>NW_020448052.1:823290-1173715 GCF_003343035.1 Apteryx rowi | reverse complement strand
GGGCGCCGCTCTGCCCCCGGCCCGAGCCCAACCGCCACGTTTGGGCACCGCGAGGAGCTAGAGCCGCGTGCGGCCCCGCTGCGGCCGCCCGCGCTTCGGGCGCGAAGCCCGTTGAGGCAGGAGCGCGTGGAGCTCTGCGCTGTGAAAATGCAGGCGTTTAGATAATTTTCCCAAACTACTCAATTTAAAGATCTTTTAAAGTGTAGCAAAAGAAATGGTCCGAATCACCCCTTTCCTGAGAGGGAAGACGTGCGTCTCGATGAACGCGCTCCTTCCGACATCGCTGGCTCGCCGTAAGACCTGCGGGGATCCCGGCGGGCGCCCCGCTCCCTTTGGAGGACGCGCTCGCGGCGGGAGGCGGGAGCGGGCGAAGGGGCGGCGGGTGACACCGGGAGCCGCGCCGCCTCGTCCCGGGGTCGCGGAGCAGGCGTCCCCCGCCGCGGTGCCTCGCCCGCGACGGCCGCGTCCCTGAGTGTCAGCGGCTAGAAGGAGAAGGATCGGCGCCCTTGACCTCGCGAGCGACCGAAACGAGGGAGCAGTGGTGGCAACCAGCCGAGTGATTTAACCGAAAGAACACCTTTTAGGGAGTTTTCCAAGGTAAGCTGCAACCAGCTGAGTGATTTAACCAAAAGAACACCTTTTAGGGAGTTTTCCAAGGTAAATGGTTTCTCTCGCTGTGGGATTGAGGTAGCCACCGTTTTAAGAGAGGAGTCAATCCCGTGGCTTCCCCTGTGTGGTTCCCTGCGTTAAAACACAGCAGCTGTTGTTCACAAGACGAAGCAATGTTCACAGTCTCTGCTAACATCTGTTGGTTTATGATATGCAAAATTCGTAACAGAAACAGGCGGCGCGCCTTGCGCTGTCATACGCTTGTCAAGTCAGACCTGGCCTCCTTCTCCTTCCAAGCAGGAGGCCTGGAGGGGGTCTTGGATTATCATTGACCCTGTCTATGGATCGTCAGCCCGCCCCAGATTTTGGGGGTCGTGTCTATCTTCTGAATGTTTCCATTTCTCTGTTTGAATTTTGGGATTATGTGTTTCACACGTTTGTCATACAGCTAAAGAAATATAAACACTGATATTTAATACTAACATGCAGATAGAGAGAATATATCTCATAAAATTGGTTAATTACCATTTTAAACCCAGCTAATTATGCATGGGTTGACAGATTGCTCAGAATCTTCAGTGACTTGCTTGCGAGTTTTGATGTAGAAAATATGTTAGCAAAGTTTAATACTGTTGCCCATTAATTATAAGGAGTATTTATGTTGTGACTAATAATTGGATTGTCCTGTAATCCACCATAATAATCAGGAATTTTCCTTCTCATGTGGTTTCAAAAGGTAATGGTTACTGATATTCTAGATGTCTAATATATACAGCGGCAATGAATAACTACTCCTCCAGCATATCTACTATTACTTCAGGGTTATAGATTTTGCTATTGTTACACGGATTAGCACTTGTCTCCATCAAAGTCCCGTTGCCCAGGCTAAGTATTAGTTCCGATTGACTTGGCTTTTTTAAAATATAGGATCATATTCAGTTGTTGAAACCTACTCCCACAGTAATATTAACTGACTATTCACTTCCCTTGAGGCTGGATCTTAAGCAAGAGAGAGACCTTTCTCTGGGCATGCATGTGCCATAGGTACATGCCATAGGTACATGCCATCCACTCCACTGCACTGTCCAGTAAGACGTTTCTGGGTCCCTACCATTTTGTGGCCATGTGACTGTCTAGGTTGCCTCCACGCTGGTTACAATGCAGCTGGATGTGGCTGTTTTTTGCCTCCATGATAATGGTTGGTGCAGAACTACCATCCAAAAAGTAGCTATTTCAACCAGCCATCTGCAGCTGCAAGTAGAAGGTCTTGTACCATTTTATTCTCATCACATTTGTGAATGAGGTGTTTCAGTCTAGAGTTGTTTCTTTCTATATGAAAGCTCCAGTTGTGCAGAATAACTCAGCATTAAGGGAATAAATTCTGTGGCAAATTCCGTAGAGAGCCAGCACTGTGCAGAGTAAACCCTAGTACAGTCATACCTGAACTGTTGCTCAAGAACTACTGGCCACTGCATGTGATCTGCGTTTCAGGAGTGCGCCTGTGCTAAGACAGTAGATTTCAGAATCACCTCAATTCGGTTTGCTCTGCTTATGGTCCATGAGGAATTTGGAAGGTTAAAGTTACCTTACTAATCCAACATGTTTGGGAATTGCTACTGTAACTTCACAGAGCCAAAATGCTAACCCATACTTTCTTCGCTGTATACGTCCCCTTCTAGAACCCTTGAAAGGAAGAAGTCTGAAATTCGTTTTGGTGGCTGTACCATCATCTCTAACTATTTAAGCTTTAGCTGCTAGGAGAGCTGTAATGGGGTCCAGTGGAAAGTTCTGTTTAAAACTGGATATCATGCTATGGTCCATTGAATTGGAAAAGATCTGCTACCGCTCCATCGTAACTCAGATTTCTGGGGCTGCAGTTACACTGACTTGCAAGACATGCTGGCATGTCCAAGGTAACTTTAAACTAAATGTACATAGGCTAATCTAACCAGCCAGGAGAATACAGCATGGATCTCAGCACAAGCTGCACAAGCTTGTGGTACTCTTGATGCTTGGTAGCTGTACTGCTCTTGGAACCACATGTAAGTCTCTGTCTGTCCCATTGAACTTACTGACTATCTGATCTGTAGTGCTGTTGTATGCTGCAGAATTCCTTACAAATATCTAAGAAAAGGGAGCTTCTGTTCCAGGAAGCTCTTGTGAAGGAGCAAAACTTACTTACATTTTTCTCTGAGTTTTCTACAGATTATTTATAAATGTGCTAGGCATTGCCTGCTTTGTTGACAAGCTGATGATTCAGAAACACCAGTCTAGAGGAATCTCCTGGATGACTGGTTCCTGGCTACAGAGACCTGCCCCCATGGGGATGTGACTCTGTGCTGGCTCCCCTGAAGGGAAGGCATATTCCAGTGCAGGCATCTCTGCATTGTACCATCTGGGAGAAAGACGGGTGTAAATGTGGAGCATCCCGCTCTCTGGTCAGTTCTGAGAAGAGACCTCAGACTTACATGTGGGACAAGCATGTCAATGGGACTGAACTGCCACTTGCAGGAATTTGGTACAACCTAGCTAGTCTGGAAAGTCTAGCCATGTGTATTTGGCAGGAAGACTTACTGAGGCACTGTTTTAGCAGTCTAAGAAAGAAGATATTAAGGATTTGAGGGCTGAAACCCTGAATATGTGATGGTTTAATTGAGGAAATGGGAAATGAGTTTAAACTAGAAGCTGTTATCTGCAGGCCTGAAGGAAGAAGACAGTTGTGTTGATAACTACAGAGCAAATCAGTACTTGTTTTGGCAGATTTAAGAGCTATTGCTGTCACTGTGTTCACACCAGTTTTAATACTGCTAAACCTTACAAGCTACAGTGCTGTATTTTTAATGTTGCTCTAGATGACATGGTAAAGTAAACAGACTGTTGCTCTGATCATTCTAATTGTCAACTGTTCAAACTTCCAGACTGTAATCTTTCCAAAAGGTAGCATTTCCACTGGTTTGTTTTGTTTTGTTTTGTTTTTTGCCAGAAGGAAAATACATCTCCATGCTTGGTGGGATGGGGTTTTGGTTTTTTTTTTTTGGGGGGGGGGGAGAGGGTATATTGCCACTTTCTACAGGTCGTTATCAGGAACTAATAGCAAGTAAAAAGGGTGCACTGAGTATTGTACCATACTCAAGCATCATATTCTGCAGTAGCAATTAGCCTTTATTGCTAATGATTTGCTAAATTTTCAAGTCTTCTGGTTACTACCCTTTTGGTTGTAAGTTGTCAGGTCTCTAAAGCTCAGCAATGTTATGCTTAGCCAGGACTAGAATGATAAATATAATCATGCAGGTACTACACAGTGTGACATTATTTTTGAGCAGAAGGATACTTCTATGGAGTGTTGGAAATGGATCATCTGAGTTGTAATGTTCTGGCTAGCATTTTTCATGCAAGATCCCATAGCGTACTGGCTGTACTGGCTAACTCACATTTTCCTCACCCAAGTCCTATCTGAGAAGTAATTACTAAGTATCCCTCTGTGTTTCAGCTGACTTTTTCAGAGAGTCTGAAGACTCACAGAGCAGTGTGCTCTGAAGAGCAGATGCTGTGTTCCTTCTTTGAAATGGCCACATTGCAGAGGTTAAAGAAAGGCCACCCTCCTTTGATTGCGTGAGTATAATTAAGGACAGCATTTGGCCAACTTTTTATCAAGAACTCTTGGAGCCTTTGGGATGAAACATGCTATTATGATTATAATGTGCTATTAATTATCTGTTGATTAAAACCAGCAGGAATGTCACTACAATAGCTACCCATGTCTCCATTTCTACAGGGTCAAACAGCAGAGAAAACTTTATATCTCTTAGACAAACTTGGGTTTGATTTGGAAATATTAGGTGTTGCAGTTTAACTTGTGCTCTTTATGCTTTATTTTACTCAAGCGTAAGGTGGGAAAGCTGGGAAACTGCAAAGACTTTGCCACCATTAGTCAGTAAGCTGTTGTTGAAGTTGCCGCTTGTTCCTGGCCTGCCAACTGAACAGAGAGCAATTGACAGTCACTGTCTGTTAGGATCCAAGCACAAACCACAACACAGAGACTGATCAGCTTCACCTCCGCTGTTCACTGCATTGTCTGTGTGTCTCTCGTCACCGCTCAATGCCACTCACCGAGACTGGACTGGTAAGGGATACAGCAACCCGATGCAGTAAAGGAAAGGAGTGAGCAATTTTTTAAGGCTGGTCGGCCAAACTTCCCACAGTAATGCTTTGAAGATTGTTGTCTTGAAGAATCTACGCCAACAGCAACCTCTGTTGTGAACGTTGGCTTTGGGTGGACCCAAGGCAGCTTCTGCAGGCAAAGGCAGTTTGGAGCCTGATCCAAAGTACCCTGAACTCAGTAGGAAAAAGTTTCCCATTGACTTTGATGATGGTCTTTGGAGCGGGTCCCTGATAATAATTGCATTGGAACCAATCCATGGTGATTGCTATTAGAGCTAGGATTTGGCCTTCATAGATGATGATAAATAATCTAATGATTATTATAGCACTTCTTTTTTGCATTTCTATAGCATTAAAAGGCATTCATAAAGTTTCATTATATTTTTACATCTCAAAGAAAGAAAGAGTTGGCTTGAATTGTGTTTTAAAAAATAGCTTACATCTGTCTTGGCTCTCCAGAGCAGTTATTGGACTTTGATAACATCTGGAAGGAAAAGAAAACTATTGCATACAAGTACAGATGCTAAGTATAGCAGGGACAAAAGATTTGAGTCTCTCATCATAGCATTCAAATAAAGGAGAAGAGAGACTATACAGGGCCTTGTATGGCTGAGGAAATAGCAAAAGCCAGTTTCATCAGGGACAATAGCTGTGAAGATGGTGGCAGTGCCAACATCTCCTGTTATCCAAAAAAGTTTTCAAAATCTCCTTCAACACACTGTGCTTGAAATCGTCAAGGGATCTTAGCACTGAGATTATCTTTACAGTTTATTGATAATCATTGGCTAAAGAGAGATTATTTTTAAAATGCAATGAGTATCTTTTTTACGCTGCAAACCATGTCAAATTCATCTGGGAGTAGCCTTGACTTTTGCCCCTTACTGCAACAGTGTGCACCCAGCACACTTTTTTTCCCAGCAGCTTTTCTGGGAAGAACAGCACCCTGCTGTCTAGGAAGACATCTTCTTGCACAGAAACGTATATTTCACATAGTCTTGCTATGGGGTGATATTTTGCATGACTCCTGTACCTCTGTGCAATGACAGTACAAATCCTGGGGAGAGAGAAACTAGTTTACAGGTTGTATCAATGGAGCACGGGGTGAACTCACTCCCATATATCACGGGAAGAAAAAAGCCATTCCCCATAGGTTTTTTTTTCACCTTTAGACTGCTACTGAAGTTATCGGTGAACAGCATGAAGGAATAAGTGAGACCTTATGCCTTGCTTCTGTAGACAGGCACACAAAAAAATACTGCTTGGGCTTGAAATATATAGTTTTCTGATTACAGTGGACTTGTCCCAGGAATTTAGCTTGTGCATACCATTCTATTCTATTGCAAATAATATTTTTTCTCTTTTTCAAAAAAATCTTTCAGAGTTCAGAGCACTTAGAAATGCAGTAAGTCAATTGAGTGAGTTTTTGTATCACTTAATTCAATCTCATCAGCATGTTTCTCCTGTTTATGCAGTTGATATCTTGCTGTGTTGAGGCAGTGTGAGCTGCTGAGTAGAATCTTCAGCTTTGTGTATGCTACTTAGTTTGAATGAGGTTTGGTTCATCACTTACACAGAGAAGAATTAAGCCCTGGAAGGGTGACAATATAAGCAAAAAGTCCATCCTTCACACACTCTTAAACAGGTTTAAAGGGTGCAAGTAGCAATATTATACTTTCCTCTGTCAAGGAGTATGTTCTTCCCTATGAGAAGAAAGTAAATCTCTTTCTATTCTTGTAACACTTCCTGTGTATCTGAGCCCTCAGTTCTTAACAGTGTTTCTTAAAGATGAAGTTAGTATTTGTCCAATGCATGACTCTCTTACCTGACAAATTTGCCTCCAGATTTCAGACCTTGAGAAGTTAAACATCACTACAGAGCAGAAATCAAGTTCTCAATGCATCAACATTTTTCCTTAAGAAATGTTGATGCAAAAAACTATGCTCTTTGAGGCTAAATATAAAAGAATTTCTGTTTTGAACCAACTCGCTGAAAGAACTGGGGCATCAGCCAGTACATATCTATGCATAAGACCTGATTTTTTGAGCCAAGGGGAGTTTCTGAAGACCCATGTACTAAATTCAAGGGACTGCAGTACTGGTTGATGGAGCTGTGAGAAAGAGAGAAGTGGAAAGGAACATTTCTGCTACCAGCTCAGAGAAGACATTCGAGGAAGTGCTAAGGAGCTGAAAACAGAACAAGAAATGAAGGCTGGGTTGAGTTCTGTGTTATTCAGGAAAACAAAACTTTGATCTTTAAAGACAGGCTGCTTCAAGGTGATAACATCCACCCTCATTTCCTGTCAACCTACCAACTTAACATAACCACTCATGTCAAGAAGTTTTAAAAGGATCTTTGAAAAGGAGTGAGAGTCCTCAAATCTGAGAAAAGGCAATTCTTTTTCAGCGAAGATCTCATTAGCTGTGCTGTATGGACTTGTTGAGGTGAAGGACAGAGTAACATTCAAAGCAGTACTAGACAGTCATGTGAGAGAGAAGAATATTCAGAGTTATAAAGCAAACATGCAAATATGTATGTTTTGAAAGAGACTAAAATCTTTTGGTGTTAAATCAGGCTCTAAGTTTGAATTATCAGGACAAAATCTTCCATAGTGGAAGTTCTGGCATCTTCTGGTAATTAGGTATGCCATTTCCAGAGCTGGGATGCTGTCATCCATTTGTCAGGCATAACAACCGTTTTAAAAGTACAGATATTAAAATCTTAACTGTGATTTTAGTACGCAGAGCCACTTATGGGACTTAGTACTATTTTGGATGCCTACCAGCATTTTGCATTTTCTTCTGGCTTTATCACTATACTCAGCGCTGTGTTTGTAATACCTGCTTAGGATACTTAAGTAAAAGATTTAGTTCTATCTCAATAGTGCAACATTTTCAATATTTTAATGCTACTTTATAATATCCTTTACTTTGATGTGCTTTTTGCTCCAGTAGGATCTTCAAATATTTTTTAAAGTCACTCAGGGAATGTGGACTTCCAACATCCATTTCAATGGCGTTGTGCTTTGCAGTCTGACAACACATCCCTTTAAATTAGAAGTTTCAGCTTTTGTCTCTGAATTGAATTGGCTTATTCCTCTGTCTTCATACCTAATGCAGTAAACATCAAAAGGCAATGGGGAGTCATTCCCTAGGAGCAAAACCAACCTATGGCTAGCACAGTGCTTGGGAACTGTGCCATGGTAGGTGTTGTGGTTCAGATAAAGCAAAAATAGAGAGGCCAAGTATGGCAATGATGCAAGTATTTTTGTTATTCCTTTCACACAAATAAGAACATTAAGCCCCAGTGTTCTGGCCATATTCCAACCTGGGTAATTACATTCTGCTTGCCCTATATTTTCCCTGCAGCTGTAATTGTTCTTCACTTCCTACCCAAAAAGTGTTGTGTGGTGTTGCTTTATGCTGTTGAAAATTGCATCATTTTGCCCTCCAGGGTTGGCTACCTTTTTGCAAAGGGTAAGGTAATTCCACTATACGTTTTATCTGAGTTGTAGAACCATCTTGGGCTCTTACAAGATGAAGAAAGCTAGACATACATGTATAGACATCTGTAATTATCCAGGGCTTGGTTGCTTTTCCCTGAGTAAAGCCTTGTGAGAAAAGGACAAGAGAGGAAAGACTGGCATGGTCTCCATTGATCCTAGTTTGCAGGTGGGAATACCACAGCAAAAGTCACAATTGTGAATAAGTGAGAACTCTTTTCCACTGTCACCTATAAAGTTTCTGCTTGATTTGTAGTAAATGTTAGCAAAGCTTTTTTCCCCCCATGTGTGTGATCTCTGTATAAGAAGGTCCCATCAATTAGAGCTGTGGAAAGCACAACAGAAATAAGAGCAGATATGGCCTCTTCATGCAGCTTACGTCAAGCAGATGTCCAGTGAACATGACTTTGAATTTGAGTTTCAATTTATGTGAGAAAAATCCACAAGGGAGGAAGTGAACTTCAGCAGCTGGAAATATATTTTGATTGCACTCTGATTAATTTCCTGGGGAGAGGGTAAAACACTATCATTTTGCAAAAATGTACTAAAGTATTTTTTTCTACTCTTCTGAAGTTTTCAAAGCTCTATCCTTGCAAAGACATTGAAGTCATCCATAATGAATTTTCAGTCTCAGTTTATTTTGCAACCTAACTCTAACCCCAAATGTGATATTTGTAGCCCACCAATGAAAAATTTTATGAACAGCCTGACTATTCTACTGATAAGCTTTTAATTGGCTGTGGGTGCCTCATAAATAAGAGACAACTTGCAAAAGCAGTTCTAAAATCAGTTTTAGCTGGCAGAGCAGGAGGGAGAGGGGAAAAGCAATTAAACCGCTAAGAGAAAATTGATTTTCACTAGGAGAATAAGCAGATATTATGTATTCCTGTTTTGACTTGATGATGGTGATTGTATGCTCCTATTAGCACAGTGTCTTGCATCATGCTGATTCACTAATGTCTCTATATATAGTTATCCAAAAAAGATTTCATATGTTAAAAGAAAATGCAAACACTTAAACACGTACACATCCCATGAGTTAGAAATTATGAGTTAAGAACGTTAGAAGTGCACTGGAAGCCAGTAATGATTTTCCTGTGTGTGCTAACAAAATCAGTTTTTAAAATTGATTGATTCTGTTGAATCCTTACCCTGTAGTTTCCTGATGGTCACACACTCCAGTTCTGCAGCAGTGGCTGGAAAAGCAGCAATTTGGAAAAGGAAGTCTCTCTTCCCCCTGCTGCTTTGTCATCCCAACTTAGGAACAAGTTAGTGGTAGAAACAGAGCGAGCAGGGACTCCAGTCCAGTCCTAGGAGGAATTCTTCCAAAGTGGCGCCAATATCTTAGTCTAGGGCAAGAGTACTTTTGAATGATTTTTGCAAACAGAAATGTGGGTCATGTACAGATAGTCTGTGCCTGTGCAGACTTTGTGGAACATGGGCTGGCTGTCCAACAGCTGTGCTGCTGGCTCACATAAGCACAGTAATTCTGCCCAGTTCTTCTGGAAAGTACCAGCCATTCTGCACAGGCATGTCACAGCAGGACAGTGCAATTCTGACACTTCTAGCTAGTGCTAGGAAACAAGCTGTGCCCCTGGTGATCTGTGCATACTCTCCAGATGTGTGAGGAGCTCAGGATGAAGGGAACTCGCATCAACTTTCTCCAACAGCCCAGAAATCCCATGCAAAAGGAAAGAGTTCTCAAATCCCAGAAAAGTCACCTTGTTTCAGCAAACCCCACAGACATACCCAGAAGGCTCCAGATATTTGTCAGTCTGTACTGGTACAATGTCCACTGCTGAACCTGGTATGCTTTGCCAGCCTACAAGGGAAATGATACATAGAGCTTAATGTGTTTCTTCTCACCCTTCCTTCAATGAGTGAAAGTACCTTCCAGCACTTACCAGTCTTTGTGTTTCCTCTGTGGACTGCCTAGGGAAGAGGAGTGGTCTCAGGGGCAGGGGGAGGGCCTCTAACCTGCTTTCTCTTGCAGCGAAACAGTCCCTTCTCTAAGTTCCTCCTTCATGTAGGCAGAAGTACCAACTCTGTAGTTTTCTTGCCCTTGTTAGAGCAATCAGTGTTGCACAGCAGCCACATCTTCTAAATCTGGTAGGCTTCCATGAAGGAATAATGGTGTAAAACCTACCTTCTTTGAGTGATCTTTATTCTGACCTCAGTGTAGCTTATAAATTTTGGGTGCCCACCAGTGTCTTAACCCTTTCATCACAGAAGTAATAGGGCAACTGCCCACCATAGACCTAGATAATTCACAGCTAAAATGCTTCCTAAGAACATCTGTAAGCATTTTGAGTATGTCATCTGTATTGTAGCATATACTGCTTATGTAAGCAACTACGTCAACCTCACCCACAGTAGCCAAGTATAACAGAGCTCAAACACCGTGCTACTCACATTACAGATTTCATGCAAGAATCACAGCCATTGAATGCCTGGAGAATCCAATTGTCCTAAGGGATAAGCAAGCCAGGAAAATAGCCAGGTTGTGTTAAAACACTGAATCACGACTAACTTATCTCCACAAACAATTTAAGAGGAGCCAGCTCTTAACAGCCCCATTTCCTCTTTCTCTCTTCACAAACACACACATCAGCTAGTCCTGGCAATAGCAGTGTTTCCTTATTGAAGTAGTGCTAGTTGCCATTCCCCTCTGTTGTTATTAACAATCTTACATTCACTTGACATTCTCCAAACTATGTTCCTGCAATACCAAGGGAATATTTCTTTATTGCCAAACTGCAGGTTGGCCAGCTTTCCTGATCCTGTGAACTACACAGCACAGTGTTCACGTGGCCAGCAGCCACAAATTACAGACTAGATATCTCAGAGAGCCGTTTGGAAGGAGACTTGCAAGAGGAAGTCACAAATGACAGGTGACATTGCCTCCCTACAGTCTCAGCTTTCCACTGCCGCATGAGTCCAGCTGGGCCTCAGGCAATCCAGTTAGTACCTTGTTAGCTAACTCTCTGCAGCCCGATTAGCCAGCAGCCCTTCTGCTGATCGTGGGGATTCCCTGTGACATGGGACATGCTAGGGCTGCTCAACCTTGCTTGGCAGCTTGGCCACTTCATTGCATTGCACTGCCCATACTTTCAGCTTAAAACACCATATTATCTCTTAATAAACCACTAACCAATTTCAAATAGTAATGGGCATTTATTATAATTCTTATCAGAGAAGTGTCAGTGGCACATTAGCTGTAGTACAAATTGGTTTTTTTAGTGAGATATAAAACAAGCCAAGATTACTCAAAGGGCCTTGTGATTTCAAGTGCCCATCCTTAACAAACCAGAAAAGAACTGCTTTCTAGGAAATACAGAGCACCAGTGCTCTAAAGTCCTATCTGAAAACCTTGAGAGATAGTTTAGTCTCTCAAGTGTAGCACCCAAAATGATTATGTGCTTTTGAAAATCTTTACCCTGTTATTTTAGAAAAAGCAACATAGACTTGCAGTCTGTGTGACACATGGGTGTGGAGGACCAGATACCCATTTACCTCTTTCTTGAAGAAGGACATTTGTCTGATGGCTTTCAAAAGTTCAGATTCAAGATTGTTGTTGGGAATTATCTGAAGAAGTCAGAGAGCATCTTATTAAAAATTATTCATAGTAGAAAAATCCAAGAGAAATGTTATAAACATACTAAAGAGATTGCCAAAGTGAAGATTGTTTCTGGTTTGCTGTGATAAGAACAGTTAAAGTAAATGTCCTGAAGGTAAGAGATAAGTTGGAACCTAAGCTGATAACATTAACTAGCTGTTTATGTAAAGAAAAAGAAAATGTAACATGAACATAGAAATTTGCTTTTGCTTCTAAACTGTTTTCAGGTTTTGATGAGATGACATAAAATTCTTGTATAACACTGATTTGTTTGAACAAGACTGATAACCAAGGTAAAAGTGAACAGTGTGGTTCTCTTTCTGAAAGCCAAGTAGTTTGAGATTGATCCTATCCTCAGATAAATAAATATGATATATCTCATACTGTAACTGTTTGTACCATTACCAATGGGCAGGAATACATGTAAGTCAGCAGCTCGTATTAGTTGCCCAAAGGATCTTGTAACTGCAATTACTTCTTTGAAAGGATGAGTGGAGAGATTGAAGACAGCACAGCTGTTTACTCTAATGCCTCCTTACTTCATGCATCATCGTAGAGCAGATTCAAAGTGAGCATACATTATGTTATATGTACTGTCTCTGGCTTCTGCTATCTAGTGACATTTGGAGTTCAGCAGAATTTTAGCTCTTTCTAAATCTTCTTGTTTTGTTGTTATCTTCATTTTCTATCCATTCTCTTCCTTGTTTTCTCTTTATCAGTCATAAAAGGAAGAGTTGGCAAATGCCTGTGCTCTCTGATAAGTTTAAATAGTGTTAAGCACCTGCTTCTCTTAGTTATTGTCTGGAGGAGTTTATTACCACTGTCTAAAAGACTAAATTTCAGTGTGTTTATGATGGATGGTGTCTAATGCTAGCTGTCTACAGGTCTAGTCTCATAAGATAATAGTGACAAATCATATTTGACCTCCTTAGAACAAATAAATGAACCAGCCTCCCTTGTTTCAGAGGCTGATCTGTGAACTTAAATTTACTTTTAATATGTGGTGGGATTGGAAGGAGGATAAAGAAGTATTGTATTTTTCCTTTATGCTTTTAATTAGGATTTTTCATAGACCACAACTGCTAACTAAATTTTAGCTTTAGTGTTCATAAGAGTTTTGGCATTAACTTCAGTGGTGGGTGGACTGGACAAAGAATACCACTCACAGTGCATTACTGCCTATATATTCCTCCCCTGTAGCTTTGCAGAAATTCATGTTCTGCACAAAGCCACAATTCACAGTCCTGAGGTAAGTTTGTCACTCTTTGAGCTGTAGCCAGCAGCTGTCTTAATTTTACTTCTGGGTTTAGACTCACATTCACTGAACAAAGAGATACAGCACTTTAAAATGTTATCACCTATGAGCTATTTGTTACTAACCTGCTGGAGGCTGACACGATTGTGGCTGGTAGCAAAGGAGAATGTGTACATTAAGTATGTGTTAGCTGTTTCAGTTCAGAGTCAAGTGTCTGAGCATCAAACCAGCCTTCACTTGTGATTTAAGGTAATGCACCAGCTTTTGTGCAGAAGGACACAATTTCTCGTTTGCCTGCGTTTTTATGAGAAAAATAAGGTCTGTCAGAAGAGGGGGACAAGACATACATGATGGCAGTTTCTTAAACAAATATAGCAAGATTCACCATCTCATCTCAGAGACCTCAGTGAAGGAGCTTTACCTTCAATTATTAATGTTTCCTATATTACAAACTGAGCTCTGGGCCTAATATTGAGGAAGGTGTGAGCTGTTGGTGCCCTGGAAACCTTTGCAAATATCAGCAGTCAAATGATAGGCAGTCAATATTTCTGCTCATGGTTTACTAGACTTTTGAAAGTGTCAAGTGGGATTCATAATAGGAAAATCAAAGTACTGTTTTTGTCTATTTTCATATCTAATTTTTTTGTAGAAAATATCCTGAGTTCAGCCCAGATTAAGGAATCATTTGGGGTTGACTGAAACCCTGAATTTCATTAAAGAAACTCTTTGATGAAAAAAATCACCTAGTTTTAGCTAAGGCTGCTGAATGCCCTCCCTAGGGAAAACTGTTATGAAGCTAGATCGATCCAAGACTGTGTGGAAAGGTGTGGTAGTCCTCACTAAGCCAGTTAGTGAAGTCATGTTTTTGTAAGGCCACCACAAATGTCTTGCTGCTTCCATTGCCACTAAGCAGTGCAGTTGCAGTTGTGATACTTTGTTTTATCTTCCTTTATTTTGCCGTAATACAGATTGGCTGTCTTTAGTCTTAGAATTTGGAACTTTAGAATTTCCTTAGAATTTCTTTAATTTAATTTAATTTAATTCTTCTTTAATTTCTTTAATTAATTTAATTTCTTTAGAAAGTCTTTAGAATTTGTAAGTGGAGATATTTAGTTGTTATTAAAAATATTCTGTTTCCCCTTCTCTGACCTCAGCAGCTGCACACACAAATGCACTCATACACACATACATGCAAGTGTGATGGAAAAACAAATGTGATAAATGGGAAATGTGAAAAAAACGTTGTTAAGATTGACAGTGTTCTTACTGGATGTCAGGAGCTTGTAAATTCCTCTCCAGGTGCCTTGCACTTAGAGGCATGCTATAAAGAAGCTGGCAGGTAAGAAATGTTTTAAGCAAAGTAAATGCCTGGAACAGCAGGCTGCAAGAACAGCAGCAGTAAAAAAGAAATAAGAAATGCAACCTCAGTATGGCCTGAGGGCTGTAAGCAAAAGCGCTGGAACATTAAAATACTTAGAATTACTATAGTAAGAAAATATCATGTGGAGGAGGAGACACAAAATCACAAGACATAATAATAAAGAGCAGTTACACAGTACTGACAGGCTCTGTCATTTGAAACAATAGCAATCACAAGCTTTACAGCCCAATATGTTTTAATAATGTAAAGGTCATGTCTATATTTGTGGTACATTCTGTATCACACTTGCAAAGGTGTCTTGGAAGCTGTCCTGTCAATGGCTCTTTGACAATATTACTGAAGCAAAGGAGAAATGCCCAAGAACTTGCAAGCACTTACCTATTCAGGAGGAGGGTATCCCTCTGATTACACTGAATATTAGAAATGACGCTTCTTGTTTCAGATGCTTCAGTATTGCATGGCTTCGCTTGAGAGAACATTCGCTGGTTAGCGTCTCCTGGAAAAATGGAGAGCAATGCAGTTAGACTAGACTAGAGAAGTGTAGTTTCTGAGGGTAGAATCTCTTGCAGAACTGGGGAAAGCATTTTGATTTAGGTTTGGTGAGTTACATATGATAGTTTTCCATTAAAATAACTTCTAAATCCTGAAATAAAAATTGGAATTTTTTCAAAGCTATCTTAGAAGGCCAGATGCCATCTGATATTCAAATTAGTGGATTTTTAAAAGCAGATTATGTAGCTTTTTCTCTTGAAAATTTTCACTGGAGTAGATCACACAGCTAGGTAAGAAAGTTAGCAGTACTTCACCTGTGCCTTTGAATGTACATTCAGGTGCCTACTACCCAATCTGTAATTTAAAATCCATTATAAATCCCATTTTAAATCAAAATAATAAAATACTGCTCAATAATGTGGGTGGATCCCCTTTGAAAAAGGAGAATATCTGTGCTTTATTTCAAGCAAGGCAACTTTGGGAACATTTTGCTGTCCAAAGGACACACTCTCCAAGCTCACTGTTTTTGAGCTGTCGGTCTAAATGACTTTGTTTCTCTCCAGTCTTAAGAGACCTATACAAGCAGAATGTGGATTTTGTACATGCCAGCAGGGTGTCAGGACTCTCTTGGAGCCCTTAAAACCCAGTGCACATGAGCCCGTCTCAGCAGCCCTCCTGGCCCCAGAACGCGCATCCTGGGTGTTGAGCATACAGAGCGTGAATCTGTGCTGGGCTCAGGCCCAGCTGTACGATACAGAATGGATAACAGGAGGTGGTAAAATACAGAATTTGACTAAATGCAATGGGATATTCATAGCCATCTTTTTCTGATAGTTAAAGAAAATTTTTCTGAAAATTCTCTCTTAAAGTTATTATTGAGGAAAGGGTACCCTTTGCTCTAGGTATGAAGTGTCTGGAGTCCTTTAATATTAGACTTACAAAAAGAGGCTTGATACGCTACTACGAATGGAAATGCAGTACTAAGCTTTAGAGAATGAGGTACTAAACAGAAAGCCCATGGTAACATTAAACAGACAGCTGATGCAAAGTTACTGACCAAACTTCAGTGGTAAACCCTTCTCCAAGCTCACAGCCAACTGAAATAATCAGCAACAAATTGGCCTTTGCGGGAGAAAAACAAGTATGTGAGAGCTCTGCACACTGAAAAGAAGATGAATTTCCCCACAACATATCAGACATGGATGATGGATGTTCACCAGAGAGAAAAGAAAAAGCCACTTTAATGTTATTCTTGTGAATCACTTCACATGACAGGTATTACGGTCTGCAACCTGAGAGCCAAGGTCCTCTGCCGATGAGAATGTATGCTTGAACAGTGATGGCAGAATTTGGCTTAGAAATAAATTGATTTTCCCACAGAAAGGATAGTTCTGAGTCTGTATCCTTCTAATGCAAATAACAGGGCTTTTCTTTAATCAGACAGACAAGATTTTTTTCCTGATTTTCCAGCATTAAAGCAGCCAAGCACATTCCTAGAAGATACAATTTTACTATGAAATGTTTTGGGACATAGATGTGATCTTAATATCTACTATCAAGTAAAAAATATCTAATCTTAAATTTCTGCTGGCCTTTATATGAAAGAAAACTTTGTTTTTAGTAGTAGATTGTTTATGCTTTCTCAATAGAGCGGACAACTCTCTTCAGAGCTTGTTTTCTTTTCCAGCTCTAACCTCATGTTGTTAGTATTGTCCTGTGGTTCTTTAGGAAAATGTACGCTTGTTTTTACATGAAAAACCTGATTATCTTGCGACTTCCTTACACTGTCAGCATTCATGGATAATCAATAACTTTCTGCCTACACCAGGTTAATATCAGAATTATTTGATGCCAGCTGGAATGAGCAAGAGGAGGTGACTAAAGTATAGTTATGGATGTGTTAACTTTGTCTTTGAAGGCTTCTTTGGAATATCTAGGTTTCCCTAATTGAGGGTCAGTAGAGGGAAATAAATTAGAGCAAAACCTATGACGTAAAACTTCATTGAGAACATAGTCCTTGGCTGTGAGGGCCCTTCCATCAGCAACTGAGACTGCGTTGCATAAAATGTTTTCACACAGTCTCAGGCTGTTTGTTTGTGAGAGTAACAGGGCTGCTAGCACCTCTGGCTCTCCTTCCACCTCATGTTCTTCCGGAGAAATGAGAGGGGTGATAGCAAGAAGGCAGCTGGATCATATCTCTTCCCACTCATCCAGACCAGCTGGTTGGGGGAGAAGAGGATAATACAGGAGGGAATATAATGATTTATTCTGTGCAATCCACACTTAGCCAGGAGTCTCCTTGGCTGCTCCTGGGGAGGTCTGCCTCTTACAACAGGCTCCAGCTACCAGGATGAGTAACTACAGCAGCTCCTTGGACTTTGGTCATAGGGAGGCATATTTCCATGAAGACTTAAGAGAGTATCTATCTGGTTATGATCCAGTCCTGCAACGTTTCATACAAGACTCAATTTCACTGAAGAGAGGCTTGTCTCTTTGGCTCAGATGGAGAGCAGTGGTGGGGAATGACTGGAGGTGAGAGCTGCTGCTGGTGCAGGAGCCAAAAACAAAGCCAGGAAGAACAAACAGAGATCTTAACAGAGATTGCCTCCCATATCTACTTGGAAATCCAGGAAGAATGAATGTAAACCTTTTTAAAGCTTAGAGGATCCATCAGAAACTGGGATGTGCCCTGTATAATTTTTTTAATGTTTAGTTACAAAATCTTAAGTACTAAAACAACTGTCATAAAAGGATGCCCATCACCTATGGGAGCATGCAAATGACAGATGAGCAAAGACAATGTCTATTTCCCACTAAGTTTTGTTTCTTAAAACAAAGTGCATTGTAGTTCATAGCAACATACCCCAGTAAAACGGCCATGTGATAACAATACAGTCTTAGTCACTCGTGCTGGCTACTTCTAAGGAAAGCTGAAGAGAGTTGCCTGTGATATACTAGAGCACAAACAAATTCTCTGATTACTGCTGGTGACCTGCTTATGCTCAAAGATCATGGCTCTTTAATTCAGTATAGGTGGTTCTATTGTTCACATGTTCTAAATTGCCGGTTGACCCTTAAGGACACCATTTGTCTCAGCAGTGTCCTGTGCTTGTCACTGCCATAGGTTCTCGGTATCTATGCAATGTCTCTGCTGTATCTGTTTTTACTCTTCTTTCTGATCCAGTTCCAGCCTGATTAATCTTTCCCCAAATGAGAATTATCTTCATATTTTGCCAATGTTTATGTATTATTTTGGAGCTCTGATAATTTTTGCTAAATTGAATTGTTATATGGAATATGAAAGCCTGTTGAAAAAGATACTATTTGACAAAACTAGTCCACTTTTCTTGAATGACGTTTTGATGAAAGAAGTACTAATGCTGTTGAAATGTTCAATTTTTACATTTTCATACAGAAAGTATTCTTTATTATTGTATGCTATAGCAGAAGGGGCCTAAACATATGAACAAGGCAAGGCATGCTGGGAAACATAATATCTTTTATTAGACCGTATGATGTAAGTGGAAAGGAGTCAAAGACTGCTTCTGTTTCAGACCTGAAGCAGGAGCTGCATGCCCCAAAATCTGACTTGTTTACCAATAGCAGCAGTTGGTATAATAAAATATATTGCCTTTTCCTCCAAACCTTGCCTAGTTTTTTATTTTACAGTTTGCAATCACGTGCTGCTTTGAATGTTATTATTTTTGTCATTGAATTAAAATATAGTAGTCTTTTTAAAAAGTCAAACTCAAAATAAGATATCCAAAATTTGAGGATTTTGCTCTACTTAGAAAAACAGCCAAAATTTTGAAATCTCACTGTCCTTCAGAAAAGAGAATCTAAATCCTGCTCCTTTTACGTCATTACCTAATTTCTCAGTGGGAGAGTCTCTAAGGTCATCTTAGACTACTGGAACTAGGAGGTCCACACAAAAGGTCCAGACTATAGATAACAGTATTAGCTCTGCTGAAGTAGATGAGTCCAAAGGCATGGAGGTGGAATGACGCTCACTCTCCTGGAAGAAATGTTCTTATTCAGGGTGGTCAGAGTGGTCCCGGAGGATATGAGGAAGAGCAAAAAGGACGGTTAGGCCGCACGGTCTGTTATTCCCAAGGCATCAGATAAGCACTTTCAACTTAGTGACCTAAGTTCATCCATAAAGTTATTCCTCTAATCAGTGGTGTTGCACAAAGCCTGTCTGACCCTTTGATGGAGAGTAAAGATGGAAGAAAGCTAGAGGAGCTTTAAAGAAAAGAACGCCTAACCGGCCTGTTTGTTTAGTTCAGTAATACTTTCTTAAACTTACCGCTTAATGAGAAAGTTTGCTGACATGTCGTTGTGTAACACAGCATTGTAATGCAGTAATGGGATGCTGCGTTTGAAATGGCAAGATGCTGTGTAGTAATGAAGGGATGCTTTTGCCATGGTAGGGGGCTGTTTATGTAGTGATGGGATGAGGGAGACCCTATTTGCCTAATGGTAGGGTGCTGCTTGTGTAGCAATATGACTATTTTGGCAATGCAGGAGATTGCAAAGTGCTGGCAAGATTTGAGAAACCCCAGCTGCCAAGTGACTTTGTTTTTGTTCTCATTCTTTTCACTAAGGCATGGAGGGAGAAGGCCTAACCTTTTGTTCCAGTTGCATTTTTTACATTTTATGTTGTTTTGTATTATGTTTAACAAACTGCTGGCATCTGGAGTCACAGCAGTCCTTGGCCCTGAAGTAATGTTTCCATTACAGCTTAGGCCCCCTCTTTGCCTTTTTATTTGCACAATAATACAACACCCAGATTCTGTACCCCTCTGTGCAATAGCCTAGTCTCATGAAACCGCAATCACTTTATGTCCTACCCAGTCCTCTGGTCATTTAATTTATTTTGCTATATGCATAATGGATTGACCAGACAGTTGTGATAATGCCTTATGGTTATCAACTGGTTTATGTCTTTTCAAGGACTTCATTTGGAAATCATTTTAATGTACCTGACTGGCTAGATAAAAAAAACCTTGGGAGGAGATTTCTATTTTGCCTGTTTTGGTATGATCCAGCTGTACAGGTTGGGAAACTGAGGCACTGAGGAATTAAAAAAAAAGGGGGTGGGGCAAAGTCTACAGTGGAGTCACTATCTCTTTGTTCTGGTTCAGATCCTTACCCTTATGACCCCTTTTCCTTTCCCAGACATAGCAGGTCACATTTGAGTTCTGCCTTGATAGGATTGGCAGAATCACCATGTCCTTGCATGAGTTCTCCAGCAAATGTATCATCAAGCCTTTCTTGTTACTTTCTATATGATAAAAAGCCTTTCACTTACCCTTTTAAAATAACCTCTTCTTCTTAGATCTGTGTGTTAGGATTTTTAAGTAGCGTGCAAATTAGGCTTAAAGAGTCAGCAAACTATGAATTTGCACAGACTAAAGTAATTAATGCACTGCAAAGCCAAAACCCAGGATTCTGGAAAGGAATTTACTGAGGTGGAGTTAGACTTCTAGAAGTTGTGAGTATCTACATGGGAGAGATGCTGTGTTCTGGGCACAGCTGGGAAGGCAGGAGAAGGAATGGTCTGTTTGTCACCAAGCAGCCAGCCCTTCTCTGTAGGTCTGCTACGCGGCATATTCCAGACAGGGTCAGCAATATGTTCACCTGTGCTGGCTGCCAAACTGCGAGGGAAATGACAACAGCCACTGGCTGCTAAGATATGGGTACAGTGCAGGAATTACTGTGTGCATGCACTCCGTTATTCTCCTGGGAGGGTGAGGTCTCCTGGTTGTACGTGTGCTCTGCTGTCACGCTTGGCCGCACACATAGCTGCAGATCTGAGACCCAGAAGATCAGAAGAGGGTGCTTTCCATTCATGGAATTGAAGTTTTTCTCCATTTCCTCCTGGACCCTCAGAGTGTCAAAATAGATGATTCGAAGAAGAGGAAATTAAGCAAAGCATTAAAGCATTTCTGTTAATTTAATTAAGAAGATGTAAAATTCATATTCTTGGGGTTATGTTCTCCTCTTCCCTGAAATGGTGCGATAGAGAGAAGGATCTGGCCATTAGTATGAAGGGACAGTATTATCCCTACCCATTAGTTCCTTTGGAAGCAATAAGTCTCTGTAGCCTTCACATTGACATAAATTGATGCACGACATCTTTATCCCTTGCAGATAGAGCTAGAGTCAAATTTTAATAATAAATCCAGCATTTTGATTTCCCTCAATTTTAACAGCAGGAGCTAATTTTAGGTTTTCTTTGCGGGATTGGTGAATACACACAGATTTTACAGCCCAAGGTAAATCACATCTATTTTAAATACAGGTCAGAAATGCAGAGGTTAGACAATATAATTCTGCCAGATTAGAACTGGAAACAGTCAGCTAGACTAAGCCAGGACAGATGAGCTAAGACTGAATCTACCTCAAAGTAATGCACTTGTATCCAGACAATAGCACTGAAGATACAGATCTCTTCAAAGGATAAACCACAACACAGGTTTCCACACAAAAAACAAATCCTGCTCTTTCTTACTGTTTCTGCTCCCCCTCCCACCCCTCTGCTGCATTTTGCCAAAAGTTCTGAATTCTTTTTGGCCACTCTCAATACATCCCCCAAACACATTTGTAAACTACTAAAATCTTGCAGCTTTCTAGCGGCTACTTTATTACGGTTGAGTCATCCTCTCCTCCACTCTATCAAAAATTACTTCTGGAAGCCTTGATATTTACTGTCTGTGAACAGGCACAAATGACTGCAAAGCAAATTTTATACTACAGCTTTTTCACGTGTTGCGTCAGGAAGCGGAAGTGATACCATCTGACTGCAATAGTAGTGCTAGCAATTCAACCATGGCCTATTTGAGAAGTGATTTCTTTTTAATCTAGCAGACCAGGGCATAATGAGAACCAACTTATGAAATCTAAAATTGCATCTATCAGACCAGAAATAGGGGACAGTTTTTTCATAATAGAGACAGTAAACCCCAATGTCTAAGCAATTGTAATCTTCCATGCCTATTCCATAGGGAAAAATGGAGGGTAAAATAATGCTTATTTTGTTTAACTAAATTTTCAAAGCAAGTAGTAGCTTTTGAGGTTTACCACATTTCAGTTTTGTTTGTAGATGAATACCTGTAAATAGAATCTATATTGTGTTTCATGCTGTTTCTTTTGCATTGTTTTGGGGGCTTTTCCTATTCTTTTTCTGTGGAGAAAAGTCACTATATTTCCACTTCAGAATGAGATTCAGGTGAGCAAAGAGCAGTTCGTTATCTTTTGGCAGATAAATGGCTGCACTTTTTTTGAATGCTGAAACCGCAACCATGACTTTACTAACTAAAGCAACAATTTCAAAGCAAAGTTTTCCCAAATTGTGTCTTTATAATTTGTAGTTATTCCGAAATTGCACCTTATAGCGATAATCTTTCATTTGAGGTAGCAATCTTTTCTGGTTTTGTAGGCTCGTGAGTTGCAAGCATTTTTGCTGAAATAATGACAGATGGCAAACAAATGAGGGATAAACTAACCTGCTAAATAATATGACATGAAATTTAGCATTTAAATTCCCATCTGGAATGCCTCTACACTCAAATAGTCTTCCGGGGTTTGGGTATGGATTTACTCAAACTGCTGCATGTTTCTGAGTCTGTAATGTAATTTGCAGTCCTTGGCAATAGGCTGAGGCACACATGACTGCTCAACTGATATCAAAACCTCAGGGACCACAGAAGGTAGCAATTACATATCCTCACAGGGTGCTCATTGCTTGGGGGGTTTAGACATTATTATTGCAGAAAGCTGCACAGCACACTGCTTAATAGCTATTTCCTGAAAGCTATCAGCACTGACATTGTTATATTCTGATTTCAGCTCTCCCTGAAATTTCATGACTTATGATTCCCTTTTCCTTTTCTGTTAGCACTTTAGATGCACTTTAAAATAACACAAATCCTAGTTACTTTTCTCATAAAAATGTTATCCTTTATGCCAGTCTAATCAACCTGTATATTGACATATGCACTCTACTTGAAATGGCAAAATGGAAATAAATACTTGACACATCAACAGCTGAGTTTTTCTGGAATATACCAATGCTAACACACACACAAAAATAGATCCCAATTTTTGAGTGAAATACAAAATACTTTTAATTATATTATTAAATCCAAGGCTTTGTTTCTGTAGATTTTAAAATTTTAAATACTATTTTATATTTCAAAATTATATTCCTAGTGTGCATGACTTTTCTGTTGGGTAATGTAGTGTATGTTCAAACTTCTTCCTCCTATTTTTTTGTAACTAACTGGTGGCACTCCCTAAGCAATATGATGGCATCAAGACCTGACTATTTGGAAAAAGATCTCAGTACACTGTATTGTTCACACATGTGCACACACAAACACACACACAGAGCATATCTTGCTAACACTTGGCTTGGTCAGGTGCCTTTGTATTGAAAAAACACAGCAGACTAAAATCCTGCTTAGGAAAATGTGTTTAAATACTTGTATTAATTAGTTGGACTTCACAGTGTGTTTACATTTCAGATTTACTGTGGCACATTAGAACAATGCTCAGGAGGTTCATATTATCAAGTTTTGTACTAAAAAAAGTCAAATTTATTTTGTTAAGTCTGTTAGGAACATTGTGCCTACACTAAATTATAAGCCCACAAGGTTCTTCAGGGTCAATTTTTTAGTTTTTGAAATGTAATACAGCAGATGGCTTACTTCCTAAAATTTTACCACTAGTATCACATGATCAGCATTATATGTAGATAGAAAAATGATACTCTATCATGTGCTTTTGATATGGTTATACAAAATACCTAAATAAAGGTATATGTCTATTTCATCATATCTGGAAATTCTTGAAGGTGTGTAGGACTGCCCAGGTGCCAGCCTCTCAGTGTTCCTGCAGCTGTTACTCATGAGAATATTTTCACTGGAGTCATTGATTTGCTAAGGAAAGACTAGGAGCTCATATCTGAGAGCCTGAGTCCAGACTCACACCTTCTCTGTTTTAATGTAGACAATCATGCCTGAAGTGTCAGTGATTTACATAGATACATCCCCTTCTTAATACCAGGACTAAGAAAGGCAGCTCTTGGTTCTGATAGCTTTTTTTTTTTTTTTTTTTTTTAAACTAGTTTAGGGTTATCTGAAATTATTCTGTTTATATTTTTTTTCCCCCCCTCATATTTTGCCTTTTTTCCCAACTCCTCTCCCTGAGATGCAGATTCCCACACAGCAGCTGGTGCAGGATACAGCTGTATTGTCTTTAGGACAACAGAGAATTCCCTTGGGCCAAAGCTATCCCATGTTGACCACTGAAGCAAAGACTGGTCTAGGTTTGCTATAAGAGATCTAATTTGTAGATAAATAAACAAGCAGAATATACTGTTTCTGTCTGTAGGAGGCTATTTTATTAAAGAATAAATAAAAGTAAGATGATAGAGACAGCATGCTTGGGGAATATGGAAGACTTGTTCATACTACAGAGCCCAAACAGCAGAGGAACATAACTCCTGCATTGTGAGGGGTCATGGCCATGTGTTGAGCATAAGACTAATGGTCAGCCACCACTGGTAGTTCTGCTGGGGTTCTCACACTAGTCAACCGAGATGCCTTGGACAGACCAGTCAACATGTCTGTGACTCAGTTTTCAGAGCTGTGAAATGGAAATGTAATACTTGGTCATCTACCTTGCAGGGAAACTAGGAACTCCTCAGTTTCTAAGAGTGCTTTAAGAAATAGGGACCAGTACAAAGTATTGGTTTTTATAAGTGGGAATTAATACAATTATTACTTTCTACAGTCAGCTCCACTCACTACTGCCTATCTGGTATTTGCTGGTGCAAAACAACCTGCTAAATGGCCACTCTTGGTTATCTCAGACCAGCCTCTGCCATAAGGTTTTTCAGAGCTCCTGTGAGAAATGACTTTGAGTCAGTTCATTTCAGGGTTCAATAGTGTGCTTGAATCCACTCTAAACACACTACATAAAGCCTGCTGAGTCTTGAGAGCCCTTGTTTATTCCCATGAGGGATAATTGTGATTTTTATATCCATTTCAAGAGCTTAATTTGTGAATATCAAAGCAGTGCTAACTACTGTGATTTAGCTTCTCCTCTAGTTAAATCCACTGACTTCAAGGAAATTGTGTCAAGTTACAGCAGATGAACACTGTGCCCTGTTTAATCAGAGACTTTCTGAGAAACTGTTCTTTAAAGGCAAACATCTCTGTATGCAGAGAGACAGTAAAAAGCCTATCCTTAAGTTAAGTTTACTTGGACACTGAATGTCCGAGCACCGAATTTCTCTCTTGCACCTAGGACCTGAATATCTCCTCTTGGTCTCTCTCTCTTTTTGAAGGGGAGGACTATTTTCCTCCTAGAAAAAACGCTGAACAGTAGAAGCAGGGCACTGACATTGACTTGTCACTGAGGTATTTAACAAGTCCCTTCAACTACCTATTTTGTTTCCTTTCCATTATTGTAACAGGAGAGAATGTGAAGCACAATTAGTTAATCCACAGAGAGTGTCTAGAGACTTCTGACTACAGGATGAATATTGCAAACAGCTACTTAAAATCAATATTATCTAGATTCAAGCAGAAGATAACTCTTGCTGTACTATGAAGACCAAATGAAATGCTATCTGTTTATGTAATGCTGCATTCTGCTCTTTCAGTGGATTTCAGAAGCACTGTTAAAATAAGTCACATTTCCATTTAAATCGCAGATCTAACAAGTCCACCACAGGAATAAAGTTTATATGAATTTACAGTCAGAGGCTTAATGGCTGGTTTCATTATAGGTGCAACTGAAGTCCCATTTACTGTATAAGCAGTGAGGCTGCAAGCCAACATGACCCCCAAAATATGTAAATGAAAATGGAAAGTTAACACTTCCAGAATGGTAGTGTTTCCATCCACTGATTGTCAACAAGATAAAGTGCTTTTTTTTGCCCCCAGAACAACCATGCCTGAAATGGGGTGGGGGACAAATGGAAAGGGACGGGCTTAGCAGTGAGCTCAGTAGGACCAGGGAACTGCTACCTAGCCTAGCAGCAAGAGTCCCCCAGTCAGCCAAGGGAAACAGTGCTTCCCATGAGAGGTGGTGGCTCCAGGCTCTGTGTTCACAGGCCAGCTATAAACACTCTCAGAGCAGAGAAGAATGCAGATGTTCTTCCTTTTCTGGAACCATTTATGTTTTTTGATCTGTAAGTTGCGCTACCAAGGCGTTTCAAAGCAACAAAAAGGCGCTCTTTTTGCTGGCATTTAAATGTCTCATGCTAGTTTCCTTGGTTGCCCTCTGCTTGAAGATGATTATTTGTTCTCTCAGTTTATCTTCAACACCATCTGTGATTTTATGGGTGTGCTTCCTCCCAGTTCTCTTTTTTCCAAGATTTTTTTCAAGTTCTAGGCTGTATGGCTCTTCCTTACATGGAAGGCAAACCACATTTTTGTTGATCCCTGTCACCCTTTATGTTATATGTTGCTGGCTGCATTAACAGCAGCAGCATCAGGACTTCCATGGGCAAACTAGGTTCAGTTTAAATCACTTGAGCTTAGCTCAAGCTAGATAGGTGCATATGGCAAGAATCAGATTAAGGTCTAAAACTAAGTATACCTTGAGCAGCAAGGACAAGGTGTGCAAGACCTTTAAAAGCTGCTTGCTTACAGTGTCCCTTATGTTTCCTTGAGAAACCAACCAGATTAATCCAGCTGTAGTCTACGGAGTGAGCCAGAATATTACAGGAGGAAGCAATCTCATACGATGTGCCATTGGTGCATCTGTGCTGCTGCTAGCAAAGAGCAAAGGGCAGTCCCACCATGCACTGTTACAAGCCATATAAGAACCACCGCTGAAGTGGTTCCTCTTATAGTTTCAGTCCTGACAACAAGCATGACAACATACATTATGGCAATAAGAATGACAAATGCAGCATTAAAGACCTTTCATATCCCCATTCTTCACCCAACAGCCTCAAGAAGCAATCACTTTGAAATAAGCCATATTGGTACCTCAACTTCTTGTCTGTTTAAGGACTAAAATCAATTTAGCCTGGAACTTAAAAGCCTCAAGACTTACGAATTAACTACCTTGCAAGCAGGAGAGGCTTTTATTCCTTGGCCATCAGATCCTTCAGCCTGCATGATGTGTGAAAACAAAGCCTTTCCAGTGTCCCTATAGCTGCTAGCTACTCAGCTCCTGGTAATCCAGTCTTCAGCAAATCTCTTCTGGGCAGGAGCTCTGTGTCTCTCCCCTGTGGTCTTTCACCTTCCTGAAACCTGGTGAGGGTTTTACAGCCTAAATTCCTTCCAGAAAACCTACTCCCTTGCAGTCCAAAGCTTCACTGATTAGCTCCACACATCTGCGTTTGTGCTTATTCCTTCACCTTTTCTTGCTGATGCAGCAGTCTGTAACCACAAGTTAGCTGCCTTGATCTATATATCACTTTGTTATGAGATACTTATTAGAAATGGATCTTAACATGCAGAATGAAATCCCAGCCTGGCCATGGATTTCTGGGAAGTGCTGGACTAGGAGACATCAGAGGATCTCAGCAATGAGCTGCAGCATGATCTGCACTGAGCTTTCGCTGCCTGCCTTGAGCAATAGTAGCACTATTTTCCGCTTCCTGCTTCTGCTTTCAGTACTACAGAAGAATAAATCTCCTCTTCCTCCCTTTTCCACATGGGGTGGAAGGGACAGGCCAGGCATTCTTCCCTAAAGCTCCTCTGACTGCAAGCAGGGAGGTTTCAGTCCTGTTGTAACAATGTTTACTACATTAAAGAAAGATAACACGGTCATTTCTTTAAAAGAGCAATGGTGTTTGAGGCATGTACAGAAGCTATGACATTGAACAGTAAATGAGCATAATTAAAGGATTCTTTCATACATTACTTACAGGTTTACTGCATAACTGTAGTGTGCTTTTAGCCCACAGAAGAGCAATGCTGGATGATGAAGCTTGGGTTGCTTTGTGTCAATGACTGGAAGCAGCATGTGGTATCTGAAGTGCACGTGGTATCAAGCAAGATAACACAATATAAAAATAATAATGCTTTTTCCTCTGTCCCTTCATAAGTTTCTCACTGAAGACTTAAGACCCACTGGTCCATTTTCTTTTTCTTCATTCTCCTTCTATACACAGCTAAGACCTACAGCAACACTTTTTTTTTAATCTTCACTGCACGCAATTTTTAATTGATGACATGTGCAATAGTCTCTAAGGGGCTAATATCCAAAGACATCACCACTCAGGAATGAAAAAGCTGTTAAAGCAGCCAAACCTGTGCTCCTAAGGCACGCTTAATTCCCCATCTCACAGGGCACTGAGAAAGCCATGTCAATGCTCCCAGCAGCATTAACATGGTACCTGTGGGCTGCTTGGGGAAAGTGCATTGCTCACTGCATGTCAGGAGCTGGCCAGGAGCAAACAAACAAACAAAAAAACCAAACAGAAAATCCCCCACACAGCTAAGATGCAGACAGAAACAGCAGGACCTATTCTCCAGACATCAGAGCACAGCAGAGAGCTGTCTTCTGAGGCAGCTCCATTGCTGAGTGGCTTGTTCCTGCCCTGCTCTGCACCAGCCCCAGCCCTCGCTGCTCGGAGAAGCCCCGCAGCACTGTGCTCTGCTGTGCTCGGAGGAGATGCACCCACCGCTGCTCACGCCCCCCCCCCCCCATTTGGGTAGCTTTAGTTGCTTTTTGGACAACATCATTTTCCCCTGCCTAGCTCAGCTGAGGGCCAATTAACAAAGCACCTTACAAACTGACCCAGACAACAGGGTAATAACCCAGGCTAGCCAGATTTTGCATTTAGTCTCCTGTAGCTGGTATCAGAGTTGAGGATTTCAGGAAGAAAGAGTTCCTTAATTTCTTTCCACAGAAAAGGCATTCTTCATCAGGGTTAAATATTTTTCCTCTCTTTCTTCCCTGCCCCCAAATTGGCGCATCCATCACTTGAATCAATATGAATGCAAAGATTTTGGTGGATTTGTTGTCATGGAAACCACTTCTCTGCTCTGGTATCCCTTACAAGCTTTCCAGACCTTTTCTTGCCTTTAAATTACCATTCTGTCCTACATTCTGAGCACACCGTATTTTAATTCCACATTGTGAACTTCATTTGAAAACAAAATATGCACAATTACAGCAAAACCAACAGCCAAAAGATAAACAGTGCCTGCTGGAAGACAGCAGCAGCTCCGAGTGAATACCAGCCCACAGTCCCAAAATGGCTGCATAGGGAAGCAGGGCGAAAAGCCCGCTCCCTCGGAGGGCTGTAAGTGCGCGAGTTATTACTCCTGCGAGATAGACTTTGCTTCTCTTTCTCTCTGGAGCTGCTTTGTTGTCCAGAGAAAGGCCCATTTTGTGATTAAGGCAGTAGGGCATGAAATTAGGATCCAGACCAGTTAGAGTTACTCACATAAATAAAGTTTGCAGGATGCAATCTCTAGAGTCCCTTATCCTATTTCCAGTTGCACCAAACTGCTAGTCAAGTCACTTAGCTTTTTGCTAGCTAGCTTAACTTGACTTTACAGAATAGGTAGTTAATTAAGTTATGTATGTATCAGATATGCTGAGGGACCAAGATACTGCTGAGGAAACAAAGATCAGATTAAAAGCTCTATATAAATATCAACCTGTCATTACTTGTAGTGCATTCATAAACAGCTGTTGTGTTCCAGTTCCAAGCTAACTGCATGTTTCGTTGGGAGATAATATAAACCCTTTTACATTTTTGTGCCAGTTTAGAAGTTATGCTGTAGGAAATTTTCCTAAAATGCCCAAGAAATTTAGGGACACAGTTCCTGTTTAAGATGAATGCAGTCTGTATTCTTAACTTCTTAGATACTTACAAAAGACATCTAATCTATAGGGAACCGTAGTCTAGAGCAAAGTAATGTGAGAGAGCAAGAAAGAAACAGAAGGCCAGAAGTCCATTTTATAGCAGTAGGGAGAGTTCAGGAGGTGGCAGGAAGACAGTGTGATAGTGGGGGAGAGTTTGATTTTCTATTTCCCTTTTTTTGTTCCTCCCCCTGCTGCCATGCTAAACTATTACTTTGACTCAGTGAAACTTGCTGTTTGCTAGTAGTAGTTTACATCACCAATACTTGTAGTAGGGTCAGGGCTATAAAAAGCATTAACAATGTGAAGGACTCTTACCTGCTTACAGAGCCTGCAAGTCATTTCAGGGCCACATCCCTGCACTGCTCAGCAAAGGAGGTCTGCTTGGGGTCAAATTAGTTTTGTTAGATCTGGGCAGTCATTTTGTTTGTTCTTTAAGCACCAAATTAAAAATCCAGGTGAAACTTCCAATTGAAATCTTTTGAAGTGAAAAGATCAAAAACAGACATTATGACTTTTCCAGAATTCACTTCCTCTAATCTTTTATCTGTGGTAGGGCTGGGAAAATTAACGATATAATTTTCAAGTAGCTTTAGAACAAGCAAAACCCCAACAAGCAGATCATCCATTTAAAAGACATTACCTCTCAATAGTTCTTGTTCTCTGCCAGATGTGGCCAGGTCACAATAGAGCAGAAGCGCTCCTAGCAGTGAGGAGGAGCTCGGGGAGAGGCAAGTATAACTGTTCCAGACAACACCATCTGCCTAAGAGATCTGTAGCCGCCAGTGCTCCGGGAGAGCTCAGCAGTCGAGTTCCCCGCACTGCTCTGCTGGGAGCTATCTAAACTGCTGACCTGAGCTTGGCCCCTTCTGACACCATCCCAAACTTGCTTTGTAAAGGAAGTTCTCCTCCTTGCCCCAAACACTCATAATTGCATGATACTACTTGACTGGCAGGTGGCTGAAAGCAGATGTGTTCTGCTAAGGGTTGTGCCTGAAAGACCCTGGTTTGCATTTGTGTTTATTGAGTCCTAAAGTAGCCATTATGCCCCTGAAAATAAAAAACCCTGGACCTTGTTTTGGGTTTGGGTTTATTGGCAATTACCATATTGAACAATATGTGACTTTGGAGGATGCTTTGACACCAGCTCATTATCTTTTAAATAATCTATATCAGAAGTCTAACTAGCTTGTTAATCCCCTGAATTAATCCTTTGGGAGAAAAGAACAAGCTGCAATTAGCAAGTCAGCAAGCTGCAGACATTTCTTTTTATATATTTATAAAAACATGGGTTTAACACATCTTAAGTCAGGAATCCCCTTTTTTATATGAAAGTCATGAGGCATTAGCTTCAAGCACTGTGTTTTCTGCTGGAAACATTACACTATTCATGTCCTCCTGTTTAGTACTTGTTGGCCCTTGTTCAGTGCTTCTAAACTTAGTTGTTTGGTCAGTGCTATTTGGTCCATCTAAGCATCACTGAGAGTGGTTTTGTGTCTTTCACTCTGTAGCAAATATAAACAGGAAAAAATTGCCACTGAAATAGGTAAATAAAGAGAGACATCTGAGCCACATTAACTACCCTGCTTACACTTCTCCTCAGAAATTTGTAGATAAAAACCAAAGAGATGGCCAGAAGCGTTTGTCTACTGATAACCTGCGAAAGCACGGAACATTTTGAAGTGCTTGTGAGAAAATAAAATTCCAAGGGGGGAATGGGTAGAGATAGCAGCAAATGCAAAAGGATAATTCTCCAAATAGAAGACAAAGTCTGTTCCAGTTATTTTTGTAAAGGGTTGATTGCAATTTGCATCCTGCTCAACCAGCATCTGCCATAGGCAGTGCTCAGTAGTCCTTTTCTTCACTTTGTATTTTGCCTATGAATGTTGTTTGATGACATTTTCTTCCCCAAACCTTCCACTGTGATCCACTGTGCTTCTCCTTAGTCCTGAAGGCACCTTGCTACAAGCTAAAAGGTGATTTGCAGCTTTTATTCCAACAATCACACAGTTACGGCCTCACCAGAGGCATCGTGCTGACCCCTCAGAGTGTGCTTGCATGGAATACTTTTGTAGGTTGTATTCCCTAGGGAATGTATTCGGGATGTGCACGCTCTGTGATCCATGATAGCATCCTGCATTATCTACTCTGTGCCAAAATAAAGACAGCAGATTGAGAGTAGAGGAAAAAATTCCTTTGAACCACACTCTTCCCTTCTCCACATTGCATACTGTGTTTACAGAGACATCTGGAGTTCGCAGAGAACGAAGCATTGTTGTAGGACAGCCTGCCAAAAATACCCTCAAATCCTACATGAAGAGGATGTTGTTAAATGGAAACTGCAATAAGTCACCAATACAATCAAAGAAATATACAGTTTGAGCAAAAGTGAAGTTTGCATTTTCCATTCACCATTGACAAGTAATATCATTCCCACAGTGACTTAAGTTGCCAAAAAACTCTTTGCAGGGCAGACAGGGACAGAAAATCATCATCCTGCCAATAGCTCTGCTGTTCCTATGCAGCATTTTGGGTTTCTTGTTTTTGTTTTTTAAACTCCTCTTGCTTTCAGATGTTGTTTGTTTTTATCCATTTGCCTTTTAGTCTTGCTGAATGTGTTTTCATGAACTTCCATTTGTCAGTCATTTTATCAGCTGTTAATCATCAATTTCAAAGTCAACCTGTAATTTCCCCACATATATGAGGAGCGATAGAGAAAGCTCTTTTGTCCACCTCCACTTTCTCAAAGGCTAAAGAATTCTAGGTAGAGAATAACATTTGAGAACCTCTGCAGATTTATCTTGAGAAGTGCATTCCTGGATATGTATACCACCTTCACGAATTGCTGGCAAGAAAAGAAAACCCTTAACTCTGCTTGGGGTACAATGTGATAAACTTCTGAACTCTATTTATCTGACAGCCTCAGTTTTACTATAATGCCATGGTTTTGAAATAACCTTTAAAGGCATACACCAACATCAGTCTATCTGTCCTAGCAAGTTACTGTTTGGCTTATCTTAGGTTTTTTCACTGTTCAAGAAGGGCAAAGAAATCACAAAGCTTCACTAAACTAGCAACTGAACAATAACAATAGCTGAGCTAAAGCATCACCTTTGCTCTGGAGCAAGGGATATGTCAGTAGAAGGCATGTCATGGAAGAAAGAGGGCAAACAAAAAATCCACCCTCATTTTCCCCAGATAGCACACTAATTCCTTGGTCACTGTTTAAAAAGTTTATGATATGCAGCAACTTTGAGACTATGGATAGAGCCAGATGCTAACCTTAGGAATCCTGGGATCTGGGCCTCTTAGGAGAAGTTCAGCAAACACAAGAGCTTAAGCCTGACTCCACATAGTCAGTATAAATCAACAGGTGCCAGTTCCAACATTGGCCTCTAAATTATAGAGGTGGAGTTGAATTTAGGCAAATACTGCTCACAGGTGGTTATCCAAGGAGCCTTGCTGTGGAATGACTGCTGCACTCTGACTAAAGGCAGTGAGGAAAAGTTAGTGATAACCAGAACATAGTGTAGAACTAATTGCAATCATTTACAGTTAGGTAATAGCTTGACTGTTTTTATTTACTTTAAATGGTAACTGAAAGTGTTAATAATCCAGATATCATACACATTTAAATGAAGTTTGTTGGTGGGAAAACATTGCTACATTTGGAAGAAAGAGTAGGAGATAAAAGAGGGGAAAATATGCAATATTAAAAAGAATGGCTGGTGGTATGACAGCAGGGTTTTTGCTAATGTAAGCAGCATATTGTGTCAAGAGAAGATAGCAGAAATCTGCATGCAAACTTGCAATTCAGCTAGCTACCAGCATATGTAGTCACAAATTCAATTTAACTATGACTAGTAAGCTACTAAGCTTCAGGGAGCTGGTTTTTGGAATGCTAAGTAGCAAAGCAAAGTTTATGGACAGGAAGATTCAAAAGGACAGAACAAATTGCAGCTTGATGGGAAAGGACACTATGGTGTAAATTTTCCATTAGCATTAATGGGACTCACATGTCTAATTCTGCACACACTGAGCCAGTACAGCTGAAGAAAGAAATAGTATTTGTAATTGGGTTTTTCCACTAGGAATAAAAATGCTGAAGTAAAACAAAAGTCAAAAAAGGCAAAGATAGTGTTTAACTTCCCCACAACATAGAAGCAATGTTTATCCAAAGGGACAGAAGACAAAAATGCAGGAAAAATACACACTTCTGGGTTGAAATAAAGAAAAGTCATTATCCCAAACAGTCAGATCTATGGGAAGTCTAGTATACAAAGCAACTCTAGCAGGAGGTGTTCTAAGAGAATTTTAAACTGCATTTCAGGTCAGTTATGTACCAAGAGTATGTACTACTTGTCAACTCTCACATAAACTCAGTTGCAAAGAGGAGTGGAAGAGAAATAGTGGTAAAAGAACTGGCATTCTGCCCTGAGCAAAGGCTTACATGTGCCCTAGAGCAGAGGCACGCATAGGAACTGGAGTAGTCACTAGGTAACACAGCTAACCAACGCTTCCTTGCTGTTCTGGCTGCAGTCGAGGGAAGCACAGAAACGATAGGAGCAAGTCTTGCAGATTTCCTACAAGCCCTAATTCTGGCACAGTTGTATATCAGGGATGGAGACATGCTTGGTTGGCATGTGTTTTTTAGACCTCCTGGAAGTTATATATGCATGTAGAGTCAAACTGATACTATTATTCACAGTATATCTGACTTGCTCTCCTTCACAGAGATGAAAGCCTGAAATTTTGTCTCTACATGTTCCTGTTGGGGAGTGTCCAAGCTAACCTATGTAACCCCACCATGCTTCGTCTGATGGTTCAGACACAAGTATTTAAGGCGTGAATAAGGGGTGAATGTGCCAGTTGGTGTTCCCTTTAGTGTCAGTCATTATTATATGTGACTTTAACTAGCGTTAGCAGCTTAATATGGTTTAGGTTAATGAGCCATTCAGTGAGAGCCAGCTTTCCAGCTTGTTGGGTTGATGAATTAATCACCCCTACTTAAAGCTCCTTGTTTGCATTGGAAAACTGCCTACTCCCAGTGCAGGATCTGGAGAGATAGCTGTAATATGTGTCATCATGGCTTTAAAACATACCCCAGGAGTAGGTATATGTGAATTACTGATACACACCAGCTCGTATCTATCAAACACACAAAATGATGCTTGCCAATCAAGCTAGCTTTCATTCTAGAAAATTTCCCAAATCGCATATAGCAGCACAGTTTCAATTACAATCCAGTACAGTCCTCTTCTCAGTGGCTTTTCCATCTTGTCCCCTGCTTCATGATCTCCATCCCTTTTTCATTTCTTTTCCAGGGGAAACAAAAAAAAATTCTCAAATAATTGAAATAGATCTGATTTTGTTCTCATTTCATATAAGCTTTGAGAAATTAAATACTGGAAGAGTGTAAGGGATGTCACAATGCAGAAGTCCCACAGAGGTTAATATGAGCCTGCCACATTAAAGGGAAGGGGAAAGTAGAAAACCATCATGTGTAATCAAGCTTTTGGCAAACAGCTATTGAGTTTGCAGTAAACTGAAAGATGGGAAAAGTTTGAGCTGGACAGAGGAATCTAAGGAGTCAGTAGTAGACACAACTGAAATTGGATTTCATCCTTCCCAGCAGACTTCCATTCTCCCTCCCTCACACTCCCACTTTCTACCAGTCAGTAACCTCCTACACTGATGATCTTCCAGACAGCAAAATGGACCTAGGCACAACCAGTCAGTATACACACACTCAGTAGACTTACGTCGAATGCTTTTGCCAGGAGTGCTTTGGGGAGATCAGCAAATAGCCTGTGCATCCTTGTGCTGCAAAAAGGCTAGAGAGCTGCCTCCCTTCAAGCAGGGCTGCTGAACAGCTCTTCCTTCAAGGCCAAGGATCTCACGCTCTGCAAACCCAGAGGGACAGTAAGCTCTAACTGTGCACAGTTGAATACCTCCACCACACTTCCTTGTCATTGAGAGAAACCTTTTTTCAGTAATCCTGTGTTTTTATACATGATCAAATGTATTCAAGTGCTGAGATTTGCCCCTTTAGACCTGGCCTAAAACAAAAGCACACAGAGCCTGATCAAAGGCTTCTCCTCAGTACTCTCAAGCTGGCCTGGACACACTAGAGGTATCTGCAATGGCAACATTGCTCAGAAGAGTTGCTGCGGTTTATACTGTTGTGGAAAACACCACTATCTCTAAGAGATAGAGAGCCATGAACTAAAAAGTAACAATTTATACTTGTGGCTTCCAATGACATATGCACTAAGCTGAAACTACCTGACCTTTACTAGAAAGATAGAAGTTAACTGTACAATTCTTACCTGTCTCTTTCCATTATTATAGAAAACACTCAATGTTCAGAGTACCAGGGCACAGCAAGGGCCAGCTGCTCCCTGGGGGACAGGGAGCTGAGGGCAATGACTGGCAGGGCAGGGGCCTCACAGTCCAGGGCCCAGCCCCACAGTACCCAAGCCAGGTGAGCAGGGCAGACCTAGAGATGGCAGCCARGTTCAACCAAGAGTCCAGATCATCAGGAAAGTTCATGGTGAGGAGGCAGATCTGAAGTCAACCCGCAGGTAGAGATCAACAGGCTCCATAGCCTAGTACAGCTATAACTGAGCTGGAGATTGGTACTCCCACAACACAGGTTTGGCAGAGACTGACTGAAGGCCCAGGGTTAAGTTTAAATGGGGCTCCTTGGCCCAGGGGCAGGAGTGTGGGTGGAGGCCTCAGGTGAGGCTGGTCAGGGGCCATTAAGGCCTATGGGTGCATTCAGGCACCAGACACCGAGAACAGGATTTCTCTTCTTTCTCTGCATGGCTTATGAAAAACTATAATAAATATAAATTCAGATAAAAATCTAAATGTTACTTTATGTTAATGTAGGATGTAATTCCAAGAAAACTTTCTAGTTTGGGAACATTATGTTTGACCATTACAGTATATTTACTTAGGGATAGGCAATAAAAAATGCTATTTTCTGTGGGAGATGAAGGAGGATACAGGATACAAAAGTTCCATCAAAGAATCAGCTAAAGGAAAATGGATGCTTTAAAATTTGTACGTGAAATTGGTGCTTATACCCTAAAGACCCTTAAGGACTGTTAAGCTGTGAAAGGATGGGACCTATTTTTTATTTTATGGTACATTGTTCAGGTTGCTACAAGATGAACTTTAACTGAACTGCTAGAGAGTGTAGAGTGTTTTAAGTTTGAGATACTGTAATATATGCTGAACTTGGGATGGGGTCAGAGATAATAGAGTGGATGCCGACCAGGGCAAGGCTGTTTCTCACGACATGAAACAATCATTCTTATGGTTCCTAGTTTTCAGTACAATTTTCAGCTCTTCCGTAAAAGGCTCTCATGAATAAATTCAGACTCTGATGAACTATCCCATGAAATGCAGAGATAGAGGGCAGGATTTTGGATTGAGTAAGTGATTTTTGTTCTGTGAGAGCAGGCTGCACATTTACTGGAAAAAGCCACAGGAATTGCGTAGGCAATTTCATCAGTCACCATACTAAAGGTGTTAGGTTATTATTGTCATGGCTTTGAGGCTTAGTAGTGTTTTAAGGTTGTTTTTTTTTTCATGTGCTCTGGGTACCATAGAAATCACAGGAAATATATGAAAGAATTGACCCTGGGAGAAACAATGTATCCATTGTGGAAGCTCAGTTTTGACTTCATCCAGACCAAAGACATTTTTCATTCATATATGTGGCAAAGAGACTGGGAGATGCTACATTATCTTCCAAGGGCTATTTATACAAATGATGGGATTGATCTGACTAAATGTAGGTATCTCCATATGAACTAGTCATCTAGGATCCCTTTATAGTCAGTGGAAATTTAGTCTAAATAATCAACAGAATCTAGGAGGCAATTCATGTCATTCTGATTCATGTCTAAAATAGGTAAGATGAAAACATGCCCTGAAAAAGGCCATTTATTCCCTGCGAAGAAAGCCTGGGTGACTAACTCATATAGAAACATTTATGTTGGAGAATTAAGTGAGATGCATCTTACCCAAACAGTCTAGCTGAGAGAATCGACTAGTGAATTTCTTTCAGTAAATGAAAAGGGTCTAATGTGATTTGACCTAATGGCACAGCTGGTGCCAAGTCAAACTGTACTGGCAATAGGTATCAATACTAGCTGCAGAAGCAACAGTGAGACCAGTATCATAAGACAGAAGTCTTTTGCTGCTAAAAAGGGAAGTACTATGAATCGCATGAGATGAATTTTCAGGTCTTTAACACAGCATGTGTAGGTGTGGAAACAAAAGTGACAGGATTAGAAGATCTGAGTTCACAATCTCTGAGACAGAGTCACATGGGGCAGAGGAGGAGAATCATAATTGTTCAGTTAGGTAAGTCTTGAAGCAAATTCTCTCAATTTTCTTGTTGAGGGAAAAAGTAGATAATGGGGCATTTGTCTTACAGCAGCTCTTCCCTGAAATGAAATAAGCCATGACTATATGGCTATAAGCAACTGCAAGAGGTGCTGCATCTAAATGCTGAAGATTTTTCTGTGGTGGTAAAATATCAGATTTTAGTTGGCTTAAATGCTCTATGAAACAAAAGCTCTTGGACTATTACAGTACTTACAAGTCTAATAAACATTTTAAAATATTTACACTGTGAAAGACAATACTTCCTTCAGAAATCAAAGGCATATTGACTGTAATCTTAGATAGTAAGATGCAAACAGGAGAAAGTGGGGAAGAATGTCTTAAAAGTTCTTCAGGACTGATGATGATCTATCTGGACGTTTCATGTTTTCCAGGTGAATAACAGGCCGTCAGGGAAGAAACATGTTTTTAGTGAAGGAGAAAGTATATATATAAAGTATTACAGTTTTCCTCAGAAAATGCATTTTGGACCATATTAACAAACAGAATACTTATTAGAAGCATACAAATATCCCTAAATACAACCTTTGAATATCATCATTGTTAATCATGTATTTTTCTGTTCCCTATATTTCCCTCCTATCTTCGGATAATTTGTAAAAGCTTTTTGTGTGTAGAACGACTGTATCTAGAAATGACCATCATGACTTAATGTTCCTTGCAGAGAACATGTTTAATTCTGGGAGAACCCTATTGTTACTGGTCTTAACTGGGAATGAACAGTTTGCTCTGCTCCACTATCCAAGGAGATGCTTGAAATCAATGTACAGCATCAAAGTGTGATTAGAGTGATCAAGTTTACAAAGTAGTAGCAATATAACCCCCAAATCCCTGTGGCATTAACTGTAAACAAAATAAGGATGTGAAGACATTCAGTTACATGCAGTACTGAAGGATGGGACATGAAATAAAAGGAACTGCATTTTGTTCAATAAACCTTCCATACACTTGGTTATATTTTTGCTTTGGCATTGTGAAGCTTCAGCACACTGAGAACTCAATATAGAAAAATGATGCTCCCCACACTCTCCAGCTGCCCACAGAAATCTTCACTCATTCTCAGAAGAAGACTTCACAAAGCCCATGAAGGATGCTATTGCATGTCAAAATGCTCAATCTAGAACAAATGTAGGGGAAAATGTTCTAACTTGGAGGAGTGCTGTCAAGCTGTGGGACACAGATAAATCAGCTGCCAAACACAGCAAACATTTCTTAGTGGAGAGCAATCCCACAACCCTTTTAAACAATATCAGTGGCTTCAGAGAGCTGCTCGCTTTGTTCTTTTAACACAGTGCAAGGAAAGATATTTGCATGCTCTGTTGTTGATGTTAGCAAGTTCCACAAGATGTTTGTAGATTTTTTTTTAACTATATATGCATATATGTGCACGCACACACATGTGCGCACACACATATGCACACACAATCTGTGTTTTACACACATGCCCAGATGTTGTCACACACACAGACACAGACACAAACACGGGTCTAGCCAGGAGCTGCTCTTTCTGCTACTATTACTGTAGCTCAAGGGCCTAAATTAGCACTGAGCCGGAATGGGCTATAACTGCTTCTGGCAGCAAGAATGAGACAGATCTTGAAAGCTCAAGGCACAAGTATAACTCTTCTTTTTGAGACACTTTATGTCAGTCAGTGCAAAAATCACTGTAAATTATGGGAGAAATAAAAAGATTCCTCTGTGCCTATTATTTTCTCAGGATTACTTGTGTTTAACACACAGTTTGTGCCACATGATGATGGGAAGATATGTTTCTTGCTTATTTTTCTATCTTTTCTCCTTATTTGTTTAGCCAAAGGCAAAACAAAAACAGAGCTCAAGATATCATCCTGAGGGCTGTCTCTACCCCCGTGGAGTGCCCTACCGAAGCGCCTGTCTAAGTGAGACTCTCTGTGCTACCCTGAGTTATTGCCTGTTTCTGATCCCTTTGAGTTTGTTTACCTTATTGTTTCCGTGCAGAACCACTACCTTATATATTTCACTCTGCTCTCATATGACCCATACATACTGGCATGAGGATGTAGGAATTCAGATGGCAAAAAAACTCCAAAACTCTTTAAATGGAGAAAAAACTGAATTCCCTTTTCCTTCAGTTTCAATATCTGAGTAATTCACCATGGTTTTGAAGTGGAACTAAAACCAAAATCCTCACTATGTCTAGGACCCACTTCTTTAAAGGGTTGTATATGAATAGATCCCTACACATTTTTTGTAGGGATGGATGCAGCACCACTCTAACTGAAGCAGGGGGTAGTGTCCCGGGCTATTTATCTTGATCCAAGGAGCAGTATTAGTCCATTCCTGCCCTTTAGCCTCTGTCTTCTACTTCCTTTCACAGTGCTGACACCACTCAAAACTCACTGCAGCACCGCAGCTTCTCTGAGCAGTCAGAGACAAGCCATAACACCTTGCCACCATAACACCTCTGAAGCTCCGAATGTCTTGTTGTCATATAGAAGAGAGCGGATTTCAGGAGGAAGGGAGGCATCTTATGTGCCCCTTCTCTAAGGCACAGTGTACCTGCACAAGCCAACGACTGAAGTACAGGGGCTTTGAGCTACTTGCATGAAGGATGCTGTGGCAATCATTTATTCTGTTCACATCACAAATTAAATCAGAGGTCATTTTAGTTATTTAGAATATAAACACACAAAATCTGATTGGAATGTAGTTTTTTTAAGTCTTGTTTAAAGAACAGAGAGATTTTAATATTCTTCCCATGGCTGAGAGACAAAATCTTATTTATAAAGCAGAATTTTCCAGTCAGAAAATATGTGTGTTTACATGCGGATGCACACATGCCTGCACACATTTTTATATATTTATACATACATATGCATACACATTCATGCAAACATTTGCTAGAAGCGTCAAAAATGGATTTAATCATGCAAAATTCTGAACATCCACTAGAATTATTGAGTGCCTGTAACTTCCGTTGTCTTCAAGAGGGGAATAAAGATATTCAGCAGCTGCATGTAGGATGCAGCCTACTGTCACTACTGCATAAAGCAGTAAAGAAATGCGCCGATATACAGCTCTCTCAGTTTCTGCTTAAAGTGGTGAGAAAATCAAATCTAGACCGAAAGGGCTAGAGGCAAAAGGATGAGATGAAATGCGACTGACAGAGAGACAGTGTCCACTAATGCTCAGTCAAGTGAAAAGGCAAGAGAACACAGGTATAGTAAAACCTATCCATTTTTGTTTTAATTGGGAGGGGACATAGCAGGCAGTTGTGGTGCTCTAGGCAGCCCCTGCAAGGCAAAGCCTATAAATGTTAACTCTGTTCTATTCTGAACCAAAACATGCAAAACATATACAGGGCTCTTTGTAGCTAACACTGTGCCACAGAAAATTGGACTGTGATTTCCAGTGACATTAGGATGAAATGAGGTTGTCAAATCAAATCAAAATGAAGCAGCAGGGAAATATTCTCCTGCTCTCTGGTGCTGAGGTAGTTTTTTTAGTCAAAATCTGGTGCCTTTGCTTCTCATTGCTGTTTTCTCTGTTGCCCCATTGTTTGTGGTCTTTAGTATTACAAATACCAACTATTTCTAAAAGTGTGGCAGGCAAGGCTCTCTCCCTTTTTCTGCTTTATGCTCTGAAAAGGGATGAAAGTCCCAGAAAGGAGCTTGAACCTAAGATACTGTTGTTATAATCTCAACTGTACAGCTTGCCTTCCTTCAGCACTGCTTCCGTTTGCCCATCCATGAAACACATTATCTGTGGCATTCCCTGAGGGCCTTTAAGAGACCGGAGGATTTGAATGCACACTAATGTATTTGGCTGAAATAACTCCATAATTATAAACTATTATTACTGCAAGAATCAAAGTTGAAGCATTTAAAAATCATGTGAGATGAAATGGGAGATCCCTTTTTTGTAGCTTTTTTTCTTCTCCAGTGATTTCCTCAGAAGTGACTGAGGAAAAGGAGCAGGTGACAAAGACCTAATTAGTGCTGGAAAATGTCAGGCTGAAGAAGGAGACAAATACTGCCCCACCCTTCATGGTAGAAAAATCTTCTCTTCTTGAGGCACTGTACCACAGTAATCCTACACACCCTGACCTCTGACAACTGTAGTCAAAATATTTGGGGTTTTAATTTTTTCTGTTCTTTGGGGGTTTGGATCACATTTGGATGCAGATATTTCAGAGGCAGCGTGTGAAATGGTGAGAGGTGAACCTCTCATTCATTTCTGACAGCAATGCCTTTGGCTCATGCTCTTTTAATGGGAGTGCCTGCTCTTTAAGATCCCCAAGCTCCGAGGCAGCTTCACTCCCATACAGACCAGTGCTGCAGGGAAGGCCGGAATAACAGAGGAGAGAAGGAGGAAAGCTTAAGTTTTACAGATGCAAGATGGAGAGAGCTGGAAGCAAAGCCAGCACAACTCAGAAAAAGGCAGGCAGCAGAAGAAATAGCTTTGAAAGCAAATCCTGTTAACTTTTACAGTAGGAGCAGTGGCCCTTTGCATAGCAAAGGAAGTGCTTTCTAGGGGTTGCTTTCTACAGAAATTGTCTTGTGACTTGGTTAGTTTGGTGTTCTGAGCATCACCTGATGAGGCCTTCACCAACATGCATGCCTTTCAAACCATGAATAGGTTAGCCTAACAGGCAGTCAGCAATTTAGGGAACTCCCCCAAAATGAGAAGATTTAAAGTTTTGCACAACAGACCTAATTTCTGTGTAACTTATAGTCAGCCAAACAGCTCCATTCTCCATGACTGGGTTGCACAGTCTGCACTAGCAGGACAATCTCGCCGGATGTGAAGACCTGATGCTGAAGGCAGTCGGGTATTTTGGGTACTGACAAGGTGCTGTGCTCACCTCAGGCCAGAGCAGAGCCAAGTTAACTAGAGGCTGGCATTGCCAGCGATACCAGTGCTGCCCACCATGACACGGCCATCTATCAGTTATATGGCCACTGGTTGGCCTTAGCCGATTTTACAGCTCTCCTTGTTTGTGTGGTTACTCTCCTATAAACAGTTTACTCAGCTGTAACAAGGTGGAGGAGCTAGATGAAGCCAAGTAAGCTCCCAAAGGTCCTTCCCCAAAAGAAAAATACTTCCCCAAATCACAGTTACACCTACAGCCCCTGCCGGGCACCAGAAGCTGCATGGTTCCTTGGTAATGGCTATTGCAAACTCTGAGTCAGACACTTGTAACTATAGCAATTCTGCCTCTGGGCAAACCAAAAATAGCAAAGGCAGGTGTGCATGAGAGAAGGGAGAGAAGGGGCAGTGTCTCCATTTCAGGCAGGCTGCTTGCTAAAAGGCCAATGGTGCTTAGTCCGAATGAGAACGCTTCATGCCTCCGGAAGATCCATTTTCCTTTAGGTAAGCTGGAAGAATAATCAGAGAGTTTTCTGTGCTGCCTTGTGCTCTGGAAAGCAGTTGCTCCTTCCCTGTAAGCAAATTAGGCAGAGGAAAGCTCCTTCACCCTTTCCTGCTTGGGCCTATCATCTAAGGACATAGTCTGACTTAAAAAAAGAAAAAAGAAAAAGAGGATGCTATTGTATAATAATGGAAATAGAGTAACTTGTGGGAAGCACCAAAGCTAGCATCTCATGCCCAGTTTGAGGGGTAAGACAGGAGTGCAGAACAGGCCGGTCCTTACCGGGCTGGGGCAGTCCTCGCTGCCTTTGCCCCGGCTCACACTGCTGTGCTCTGTGGCGCTTGGCCCCAGACTTGTGTGCGTGGCCATCGTGGAAGCATGGAAGCATGGGAGAGGTTGGCAGTGCCAGGGCAAACATTTGCTGTTTATTTATAGCCTGAAACATTAGGGCATTTAAAGGAAATCCAGAAAACCTTTTCTTCATCAATAACTAAGGATAAGTGAAGTTGAAATTTGGAAGGAAATGAGTTAACATAGATGTAGCAAGGTGCCCTTAGAAACTTTATAGTGGCACTTTTTCCAGGACAGGAAGCATTAGCCTCAGGCTCTGAGTCAGTCCTTGACCATCCCTGCCTTCTTCACCTGTCTGTGCCTACCTAATTTTCACCTGCCACCTCAGCCGGATGGGGTAAATGTTACTGTTTATTCTGAAAAGTTCATCTCTAAGATGTCTGTATGAATGGAGCTATGCAAATATAAGTTACTATTCTCCAACCATTTGTCCCTACAGCGTTAAGGAGAAAGCCACTGCTGGGGTGCAGTTCGATGAGATGTTACTAGAGTAGTGGGTGAAACATAAGTGTGAATGCAGTGGGGTTTGTGCCAAGGAGTTCACTTTGTAGAAAAAGAGTACAAATGTGGGGCTGTCCGAACTGAACCAATAGTCAGACTAAAAACTGCTCTTCAGTGATGAAAGTCTTATTAAACAGCCATGTTTTCAAATATGCTTGCTGTGGAGAATAGGATCCTGCTCCCTGTTCTGCAGTGACAGGGTTTCATCGTCACAGAGAAAAGGGACGGGGTGAACAAAGCCATGGTATGGCTATGAAAGACAGGCTGGGGTAGGAGGATAAATTAGAATATTATACCACTTTTTAAAGCAGCAGCCTGTCACTTCATTTAATGCAGAATGAGGTGAAAAGTACAGTAATATGAAAAAGTCAAAGAGTAACCCTAGTAGAAAAATACAGGATTTGATTGACAAGCTTGCTTCTATACAATTGCTGTACCGTTTTGACATCAAACTTTCCGAGCTCCATCAAACCATGAGCAACCTGGGTAACTGCATATACGCAGTCATTTTGACACAGCTCACCTGCACCACCTAGCGCTCCCATACCCCCCCCAGCCCTGGTGGAAACTGCGACGGGCAGCCCTGCCTGGGGACATGCAGGGGGCTTCGGTGATGCCAGCTCTGCTGTGATGTCTGGGATCTGGTGCCGTCCTGGGGCTGGTGCTGTCTTATCTGCCAGTATCGCCTGCCTTATCTGCCTCGCTCTGATATGTAACACCTATTTTCTCATAACTTCCTAAGGGCTTAAAGCAGCCTGAGCAAGGATATATGTTCCGTCTCCTTTTCAGAGATAGAAAGCTATTAACAAGCTAACTGCTCTTTCCAGCCAGGGCCAGACGAGGCCTTTGGGTGCCCTGTCCCATACAGCCTCTTGGAGCCTTCTAAAGATTTTTTTTAAGGGCGATTATGATTTTAGCCATGAATTGTCACAGTTCTCCAGCACCTGTAGAACGGGTATTGGTCTGAGGAAAGGAACAGATGTGGGGCAAGAAACCCAGCTGGATAATGAGCCAGTACTGGTAATAAAAAGGGAGATGCTCTGGCCCTCTTCTTCAGGGTCACAGTATCACCATCTATCATGTGGTACTACTGTCTGGGATGTAGCTTAGGATCTGGGCCAAATGACACCTGTACCCTTGAATCCTTTGACTGCAGTGGAGTCACAAGTGCAGCGGTGCTCCTGCCTCCTACCCTGCGAGCTGCAGTGCCTCCCTTGCTCTCCCTTTCCATGGGCCACCAAATACATTTCCAGATTGGTCTCACCTGAAGAGAGTGGTGTGGGGATGTCCATGTTTAACTCTGCTTCCCACAGAGCGACGCTGAGTAAGCTTACGGTGGAGACGGTGACAGTCACTGCGAGGCATGGAAAAGAGGAGAAGTTACCCCTCCTGGGTGGCTGACTGCTCTCCCTCCAGGAGAAATGTCTGTAGTGGTGGGTCTGCATGGGGCACAGGCAGCTCTAGCCTCAACAGGGAGAAATGTCTGAAAAAGAAAACAAACAGACAATAACACTGGATAAAAATGCAACTGACACCACATGAAGCTAATCACCCTCTGCAGCTGTTGTGGCTTGGAAGGCAACCAAATAAAGGGTTCTTAAGAGGTTTTTATTGTTGTCATTTTCCTCCTCTAACGCTAACCTGCTTCTGAAAGGAGGCCCCCACTTTCTGTCAATCACAAGGGAAAAATTAGGTCTGTGAGTGTATGTGCAAAGCAGGTACCTAATTTACATGCAAAATAGTATAATCACAAATGCAAATTGAATCATTGCTGCTGGAGATGGCTGAATTTAGCCCTATGTATACATACATACATATGTGTGATTTGGGCAAAATCAATAGAGCGTCAATGTCCAGTTTGACCTCGTGAATATATTAAGACACTCCCTGTCCTGACTATCCTTTTACTCCATGAATGGCCACGCATGGCAGACCTTCATGTATACCCAGTACACACCCTGAATATCCTTATGTACTTGGCTATCCAGGATCAGATCAAAGATTCCTCTAATCAAGTGGATATTTAAGACAGCTACCTGAAATCAGTTTAGGTATATCTTGAACGGGAGGTAGCATGAACCAAGTTTGTTTAATGGTAACTCAGCAACTTTTCGCTATGAATTTGTCTAGTCCTTTGGTGTACACATAAGATGTCCTGCCCAGCCTGCTCAGCCTCCCACACCAGCAAACTCCACTGCAGAGCTGCGTGTTACATGAAACAGTTCCTTGGGTTTCTGTAAACCAGCTGCTCAGTATTTCTACGGGGTGCCTCTCCAAATGCTTGGTTTTGGGAACATTAAGTAGCCATTCTCCATTTACTTTCCCCATGCTGTTCATGACATGAAGATCTCCAAAATATCCTCCCTCACTCATTGATCTAACTGCTTTTTCTCCCTGTTTTTTAAGCAGTTATTGATCTAAGGGAAGGGATTATCCTATGAGGGATTAGGTTTAAGATATTCAGGCGGGAGACTTTAGGGAAATCCAGTGTCAGATTGACTGTCCTGGTCTACATACTTGTTTGGTATTTTAAAGTACTTTGATAGATTTGTAAGGCATGATTTCATCCTATAAAAGCCTTTTCCTGTTATACTGTTTCTCCACATATTTACTGATTCTAATCTTCATTACGGTATCTACTAATTTGCCTGCTACAAATGTCAGATTTTTGTTTATCCCTTAGGATTTTTTAGAAAGGGGCGGACTCCCCTCTTTTATGTCCTAGTTGCTGCTTCCAAGTCTTCTGATTTAAGCAATAGTTTAAACATCATAGTTACTCAGCTAGATCTGTGGTCAAGAAGGAGAAGGAAAATAAGCATAAATCTCTGAAAAATAAGGACATTTCCTAATCATTTTCATTTAAAAAGTATGATTCATTGCTATGCAAATAACTTGTTTGATAAAAAAAAAAGAAATACAATAATTCAGAGCTCATGAATTTATTTATTTTGGACTATATGTTTTGGAATATATTTCTTTAATAGTATTTTGCAAAAGTTATGGAAGGCTTTCATTTTTCAGGTTACCTGCATAGTCTCTTGAGTTAAACACTCGTTAGTATGAAAACTATCCAGAAAACATTAAACAATGCTTCTGAATACAAATTATTTCATGAATATGTAAATCATGTCTCAATGTGACACTTGGCTTGTCTGGGAAACACTGATAGACTGAAAAAATTAAACTCCATCAAGGCTGAGGACAATTTAATTTAAAACTTCTCTAGTTTTGAAAATGAAAGCCTGAATTCTAAAGGCTGTATAAAATGCTTCGGTGCTTAGTTAAAACAAAATATCCATAATTTGCTAGAAACATGGACATGGGTGAATATTGGCAAAAAACAAAAAAAAGAAAAAGAAGACGATCAAGCTGAGGAGCAGATCTGAATGAGCTTGGCACATCTGCTTCCTCTAGTTACAAATAAACCAGTTGTGCCTTGTGTCTCAGGCAGCTCTGCCAAGGACTTTGATGCTGAGCTCTGCCTAGCGGTTTCTGGGGACACAGTGATTCCCTGTGAGTCAGCCCCCGCTGGAGCTCTGCTCTCCCAAACTGCTTCTGCCGAGCCAGTCGGAAGTGCCTCCGCTGGTGTGTCTACACTGCCAGTTGTGGGGAGAGACACCAACACGCTGCGGGCACACAGAGCCGCAGGACGAGAGAAGCAGCTCAGCTCCAAGAGCTGTGCAATCGCATTAACGCAGCACAGGGCTGCAGCTAATAAGCCCAAGACTTGGCAAGTATCATGAGCTTGGATCCATGCCACGCTAACAGCAGCCGCTCAGATTCCTTAACGGCCATCTAGACGTGTCGTGCTGTCGAGCTGTGCCCTAGGTGGTCCAGCGAAGACCTGCTCTTTCAGCTGCTTCGGATTATTATAAATATTCTATGCCAGAGCTTGTAGGAATTTGTAATCAGTACTCTGTCCACTCTTTCAGTCCCTTCACACCTATCTCTGCCTATTATCTTAAAACAATTTGCAAAGTATAGGGTAGCAGTAAAGTTGTCATCACACATACACAAATATCCAATGCCACAGTCCAGAGGAAGGAGGAAGACCATCACATGTGGTAGGTGGGCCACCAGTGCTTCAGACTAGGAGTATCGGTTTGGTCTGTCCATTTGGCAAGAATGAGGAAAACAGATTTGTTTTCCTGAAGCTGGATATGGGCATTGTTTCAGAGTGCTGAACAAATGTATTCTCCCAGGATGAACTGCCAGAACACAGGTGTAGGCAGGGTTTGCCCAACGGATCATGGCCTGACTCTGAGGCAAACTGACTTGAGAGAAAAAAAAACATTTGAACTGCATTTATATTTATTTTTCAATAATGAATGGACCACAACCAAGTGTGGGCAGACATTCCTCAGGCACAGCATCTCTCTCACTTATACCCACTTTATTTTCCAACATGCTCCCACAGAAAACAATTTCCAGGGCTTTCACATCCACAGAATCACTTTGGAGGAATCAAAAATGACATTTTCCTAGACAAAACTTGTTGAACTCCAAGTCAAATTCCTAACTTGGTCCTGGTGGATTATTTCTGCCCCCAAAGGCATTTGTATCTTTCTCAGTTTACTGCTAGCTACATAATTTTCCAATTCTCTTCATTCCTTCTTGGGAAACACTACTGAGACCCAGTAAGATATAGATACAATTGCAAGAATTGACAGGAAGGAAGGTCAGAGAAGCAAAGAAATCTGCCTCTTAGCTCCAAAACACAGCTGAAGCCTGCTCTACATAGAAGAACATTCACTCAGAAGATATATATTTAAATCAAATTATTCTCATGCCTAAAGTAAGATAAAGCAAATTCAGATTATTTTTGTTCCAAATGAGAGTGCCCACAGAAGGTTTTGTGTAATCACTGTGGAGCTCAGATACAGGCCGAAGACCACTGAGCAACATTAAGCAACCAGGTTTATTTTCCTAGTCAGTGGCTACTATGAGGTGAAAAAACAACTTAGCTTCAGGTTTTCTCACTGAGGTTTCATATAGCTACATCTGCAAGCTCTGCATGGTTGTGAGAATCAGGGACTAAAAATGACTTGATTTTCTATTTCTTGGCATTTTCTGTAGCTGTTTATCGCTGAACAACACTGGCATCACATTATCATCTTGATCTGGACTTGTACCAGTGCCAATGCCTGCAAAAGGCATAGCACAACACAGAAACAGGCCCAGTAAGGTACATACAGCTGGTGCTGGGTTATTACTGGTACACAACTTGCAAACAAACAGTCTTTCCAAAGACCTCCTGAAACACGATAGGGGCTGCTAATGGGAAAGGGTGATAGACAATTTTCCTCATCATTGATTTTCCACATTGGTGTTTGGCAAATAGAAAGTAGAAATTCAATATACCAATCAAATCTTTGTGCTGCACATGTCCATTTAATCTAGAGCAACACTTTTGTGAATGAAATCAGTGCCCATAACTGCCTTTTTGCACTCGATATTTTCAGCTTGAATTTCAGACAAAGTCAATGCTCTTTTCCTTGATGCTGTGTGAAGGAGGTTTGGCGTTAAACTGAAAGCACACAGATATTCATGTTTCTCTACCAGCCCCTTTGGTTTGTTGTCATTACAAATGCTTTTTGATGTCTGTTACATTAAGTTAACTGTTGTACAAAGGACAAATCTTATGCTTATGCTCTAAGCAAAAGATACAAAAGGTACCAGTGCTGGTCTCCTTCTCTAAAACACAACATGCTTATATTTAAGCAAGCATTTTAGCAGCAAACAGCTGGAACATGGAACTGAGTATTATCTATCACAGTATGGGATTTGCATTCAAGTGTAATCAAGTAAGCTCTCTGTGCCATCAGAGCATATAAACCACACACCATCTTTGCTTAGACGGGAGTGAATCCCAGTGTTTAGGGGGTGAAATAAAGTCAGCGTAATATCTGGGCCGGAAGACTCCTAGCTAGAAATGGGAGCAGCCTCCTGATGCCTTCCGTGTGGGAACACTGTCTCACCTCTTGCTCTCAGACTTCAGGGAATGTGAGAGGTGAGAAATCCCACTGCAGTCAGGTGCTTTGCTGGACATGGGCAATGTGTAAAGGCTCAAAGCCAGGCCAGATAAGCATAGGCCAGTATACAACATGTCTGTGATGAAATTACTATGTATGTGTGATGTGAAAGAATGGGAATATATCTGCTCTTTGGCCTCAGTACCTGGATACTTTCCTCACAAAACACCATTTAACAGTGTTGTGTCCCATTACGCATCTCATTCATCCCATGAGATATCCAGTGGCATTTCTTTTCTTTCTGTCTTTCCTAAAATCTCAGCACAGATGCGACATTGAAAATTAGTACAAAAGCAAACACTTATCCTCAGTAGGCCTCCATCATATGCTAATTTTCCTTTTAGAAAAAGATGCTACAGTAGAGCCTTAAAAGCAAAATAAAATTGGAGATTTTTCCTGTTGATAAGTTACAGATTTTTCTTTTGCATTCATTGTAATGTAAGTGGAAAAAGACTTCATATACGTTGTTCTCAGTCTTGACGACTGGAAAGCTTACACAAACAAAAGCTTATTGCATTAAAATTACATTGCAGATATGTCTGATATTAGTATGTTTTATTCAATATACTTTCTGTTGATTTAGTCTAGACTTTATCCTAATTTTGACCTTATAAATGTTGTGTCTTGAAAAGAAGAGAGCTCCTCATTTCCTCTCTAAATTTTACAGTGGTGAAGAACTTTGTTCTTTTTTTTTTTTTTTTTTGCCAAAGGCCATATCAGCCTATAAAAAATATGGAGGTCACAAACATACACCATGGAGTTTCCTAATAACAATATGAATGCAATTAGGTGACTGTGGACCATATGAAAAAAGATTCCCATCGTGTATAGAGACAAAAGCCATCCTTATTTGTGGAAGTTATTGCTGAAGCAGCTGAGATAGAATTTAATCTTCATAGGTTGTAGCAATGTATAATAAATTAGTACAGCAAGAGTTATTTTTCTGGAGCTATTAGCCGAGGGAACATGACTTGTTTGATTGTGGTAAGAGCCACAAAATAAAGATACAGCGTGCAATTGCTCAAGCCATTATTTGAATGAAAAACATACTGATTACACTTGTGAGCAAACTCTTCCCTCAAAGCATCAATCCCTACAGCAGTAGAGACAGATGAACTAAAAGCAGAAAAAAAATGCAAAATTTCTGGAAGAAAAATTGCTGAAGCATAATGATAGCCAAAAGAAAACTCGCTCTCTGAGCTGAACCTCATGTCTTTCAAAGCTAGTTAACTCAGGAGATTTTGCTCAATTATCTACAACAGACTGTCATCTAGAAAAACACATGCTAAATCCTCTGTAATGGAGAAGAAAACTAACCCTGCTGTTTGGAGAAGACTGAGACACCAAGCACAGAACAATGCTTAACAGCTTGAATGAGCCAAGATGCTCATGCAGTGATACCATCTTTTTTGACCTAGTACCAAATACAGAATTGCTTCTGGACAAAATTGCTGAGAAGTAGCTTCATTCATCCTCAGATCACATTTACTTAGAAAGAAGTATATCAAACTGATAGTCAGGGGATTTGAGCACTAGTGGAGTGGGGCACCGAAAAGGCACTGCTGGAATGAACCAGGGAACATTTCAGTGCTCATCAGATGCATGCCGGACTTGACCAAAGCACTTTGCTCTGCGTATCTCTTAAGACAAGACTTCCAAGTTTTCTTAGCTTTTCTTTTATAATTTTATCTATTTAAAATGGACAAGGCTGGACAAGGTTCTGATCTCTTTACAGCAGTGTAAATCACTTTAATTGGGTTCCTTGGCTTTACACAAGTGTAGTATCAAAGTAAAGCTATAGCTTATGGTATTGAGTGTGTTACTATTCTAAAACAAGATCCTACAGGTACATATATATATATGAGTATATGTGTATATATATATGAACAGGTGCAATACCAAACCTATTCAAGATGTTTTGCTACAGCATTTCACAGTGAGCTGGTAGGTAATTTAAAGAATGACATCTGGTAGCTCAAATTATACAAGATGACTAAAAAAGATCTCTACAAAAGGTGCAGAACTTATTCAAACACTAGATGATAAGTTTGTCTAAACTGAAGTACACCTTTCTCGTTTGTCCGTGCTTACATTGCACTAAGACAAAAAAGAAAAGCCTGTTGCTTACAGAGCATCTACAGGTGTATTTACAGTGCCTGCTCCAGCAATTTATTTCTCACATGTAGTTCCTGGTAACTGCATAAGGATTCTGAAATACTGGAGATAGAGAGAGCTCTGTTTTTGTTTGTTTGCTTGTTTTTAAACACATTGCGGTTTATTGAGGAAGAATGAGACCTGTTTCAGATCAGTCCAGGTGATGGAGAAAAAAAACAAACCAATGAAATACAGAAATCACTTTGCAAATGACCCACACAAGCTAAAACCACTGAGACTGCATTTTTATTGCCTTAGAAGACTGATGATAGAGTGGAAAGTGCGCAGTTTGTGGGTTGGACATGCACCTGAGGGAGGACAGGGGAAGGACAGAAAACATGCACTTTTTCCCTTTAAAATCTAAAAACATTTCAAATGGGTTATCTGCACAGGCTGGAAAATGCTTAGAAAGAACCTTGACTTTCTCAAATCCGAAGTCTTAAAGAAATAGTTAAATAAAATAGTCTATAAAGATGGCCAAAGATGATAGCTTGGCACTTTCTTAGGGATATTTTTAGAATGTAATGTCAAGGCATTTTAGAGAGACAGCTCTCAGAGAGAATTTTGTTTCATTTGTAGTCATGCTGGGTTGTTACCTTACTACAGCCAGTGCCTCATGTGTTTAGCTTAGCTGTTCTCATAATAAAACTGAAAATTAGAGACCTGAAGGCCACCACAGCAGAAGTTTTAATTTCATTATCAGATACAAATCCAAGTGCATTAGTAATTTCTTTTGATAGGGTTGTTTCATAATTAAACAAATATAAAACCAGGATGGCCTACTAAAATGTTTTAATCATGAGGCAAATCGTGAAAAGAAGAATGGAGAGCAGATTTTGGGAAGTGCTGTGAAAAGGAGGGTAGGAGATATGTGCCCTCCACAAAACTATCAAAGCAAAAAGGAGCCACTGTTTTGCCACTTTTGAAAGCTCTGAAAGAGTATGGACCACAGGACAAAAATGAGAAACAGCATTTTAAGTGACTACTCTATGGAACTGGTGAACAATTACAAAACTTTAAAGTCTCTGTAAAATTAAGATAAACTGCAAAGTCTCTTCAGAAGATAATATATCAAGAAAAGCAAACAAAAACAAAGAAAGGCAAAATCTGTAATGCTGGATCAGAATACAATATTGTGAAGTCCAGTGTCCTCACTCTTTCTGACCAGTTGACAGGAAATTTGCCTCCAAATGTCCCAGTAATACCCCTATCCTCCCTCCCTGAGCTCTGTGCCAGTCAGCTCACACGTCAGGCAGGAGTGCTGCCGCACACGCACCGCACAGGTGGTTACACCACCTGCATGTGGACATTAGCGCTGGCCCTGCAACGGGCTCTGATGCCGTCCAGTGTGGAGGAAATCCCTGGGCTGCTGCAGGCAGAGCTCTCCGCCAGGAGCCCTGCACTTCTCACAGCAGAGTTGAGACACTATAAAAATGGTGGCTTAGTCAGTTTAAATGTGAAGAACAGAAAATGGATGGGAAAGTAGCTGGAGATGACAGTAGAGTGTAGGGTGGGTTGAATGTGCACATTGACACATGTATGTGACACAGGGCATGCTCAAAATGGGTGAGAAGTTTGGGAGTGAGAGATTGTCAGTGAGGGAACAGTCAGACTTATTTGTCAAGATATTGGCCGGCTAGCAAAGTAAAAGGGAGGCTAAGAGACATAGGTGAGAGACTGAGCAGTTTTCATCCTGTTTTCTGAATCGAATCTGGGTCCGTGATGAGCTAGTGCTGGGACCAACCTAATTCCATACTGGCAAGCCTGAAATCAGAGCTCTAGCTCCCAGCAGGCCAACACATACATCCTAAGCACTAAGAAACGCACAAGTGGCCACAGCATGGAACAGGGACTAGGACTGAACAAACTGCAGAGGAGAATGAAGCTAAATCCAGTAAGCGACAAACTGATAAATAAATAGAGAGTGCAAAGATCTGCACACCTCTCCAGGCAGTACTTTTACTGGCATCTGCTATGTACCTTACCAGAATACTTTCTGGGCCAGAGCATCTGGCTCCAGAAAGGTTGCCCTAGTTTCCACTTCATGAACATAGTTTCAATTTCTTGATATATATATATAATTGGACTTACATTAATGTTTCAGAAAATTACAGTCTTGGAAAAGTAAACAAAACAGTTTTAAGAGGTACTCAGTGAGTACTTCTGCTACTTCTCATGGATTCAGGGAAAGATAGCAAGAACTATTTTTCTTTCAGTTACCACCTATCTGCTCCATACTGCTCTGTATAGATCCTCCACTCCAAAATACTGAAAGACATTCCCTTTTTAATAAGCCTGAGAGTGCACCCACAACTCCCTGCAAATCTATTCATGTCACCTTCAGATGCTGAATTGCCAGTGGTACTGTACCTAGTTTTACTAACATCATGTAGATAATTAGCCTCCAGGTTAGGAAAGGGCCTACATTTATTTCACTCAGGCTCTTTTGAGCATAATCTACCAGAATATATTTAAACCTGCAGTATATTAACTCCTACACACCCCACAATCAATTTGGTGAATTCTACCTGTCTTCTGGGGGATGATGTATCCCATTCAGAATACAAAGTGATATCCTTCATTTGCCATGGATAACAAGCTTTTGGAATGACAATTAATTTGCACATTTAACATAAATCTGGCGATGATCAAGCACGCTGCAAAAATTGCGTAAGAAATTTTCTCTGTGCCAATCTCCTCTCAGCTTTGCGAAGTCTCACACCAGTGAATTCAATGGGAGTTTAACCAAGGCTTTCAGCTGTATTGATCAATCACTCCTTATACCGGTATGTCCCTTTTCAAGTTATTAACCTGAATAGACAGAGGGAACTGACCCCATAGGTTTCTGATGGCATCTGCTCTGCCTGAGAAGAATCTTTTCTGATGATACCTAGCCCAGAATAATTTAGACTCAAGGACTGTGTTTGACTTGTGCTGAAAGCTCAATGTGCAAATGGTAAAAAAAGCAATTGCGTTTGATTGCTCACATCTAGTAACTGTTCAGGAGTGCACAGAACTCTTTCAGACACAAATCTTTCTCAGGATGGAGGAAACTTTTCCTCTTTTTGACTCAAAGGAGGAGAAGCACATAAGCATAGAAACAAACCAAAAAAGACACAGCTCTAGATAGACAAGAGTCAAAGAAGACCTGTGCTCTAAACTGTGTGATTCGAAGTCAACTGGAGTACTCAGCAGCCCCTTTTTTTGTGGGGGAGCATCTCTTTCATTTCAGGACCAAACAGCTTCTCTTTCATCTGTATATGGAATAAAAAGAAGTCTTTGCATCTTTGGGTTTCTTTTCCCCATGAAATGTAATTCTTAATTTCTAGTCAGCTTGTTGAAAGTGATACAAAAGAGACACCTGTATGAGTCATGTTTTTCTTTAGGAGGAAGGTTGATTTTTCTTTTGACCTCTGATCTTTCCCATAATTTCCATCCTAAAAACCTGGTCTTGCATCTGTGAAATGAAAGCAGGGTTTTGTAGCTTGAAATAAGGCTAAGTCTGGATTCAGGAAACCTTTATTCTCTTCCTTGAATTTTATGTTTTAGCCAATGTCCTTAGGATGGAGGAAGAGAGAATGCAGAAGTATGTTTTATGCACCATAGGTAGATATTTTTTCCCATTTGCAAGTTATATTGCATGATATTTTTAGCTATAAAATTATTATAAACATGAAATACTCCTGCTTTCAGAGTTTCCTTAATTTCCCTCCTACACTGACATGTGGGGCAGGCAACAAGGGCTCACCACATTTTGCAGGTAAATTCTTCAGAAGGCAACAACTCGGCGAAGTGGCTAGCATGTGAGCTCCTAAAACCTGAGTGAAGTTAGAGCCGTAAGGAGTCTAAATATTTTGCACAACCACTCTGAAAAACCACATGCACAAGCCATGTTCTTCTTCTCTAAATATCAATGCACTGGAGGAGCGACAAGCCTGACCTGGGAATGAGTGCAGTTTCCCTCTATCGATGATCCAGCATGACTGGAGATGACATTGCTGATGACTAGGGTGCAGTGTTGAAGACCAGAGCAATGTGTAGACCCATACACTTCTATCCTTCTGCTTTAGTGCATGAACTATGTTGTATAGCACAGTCACTTTTTAACAACTTAAACAACATTAAGAAATGGTGCTTACATACTTGCTTTCTCAATGGATATTTTGGAAGGTCCTAGAAACTATTACCTTCTCAAATAAAATGTGCGTTACAGATATTGATGTTTAGTATTTAGGTAGCAGACGTAGTATGTTCTTTCTACTAGCCTGGAAATCTTGGACTGTGATTCTGAATTAGAAGTTATTCAAATAAACACTGTAAACAGATAAGAAGTCAAATCAGTGGCCTTCACACAGCATATGTTCAAACCTTGTTTGAAGTCACTAGCACAGTTCTTATTTATCCACAAAAATGGTCCCTACTTCATCTCAGTGTAGGAACAACAGCAAAGAGACTTCATTCCGGCTCTGTATCTGGGCATGTAAAATGATTATATTACTAGAGAATGGTGTGTCAAGACATAAAGCACTTAGGGACTGTTTATATGGTGAAATGAACATAAGGTCCATTGTCCTTTCTTTCTATCTTTAGCTCATACATTTGAATTATTTCTCTGATATTTTGCTGCACTCTGCAAAATCCTTTGAAAGGAATAACATTGTTGGAATATGGCAGATAATAATAGAATCACAAGCAACAGTCAGTGAAGGGGATGCGGGTGGGCAGGAATAGAAAAATCCCATTGTCTAATTATTAAAGCTATTCACTAGACTTGGGAAGATGTCAGAATACTTAAACAACCTTCATTCCAACCGCAGTGCTATAATTAGGGAGTTGCTATAAGAATTGGAGAGAGAGGCAGATAAAGCGAAACACAGATGTCCCTTTCCCCACTGTTCCCCAACAGGGCTTCACGACTGCCTAGATGGGAGCAGTTGCAGAACTGCCAGAAAGGACTAGAAGAGATAGAGAGATGTCAGAGACAAAAACATTTCAGAGAACTTAATCAGATGGAGCTGAACCCGTTTCAAAGAGAAGGAGAGTGTCAGTAGGAGGCAGAGCATTGCATTCGCTGTCGCGTAAGCAGAAGTCATTCCTCAGATATCAGTGAAGTTTCCCCTGCCCTCTGCCCTCCCTTTGGGTGAGCAAAGAGATAAACTATGATAAGATCAAGCAATAGCAATCAGTTTATCAATGATCACTTAGATTAATTCCCAAGTCTTAACAAGCTTCAAGGTATATCATGACTCTTGCACTTATGGTAGGTTTCTTAAAGCCCAGCTACTGGAGCTAAGTGATTACATTGGAACCTCAGCTTTCATTAAAGACTTGAAATGAATTTCTAACCATGATAATTGCAATTAAAAAAGTTTGAAAGTGTGATCTCTAAAGGTTGCGTCCCCAACAAGTCAAATAGAATTTCTAAGATTATTAGAATCTAATTATGGAGATGTGCACATTGGGGAGTGGCTAGCTGATGATTTTGAAGTTCAAATACTGATACTCTTCTGCTGGATCACCCCTTCTGAGGTGATCTGTTGTCATTCTATGTCTAAAGTTAATTTAAATTACACAATAGCATTTATTGAATCTCTTTTCATTTTGAAAACAGTTTTGTGTTTATAAGTCTATTCATGATATTTATGAAATTTTAAGTTAAAGCTAAATATAAATCAAAGAGCCTTTTTATAAGTATATAGATTGCTGTGATCCCTTATGTAAAATGTTACAGAGCGGCTGGATAGGCTGTATTAGAATTTTTTTCCCCTTACACAGTGTGCCTGGTACACAAAAGAGTGTCCTAATGCAAAGACATATGAGCTTTGGAGGACTTACTCAGAAGACTGATTTTTGATGCCCAGGTCTGCCAGATTGCTTGTGTAACCTTGGACAAGCTTCTTAAACTCCTTCCTTAGTTTGAAAGTGAAGATCATTTTGTCTCTTGCCTATCATTTGTTTTTTAGTCATTATGTTGCATATTCTCAGGGAAAGGTACTGTCTTGTGTTCATGTATGGCAACTAACACAGAGCATTTAGTCCTTAGATATAGCTGTCATACAAAAGATAAAGAGATGCTTTTATGGACATTTGTACAACTGTTATATTCTTGGATACAGAATCTGAATTCATATTCACACATAATTTTGCCAGAAAGAAAAAAAGAATCCGGGGGGAGAGCAGATAATGACTTGAGAGGACATTCCTTGAATATTAAACATGATTTTGAATAATGTTTTTGTAGTCTTCCAGAACTTTGTTTGCTATTCCTTAGAGCAAATATTTACAGAAATAATAGTAAGATCTGCTGGGAACAGCACAAAATAGTCTCAGCATGATATTGCAAGAGCAGTAGGAACTTCCTTAAAGCATTTTTGTATGTACCTCCAGCTAAAGACAGATTGTTTACACTGGAAACTGCCTCATTTAGTATTTCAAAGAAAATTCATCATAGACATGGCAATGCAGAAGAAATACTCACTTGAGCAAGCAAATAAGCAAGCAAATGTCTCTATTTCTGTACATTTAGGAGAGAATCCTGTGCTGTATCATTCAGAAGGGCAGCACCCGATTCATAACCCCCCCGGAGGGTGGGGGGGTTATATACATGGCAACCTGTGCTCTCACTTAGAGACAGATAGCAACACCGTGTATACAGAAGGTGCAGAATTTCCACGTTCCTGGTGCCCATGAGTAGAGGACCCCGTGCACCTCAGGTTCTCAGGGATGACAACAAAGGGCAGAAAAAGAAGTGTTGAAAGAAGAATCACATGCCACCTGCCAAAGCACCCATTCCTGGACAGTGATCTGCTGAGCATGGGAAAAGTTTCAGTGCAGTTTTGCTGGTGAAGTATTGCAACATGGGACTGCAGTGTTTGGGATTCTTGCTGTGGTCTCTTAACCTGCTTCAATGGTTGGGATGCATCTCAGCTCACATTTCCAAACTGCACATAGGTCACATTTCAAAGCCCTGTGGCCCTCAGGAGGTACAGGAAAGCTGGTTTTGGTGACAGAGGGCTCACCTCTTAAGGTCCATTACAGTTCGTGCAATGTCCAAGACCTACGCTCCAAACAGGGCTCTTACAGTTCTAAAGACACTTTTCCTTAGTGGTACTATCAACATCATACCACTTTTAAGGCCAAAATGCAAAGACGTAGATGTTTTGAAATTTGGTAATTCATTCAGTCTACCTGTTTCTATTCCTACTTCACCTATCAGTTATTACAGTTAAGAAAATAATCCTTTGTCTCTTTTTCTTGTGTGCTCCAAATGAGTTAGACCCTCGCGTTGTTTGAAGTAATCAGGCTGAAAGTACTCTGTAAGCCTCTACAGCAGTGAGCTACTGAATCTAACACTACGTTCAGCAGAACACGTGGTTCAGTGCTTTAAGGATGGCATTTTAGTGAAAAGGCTTAAGAGAGCAAGCAAAACTGTGCAAATACTAAGTATAAGCCTTTTGATATGGCAACCAGCAAATAAGTGAATTCCTATGCATCTCCCTCAAAGTGGCAAAGAACATAGGGCCAGTGATTATGATAATTTATTGGGCTGAGGTTTTTTTAAGACAATGATTACTATGAGGTTGACAGTTTCTAACTACATTAGAAGTCACAGCTGCTGCTATCATTATTCTGATTAGTTACCTTGAATTGCTTTGCAAAAGACAATTATCATTACAGCTTCTCTATCACAAGGAGGAAGTGGCTCCTCATGGCAGAACTGAATTAGAAAACAAACTAGAGCATGAAATAAGGGGAAGAGAGTGAGTATGTCAGATACTAGAGGGAAGCTGATCACACCTTCCTGGACTCAAGTATTTTAAATAGAGGCTATCACTGAAAGACCGGAAACAGTAAAGCAGCTGGTGCAAGTAACCGTTAATAAATGCTAATGCTAATCAAGTCAAATGATCCTGTAGCTGGTGAGAAGAGTTTATTTCTGATAAATTACCCTGTCTGCTTTTCAAATCCCCCAGGCTGCAGGTGTCTGTGGGGCTGCAGTACCACAAGGCAGTGATGTATGGGATCCCTGCACATTCTGCCCAGTTTGGAGCTTGGGTATTATCCATGTTTATAAGCTGATGCCTTTTCACTTGAGACATCAGGCAAGGAAACAGGAGATGCATGGCAAGAAGGGGCGAGCAATCTGTGAGGCAGGAGGTCTCATCCATCAGTAGCTCATCCATCACATGTGGAGTTTGTTTGCTCCTTGCATTGTCCTTCTTATGCCCCTTCCACTTCACCAAATCTGCCTGCCTGGACTCTCTCCTCCATGCATCTCTTCTTCCCGCTTCCAGTATTTGACTTAGAGGCAAAAAGGGAAGAAGAAGGTGTTTGGTTTGCTGATGCTAGCATCTGGAATAGCAAAAACGATGAGTTAATTTGGTGGGAGTTGGGACACAAAGAGGAGCTGGACCATCTAGAGTGTCAAGGCTCTTAATTATCAGTGGCAGAGGCCTGCTGGCAGTATGAAGGATTCAGTAATGCATGTCTGGCCTATGGCAAGAAAGCTTCCCTGGATTATAAATTCCCCTAGGTGGGGACAAAACAGCATACCCAATTCTATGCCTCTGGTCTTTCGCCTAGACAATTCCTTGCTAGTGGTAGGACCAGAGCTCAAGTCTGCTTTTGCAGTTTGTGGCCACCACAGTGACTGGTGACAGCTGTGGATATCAGAATATGAATTACAGTGCCTCTGTTTCCTTTCACAAACTGTGCAGGACCATAAGCAGCCACAAAACAGGAGTGTAGAAGTGGCACAAAGCCATTTATTTCATCACTTCCTTCCCATTTTGGTGTGCAAGACATCTAGGCCTGGATGGAAATTTTGACTGAAGTGAGAGCATGAGGACAGAGATTCTGTGGGTGAACATGAAAAAGATGGCACTGTGGCTTGGGCGGTCACTGTGTATTGTAATTTTACTGGACATACTTTTAAAACACTCCTGTCTTCTTTTTCAGATACTGGTAATGGTATATGAAGGATGTAGGAATGGAGGTTATAGCGATTAGGGTGACATGAGGCTGTAACACTGGACAGCATTCTGAACACTGGGAAAGAAAGAATTGGCTGTATTTTAGACAAGGTAGAGAACGGGGAGAAAAGTTGGACATGGCACAAATACATGGAGAAGGAGGCAAAAATAACAAAAATGATCCATCCTCTTTGGTGAGATTTAGTAAACTGGCAGGATTAACAAGTGTGACTGAGGACAGGAATAACTGGAAAAGTTTAGGAAGTTCTTCTCTAGGCTAGAGATTTGTGACACATATTCAGGTACCTCTAACAGCATGCTGCAAAGACTGAGCACCTGTGTAGTAAAAGAACAGTATAAAGGGAGCCAGTAGCGATGTCGTTCATTCCACAGTTACTTATTCCATGGTTAATTTAAAGTAAGAGGCCTGCAAACCAGGAAGTTTTTGGTGTGGAGCATGCCACCACACTGTGGTCATTCCACATGAACTGCACATCAGAAAAGCCCATCTGTCCAATCCAACAAACACAACCCAGGAAACTGTCACAGCACATCATGAAATGCTGTAAATACCAACATCACAAGCTGCTGCTTCACATCCAAGAGCAGTCACAGAGAGAAATAGAGCTCTAGTTGCTGTGCTTTGGTCAGTAAGTGCTCTCTATCTGGTCTCTCTTCCCCCAAAGGAGAGAGATGAGAAGAACACAAACAACCAGTGACTTACCTTTTCTGTTTTAGGCTTCTGACTCCCAAAATGTTCAGCAAACAGCATAAACCTGTTGGTGAAAAATAGCCGGAGGATCTACCAGAGAGGTATTAGCAGCAAATGATATACATCCAAAAGCCAAGTCCCTTCTACAACTTATCTTTTCTTTTATTATTTCTCTTATCATTTCTAAGGCTTTAAATTTCTTTTTGAAATGGTCCTATTCCAGCACTGTTATCCTTCTTCAGCTAACAAGTTTGAACATCCATTTTCCAAAAGCTGAAAACACTTTCCCGTCGAAGCACCTTTTCAATCTGTCTGGTTTCGGCCTTTCCAGCCCCATGCTGAGTCTGTAGTTTTTGCCATGCACATCATCTTTTCACTGATCAGCTTTGATCTTGTCTTCCGCATTGCTTATGATTTCTCCAGCTACTTCCTTTCAGACCAGTCATTCAATTTTAACTTGAAGGAGTCAATTTAATTTTTATCCAACACTTTTTTCTGTTCCTCTAATTGATACCAAGCTGATCAAATGCTACTACTTGAAACTCGCCGGTAGCTTTCTGATATCATTAAAACGTCTGGTCTGAAAACTTTACATTTTGTGCCTCTGCCTGTATTATTTGGGAATAGATGCATTCCAGTATTTCCAGCAGGCTCCTCAGCTCAGTGATACCTGTCTCAACCTGACTTTTTTTCTATCTTGCTTCTGTAATATTGCTGCCTCTCTGTTAAATATACACAATTTCTTTTTTGCATTGGGTTTCCAAGGCACTGAACAAACACACAGTATGAAACAGTCCCTGTCCTCAGGAGCTCATAATTAAAAATCAGATGAGGAGCAAGCATGAAAGGTATCACAGCAGAGCAATACCAGAGCTGGAAGCAGAGCATGTCTGACCTGGTAGCATTTTGGATGGGGGCTGACCCCACTGATCCTATCTTCTTTTTGCCCTTGCCTGTCTCCCTATCCAGACTCCTGCCTTCTCAATCCCTACCTTCTTCTGACCTGAGACTCTTTACACCTCTCAGTGCTACCTCCTCCTCTCCCTTGGGCCCTTGGTGTTGCCTCCTCGCAGTCCCTGTCGTGATATACAGTTCACAGTAATAGAGAAAGCTCAGCAGCTTTTGCTTCCCTTCCCTACTCCGCCTTTAATAGTTGTGTGTCTTGTTAGTGAGGAATACCTCACCAGCTAGGAATTGTGACCACAGACCATTCTGCATCTCAATGTTCCGTGGATATTATAAATTAAAAAATGACATTACAAATGGTTTTTAGGTTGCAAAGTCAAGCACTAAACAAATAGGAAGTGCTAGAATTAAACATGCCTGCACAACCTTAATTTGGCCCCTTTGTGCATAAGTATTGTGATATAGTCTTTAATTACATGAACACAAACTATTTTTTCCACATCTAAATGCATAGATGTGCAAATTCTCAAGCAGTTGACTTGATTACAAGTAGGCATAATATAAAAGTTCAATAGTCTATTGATATTTAGGCAGATTGCAGAAATTCCAGATATTCATTGCCGCAGCTGACTATATTAGGATACTATGCCAAGAGCTGAACAAATGAAATCAGATTACTCCAAATGACAAGGAACAAATAGGCAGAAAAAAATAGTAGGGTCACAGGAAAAAACAGCATGGTGAATACTAGACAAACACATTTGGTTCAGCTGAAACAGGGCAAGAATTCTGAAAAAGCCCAGAAATAATGTTTAATCTTTCTTCTAGTCCAGTAAAACAGACTAATCAGCACAGTGGCTACTTTCTATTTGATAACCCCAAAGACTAAACCATGAAAACGAGGTCAAAGTACGTGTTTGAAATACACAGAAAAAATCAGAGGCGACATCTTGGCCTGTAGGTCTTCTTTGGGCTGCAGAAAAAAATAGAAAAAGGTTAATTTCAAGGTTAGAACTAACCTTTTTCTATTTTTTTTCCCCAGCGCCCAAAGCAGGGCTCATGGCCAACATGTCGCCTCTAATATTCTTTGCTCTCTCAACTGTGGGCTTTGTATTAACCTTTTCTCTTAAATTTTGCAGTCGGAATGATAATGCACTGTGGATTTTGCTGCAGTGTTAAGAAGCTTGGCTTCATCTTCTTTTAATCACTGGTTAACTAGTCACAGAGGCTGGCAAATGTTGATGACTGTTACCACTCCTTTGCACTCCACAGGAAATAAAACAGGGTAAGAAGAAGTCAGGGCTGAGCTGCACTGATAAGCCACCTCTGGACAGTAACAAAAGCAGAAAATGGCTTTATTACTCATTGATGGTTTTTTTTCTGAAGAAAACACTTGGAGATACAGGAACATTTTCTGTTACTATCCCATAAATGGGGAGAGATGTCTTCTGCTAGATGCTAGATATTATATCTGTAAATTGTTTGATGGTTAATGCAGAAGTCTGGCCTTCTCTCAGAGGTTGCTGGAGGAAAGTTAGAGATCTCAAGACTTGGCCTGGCAAATTCCATAGAGTGTATATATTATAGAGATTATAGAATAAGACTGATTAAATCTTCAGTTCAGTTTGAAGCAAAGTAGCTTTTCCTTTCATATATTCCCTTCCTCATACTTCTTTTGTGATTCTAATTCCTTAATTTATTCTCTCTGGCTTCTCTTGTTCACCCTACTTCCAAAAGCAATCCCATTGCTAAGAGTAGTCTTTTGGAAAAGCACCCTGCATGCCTGAGAAATCATGGTGTACCAACTCCCCAGGCATCTGCCTGTCGTTTTTATATCTTCACCTAATTCTAAGTGTGTCTGTGTGTATCTAAGTGTGTATCTGAAGTGATAAGGTGCTCTGGTGTATATGGCTTGTTATGGAGAGCAGAGCGGCACCAGCTCAGCTGGTTGTGGAGGGGAGAAAGGGCTCTACTTTGTAATTTTATAGGCTAAATAAAGTGTGCAGTAGATTCTGCCTGCACTGTAATGTGGGACATGGGCAAAGGCGAAGAACAAAGAGATTTCAGTTTGGGTAGGGAACAAATTAGAAATACTGTATAGGAGTGAGAAGAATATTGCAGGTTAAAATTCTCCATGTGTTATATGAATGTAGTTTAAAAAATAAACTCTGGCCCATGAAACTCATCTGCCCCTAGACACATATTGAGACAAATTCTTTTTATTCAATTTTTACTCAGTTCATAAAATGGTAAAACCTTCACTGAAGTCAGTAGGTGAGATGACCTCAGTTATCCTTCTGCTGCTCCAGGAGAGCTTCAAGCACTTGGAGAAAATGAAATGTATGTGTGGTCTTTCTTTCCATTTCATACACTGAACACTGAGGAGGGTGTCACATTTGAAGAGGATAGTGCCACTGAGCCTTTTCCATTGGCAAGACTGTCTCTATCATTTGCCATAGCATTTTACAGCATGTCACACTGTCCTGCAGGATCACTTCAGCCAGCGCCACTCGTCTCTCGTGACACTATGCTGAGCTGCATGTGCGAAATACAGTTTAGCATGCAGGTCTGAAACGGTCCGTTTGCTGTTTGGGCCACTGCCTGCCTGACTTCTTGCAGCATGGCATGGGATACCCAGTCTTGATTCCAAATTACTGAACCGAGTCTTTTGCTAATTTTTCTGCTACATGAGAGAGTTGAGGAGAATTTCATGTTGCAAATACTTCTCATGGCTCAAAGACTAGAGTGTACAAATGTAGTCCACAGAAAAAAATCCTACAGAGCAAAGCTGTCAAAAGCAGTGTCACTGCCCTGTCAGGAGCAGAGCCATGTATGCAAATGCCAAGAGTGTAGCTGGGCCTGTGCGCTACTACAGGATTTTATCTGGTACAGTTCAAGCCAGGAAGAAAAATGATGAAGGTCAAGAAAAGAACATTAAATCTTGCTACCTAGCAATGTTCCTGTCTTTTACAGAAAGATTTCATGGCTGTCCTTATGAAGCCTTACAGCTATGTGCTATTTTGGAATGTGATGTGTGGGGAAGAGCAGCATAAATCAGCTAACAGTAATCCACCAACAAATGGATTTTTCTTTATATGGTGGCAAAGCAAAAGTAGTTCTGGGAATCGCAGATATTAAACTGTGTAAGAGAAGAATCAGGTCCAGAACATTGACTCAGAGCTAGATCTGATCCATCAACTGTCCATCAGACTTGGATCTTTGGGCTTGTCCATGGATCCAAGATTTAATCATGCATATCCAAGGGTTGACATATGACCTTTTCTATATATTACAGCAGAAAACCTATTTTATTACTGTTCTAAGACAACAGTTCACACATTTTTTAACCACCTGAGAATGACATTTGTACAGGATTAACAGGTGCAATGAAACACAGCCCCAGCTCCAACACTCAGTTAAGAGTGTACCATAAATGAGCTGTGAAAAAATAAAATGTGAGAAATTAAAAAGATGAAGGAAGAGGGCTATTAATTAACTTAGCTTCAACCTCATCCCTCCTTAGTTCCCTTAAATACTGACAGCAGTATGTTCCTCTTGCGTAAATGGCCGTGGGCTGCAGCCATTACGTCGCCTGCAGTCTATGCTGCATGCGACCAGCCCAAGTCGCTGCAGTCCAGAACTAGATCAGACAGTTTGGCCATCACCTGGCAGGGGCTATCTGGAATACCCTCCTCCAAGAAGCACGCATTTGGCTGCAAGTACACAGCTTCTACTGTTTCTATTTGTACATCAGTCTGTCGGCAAGAAGGGCACAGTGATTAATTATTTTCCTCCATGGAAATAATTTTTGAAACATTTATTTTTGAGAGCAGGAAACAAAGTGGCCTTGGTTTCAGTCTCATTTGGATGAGGACAAGTCAAGGGCTACGCGCTGATTAGCTCTTCTGTCAAATGATACTAGCTGTGCACTCGCAAAGAATTAGTTGTGTTTCTTTTCAACCCGTGTATTAAGCTGCAGTATATATGGCATCAGTCCCCTGTCACTCTACCACAAAACTCCAAGCAATGTTCTCAGTATTATTTTTTCTAAAGAAAGCAGTAACTGATTTCTATCCCGATCGTACCACGGTGCAAGTGCCTTAAAGCTGATGTGAAGAGTTGCCTAGCAACAGCACTAAGCCTGCTGGGATCATCCTGCTACTGATTTTTGTGGTGATATTTTGGGTCCCAAGGATGCTTTGTAACAGCGACTGACACTTTCTTGATCCTGTTTTCTTACCTCAGAATTTAATTAGTGCTTTTACTGCTATGAGAGTCTCTTCCTTCCAAAATGTCTAACTATTTTGTCAGCTCTCTCAGGGGATTTGCGAGCAACACTTAGCAATGGGATCATGAAAATAACCATGAGTTTCAAACAAACAGTGTTGGGGATATTCCTGCTCATAAATCCACACGAAAGTGACTTTTTCCAATGAGACTGTTGCCGAGTGTGACTTCTGAGTTTGCAGAACAAGAACAATTGCACGCAGTCTCTGCTGGTGACTTCTAGAAAGGCTGTGTAGCAACCACTGCACGTAATAGCTGTGTTCTGCATTTACTGGTTAAAGGGAAAGCTGTTAAAGAATTATCCTGATTCACAGTATACAAAAAAACAAGCAAACAAACAAATTGAACTAATCAGACAGTAAACAATACAATTATTTGAAAGAGGAAGAGCGACACATTAGTAAGCATTTCAGACTCAGGCATTTGCTCCAGCGACAACTGAATTCAATTATAATGGTTTTATCAGTACTGCTACACAGTGACAATAGTGTTACAATGGGCATAAGGCCTATGAACTGCATATTCACATACAAATGGATTTACCTTAAATCTAGACTGAAGGCAAGGACAGAAATAATTTGTCTAAGAAAGTAGAATATTATGGCTGATACGCCAGAGGGCTGTGCTGCCATTCAGAGAGACTTGGACAGGCTGGAGAGGTGGGCGGAGAGGAACCTCCTGAAGTTCAACAAAGGGAAGTGCAGGGTCCTGCACCTGGGGAGGAATAACCCCATGCACCAGTACAGGTTGGGGGTTGACCTGCTGGAAAGCAGCTCTGCGGAGAAGGACCTGGGAGTGCTGGTGGACACCAAGTTAAGCATGAGCCAGCAATGTGCCCTTGTGGACAAGAAGGCCAATGGTATCCTGGGGTGCATCAGGAAGAGTGTTGCCAGCAGGTCAAGGGAGGTTATTCTCCCCCTCTACTCAGCCCTGGTGAGGCCACATCTGGAGTACTGCGTCCAGTTCTGGGCTCCCCAGTACAAGAGGGATGTGGCACTACTGGAGCAAGTCCAGCGAAGGGCTACAAAGATGATTAGGGGACTGGAGCATCTCTTATGAGGAAAGGCTGAGAGAGCTGGGCCTGTTTAGCTTGGAGAAGAGAAGGCTGAGAGGAGATCTTATCAACGTGTACAAGTATCTGAAGGGAGGGTGTCGAGAGGATGGGACCAGACTCTTTTCAGTGGTGCCGAGCGACAGGACGCGAGGCAATGGGCACAAACTGAAACACAGACAATTCCATCTGAACATGAGGAAAAACTTTTTCACTGTGAGGGTGACAGAGCACTGGAACAGGTTGCCCAGAGAGGTTGTGGAGTCTCCTTCTCTGGAGATATTCAAAACGCGCCTGGATGCAATCCTGTGCAATGTGCTCTAGGTGACCCTGCTTGAGCAGGGGGGTTGGACTAGATGATCTCCAGAGGTCCCTTCCAACCTCAGCGATTCTGTGATTCTGTGATTATTCTTGGGCTAAGAAGTTGCGTACTCATATCCCATCCTGCCCCAGCCCTAATGCAATGCTGTCTCAAAGATACTGGTACCCTATTGAAAAGCCATCACTGAGCTGAGATGAGGAGTGGACTTTATTCCTCTTTCTTTCTGGTGGACTGAATACAAAAGTCATAGCTGTTGAGCCAATAAACATTCTTCTGTTATTAATACTTCAGTGCAAAACATGGACAAAAATTTTGGTGCTCTCAGCTCCCAAGGCCAACACAATAAGGGGACACAGTCCAACAAAATCAAAGGGACACAGGCAGGAACAGAGTGCAAGTAATCAATAAGATGTGCAATAGATCCTGGTTCTGTGTCTTATTTTGTGCTTGAGCAAGGTTTTAGGCCATCCATACTGCTGCATCCTTTAGTGACTGTCCACATGAGAGGCAGCCTCATTTCAAAAGTCAAGAGGCTTGAGTTTTTTGGGGGGTGAGGGTTAAGGATCTGTCAGTGTGCATCTCTTCCATCGACTGGGCTTTTTAAGCCCTTGTAACTGCCAGCAGGTACTTGAATATGTGCACAGGCAGGGCTGAGAGCTTGGCATGGTGTCTGAGAAGAGCAGCAGTGACAGGATTCAAGATTCTTGCTTGAACTTCAGCACAGCAGGCCAAATGTGAAGTTCGTTTCACATTACTTTGTGCCAGAGGCCAGAGGTTACCTGGATGGCTACCAGGCTCCTGACCCAAGACTGTGGCTAGGGAGAAATGGTTGCCAGGATGTCCTTCTATAAGCTGCTGTCAGACTGTATAATTTAAAGTGTATTCCAACCCCAAAAGCCCAAAAGATCTAGTCCAGATCTGCTTTGCGGTAGCAGTGCTGTAAGTACTGTTTGATGGGAAATGCAGTGAGATTCTCCACTAATCCCACTTGGGAACCAAGCACTTCCCACAGAAAATGACTGTCATCCATGGCTGTAAACCTTACAGACACTTTGAGACGTCTTTGGGATCTCCACAGCTCTCCACAGACCTTCCAGGCTCGCTCCCCTCAAATCCTGAAATTCACGGCGGGTTTTACTTTCTGTATTCAAATGTGGCTTGTACACACACAATTACGGAAGCGTATACCTAGCTTTAATGAAGGCAGGCATCTCCCAGGTTGCAACCTGCAGCCCAAATGAATTGACTGGCGCCATTCCCTCTATTTTTATAACAGAGGAAGCTCTTTTTAACAAATCAATTCCTCACAGAACAAGCTGTTTGACAATTATGACTTTGAACAAATATTTCCAGCCACGCGCAAAACACCGTGGCAAAAAAAGCAAACTTTCAATAAACAGAAAATAGATGATTGTTCCAAAATGACAGCTTTCATGCTGTTTATCCCAAAGGATCCTTAGAGCTTATGTAGTATGAAATAAATTTGCCACTGGTTAAAAATGTAAATTCTTTAAATACATAAAAGACTAATGAAAAGGCTTCTAACATTTCCCTTTTCCTGATTCCCACTTTTCTCTTTTTTCTTCCCAGAAGAAGACATTGATTATAATTACAGTGGAGACTAAAATGTATGCTTGATTTTTTGTTAAAAAAAATTATTTGGAAAGTAAAATGGGCTCTAGTGTGGGTCTGTGTGAGTGTGCATGAGTGTTTGTGTGCCTCTACACATGCATGCATGTGATATGAATTGTTTTATAGCGTTTACAGAATTTTCTTTTAATGCACCAAGTGCATTTGATGTTTAAATGCGTCTAATTTGTAGAAAGCACACAAAAGTAAGAGGCTGCCTGTGGAGATGAGAGAAAGGCTGCTCTGAGAGTCCATCACCTCTCAGTGCTTTCAAGATGCGTAGTAATGTAAAACACAGGGACTGACTCTGCCTTCCTGGTGAAGCGGTGAGGACTGCGGGATCAGTGCCACAGGCTGTCCCTTTCTGCTGGTGATTAGCAAGAGCTTGTTCCTGTCACTGCAGGGTCAGCTGGTGTCAGGGCAGAGTCTGCTGCGACTAGTGCTCAGGCTCCTCTGCCCTTGGGCACAGCGTGCAAGCTCAGGTCTGAGGGAACGCCGCGTAGCACAAAGCTCAGCCTTGCTCTGGGGGCAAGTATTTGCTAGCTAAACAGTCTGATTTCAGAGACTGTGTTCGTTTTAGTAGGATGTCCAATTTAGCGGGAGTGAGAAACTAATAGTGCTGGTGTAGACAACAGTTCATCTGAGTGGGAGCTGGATGAAAAGAAAATACAGCTCTGGTCTCTCACCTGTCTGTCCTATACATCTAAAACTAAACAAGACCAACTCCCCACTTCACAAAGTGTCTACTCCTGCACAAAGTGAGCATACAGGTGTGGATTTTCCGAGTAACAGACTAGGTTTAAAAGCACTCTGTGCTCTGTCCATAACAATTACTCTTTTCTTTCCATAGAAGTGTCCTCAGCACGGTTGCTCTGAGCAGGCTGCCCAGCTCCCTGGACAGGGAGCTACTGCACACGTGCAAAGCAAGCGTGCAACACACAAGCAGTGAGACCACCAGCACACTCACTGATGGAGTAGTAGGTGCAGTGTGCTGGGCTTACTGCCCACATGCCACAGAGTCGGACACACACAGCAAGTCCAGCAGCGCCAGAATGCAGCCACCTGTGCTGGATTTAGGCAGAAGTCTGGCACAACCAGCACACATCAGCCTCACTTATAGGCAGGGAACATGCACATAGCTCTACCTGGGATCCTGTCCACCATGGCAAAGCCCATGTTCTAGTGATATGATAGACTTGGCCAGGTACCCACCAAGATTATGCCTGCATTACCACAACAAGTTATGCTCTTTAGATGTGTGACTGCTAGAAATCCACTGCATTGGTCATTGGATTGGAAAGCAGAGGATCTAAGAAGATCCGGTCCCTATTCCCATCATTCCCATTCACTTGCTGTACTGCCGTGTGAATAGCAGTTCACATCTCATTCTTCCTTGAGAAGATAAAAACATCCTTCTTGCATACCAAGCTTCTCTTCTCATGATTAATCAGGCCACATTCTCTTGGAATGAACCTCAGCAAAGTCGCTAAAACAACTGCTAGTCTTTTTTGATTTTCAGGTCACAGTGGCTGAAATAATGGTGACAGCTGTGCTGCTGCCTGGTGAAATGATGTTTTTTAGCCTAACGCTGTGGGTATATTGTGCAACTGGGGTGCCATGCAGCAGTCTGAAGACTTTTGGGTATTGGATCATTTGAGGTAAAGCACAGCAAAGAGGGTGAGCTGTGTCCAAACTCTGTCTGGAGTAGCTTTAGGACAGAACTCTCCCATGGCCTGTGCCCGCGTCTCCTTTCAGGTGACACTACTTAGTTCATAACAGATAGGACCCCAGGAATAAACTAGCAAGCATGTAGTATTGACAATGAGAACTGGGGGCTAGGGCAAGACCTTGTTCTTGAAACTTTGTTTTCTACTTGGAAGCAGCCTGCTAAATGTGGTCATTAGGTAAGTGTGAAGAATTAGGAGGAGAGGTTTCCTTTGGGATTCTGACAATGAAAAAATTCCACTTTATGAAGTTGTAGGTACAGACAACGACTAGTTACACTGGTCTATAGTGCAGTAGCTGTAGTCACACTGAACTCACAGTGTAAATACAGAGCCCTCCCATGTTCTTGTTCCCACCCTTTTTCATATTATTCCCTAATCATATAAACAAAGGCTAATGATGGGAGAAAGCTGGTTATTATCCTTTTCATTTCATAATTAATGCTTTCAACTATCCTTATCAGTAGGTGTCTATAGTGAGATTTCTTATACCTTGTTTTGCCCATGAGCAGAAAGAAGATATCAAATTAGATAAATTACTATTCTGCTCCAGTATGGACAGCCCTGCAGTTATAGATACGGTTAGTCTGAATGCACAGACAGTAGCTGAATCATATGTCAGAAATTTTCAGTTCATTTTGGATGCCCATCTGTGCAGATACCATAAACTGCTGTCTTCTCAGGAAGCTGGAAAGAGAGCCGGAGTCCAGAGATACCTTTATTACGGAGGGATTCAGGTTTGCCTTTAAGGTTAGCAGTTTAGGTCCTTCTCTACCTTTTAATGAAATCAGCCTAATGAGAACATTATAGTTTTTCATAATGATATATCTTGCAAAGATTTTTTGTCTTTCTTTATCCTTTTCTAAACTATTACTAGTTTTTTGTTGTCAACCTTCCGTTAGTGTTGACTGAGAGCAAAGTATGAAAGGAACTCAAACATTCAAATTGGTTTTAATTCAAGTTTGATGTGTGCTTTATATTAACATTAGAAATTCTTCACCTCTTATCACTTCTTCATGTGTGGACTTTGACTTACTTGGTTGTATAAATGTCTCTGAGCATGCTGTTCACACTGAATCTGTGAGGCCGTAAATCTACCAAGTAAACTAACGCCTCAGTCACTTACTGCCCAAGGAGTCCACTAGGGAATAAACAAAATGCTTGCAAATCCAAAACAAGTCACATTTCATTACTTGATATGACTGAATTAATGATGAGGGGATTTGAAAAAAGAGTAAATTAATTTTGAACAAAACTAGACCAGTTGCCCTGTCCACCTTCATATATACATATATATATATGCACGCGCACACACACACGCGCCCACACACCCCTCTTCTGTATTAGAGCCAAATTGCAGACATTGAGGACCAATTTTTTTTTTTTAATTTATGTAAAGAACAAGAACGAAAGGTTATTCAGTGGGACAGATATCCCCATTCTCCTACTGCTAATAGTATTATGTAGATTACATGGATTGAAACAGCTGGTAAATTAGATCTGTCGTGAAGATAATGACAATTCTAGTGATATTATTTCCAAGGAGTTTATATTTGATGGTTGTATTGTCTGATGCCATAAAAAGATTCAAGAGTTTCCCATGACTGGAAATTTTTTAATTCCTTTCTTCCATGTGTGTTTTCTTATGTCATATAAGGTGACAGTGTAGCTTTTCTCTCTGTGAGAAAATAGATTAAATTCCATAAATACAGAATCATTAATAGGGTTGTTGTTCTTCACCTGGCAACTTATTGTCAGGAACCTTATAGGAACCAAATCTGCTTGAACTTTTCTGAGTACAGAGGTTACTGAGGACATGAAGAGAACACAAGTTTAGTAACCTTGTAAGATACATTTCCTTAGGAACCTAAGATGAAAATAAGTTGTCTAACATTTTTCGATGAACCCCTGGCTGGGGAACTTTGGAAGCTACAACTTTGCAGGCTTGGCTCTGGGCTCTACTGGGAGCAGCTGATGCAATATTTCTCATGCTCTTTCTCCTCTTCCCACATCTCATTGTTTCTGTGCCAAAATAAAAGAACCAGAAGTCTATTTATATAGTAGGTTGTTCTAGCTAACTACATCCATCATCTTCTGAAGATATGATATGTGGGTGAACCTTTCCTCTTCTTTCCAAACCAGGCTGTATTTTGCAAATACAATTTGCAATTCTGTTGAGCAGAGAACAAAAAAAAACTGGCTATATTCATCAGTATGCTACCATCGGCTGCACACAAAATACTTAAAAGGTTATAAATTGCCTGACTTGCCCCTCCTGTTTTTAGTGCAGATTCACACAAGAGATGAAGAAGGAAGTCTGTAGCCTACCATTGTTTGGAAGTCTCTGCACGATAGATTTGTCCAAATTATTTCTGTTGAAAGCATCTATAAATAGCTTGCATAACTACTCAAGTGTGTTACAGAATTATTGGAAGTCTTGCCTGATTAGAAGAAATAAGAAGCAAAGTCTCTGAGCAAGGAGCTCAGGATTTTGCATAGTAATAAAGAGCAGCAATTGAAGGCTATGGACCTATTCATGTGCTTAAAATTAAGCATATACTCAAGTGTTTTGCTCAGCTGGAAACAGTTCATCTCTGAAATAATGTTGGTCCTTATTTCCCAGTATGAAAATGGTCACAAAATGTTTCATCTCACACAATGTGTGATGTTAGACCAGAACTTTTTGTTTCTCTCAAATAATTTATTCACCAGTATTCTAATAAAAGACTAGTTTATTCAGTGCATTTGGATTCCCTTCCTTCCTTTTCATAGCCAAGATCTGGAAGCAATTTCTTAGTAGCTTATCTGGAGAAAAAAGAAAAGGCAATTGTATGCTAGAGAATGGGCTGCAGCATCCTTAGAGCAAGAGATTCATCAAATTTTACCTTGCAGGTTTTGTACACTTCCATGCCTGATGTCTGAGTGAGCGTATCAGGGTTTCATATAGCACTACAGGGACAGCTACTCCTGTTCAGCCATCAAATAAAAGATGCAACTAAACATCAGTTGGTATTGTTTTTTGAAGGGCAAGGGGATAGTGGTGGGGAGCATCCCTCTTGTCAAAGGTAAATATAGATCCTTTATAACTGTTGCAAGTCAGAATGAATAACAGCTTCATTGGAAATGATTTTCACATTCAGGTTGAAGGCTGAGGAATGCTCTAAGTTTCTTTTGGAGCATGGAAATCGAAGCAGTTGCTTTGCTCAAGTGAGCCATGTCCATCCTCACAATGCTCTCTCATATGGGTTCATTTTGAAAATATATTTGCATCTTTTCTCTCTCAGGTAGCTCCTTGGCTCTCCTTGGGGCAGTTTGATTCAGACTATATTGTATACCGAAGTAACTACAGGCTGGATGTAAAGCCCAGGGAGAACATTCCCCTTAATCTGATTTCAATGCACTTCACTTCAGGCCTTGAGAATCTAAGCGTATGCACTTGGGTGACTTACAGGTGAGGCAAGAAGGATATATAGTTCACACCTGTTTGCTTACTGTGACAGTAGATGTGTTTGCTCTTATTAATCCTCTAGTTTAGCACAGCAAAGCCCTTTATATCACATACACATCATCAACCTGGTGAGATGCTGGCTGAAATATTTCACTGAACTGTGATAAATAGCTGAATCTACTCTGAAAGAAATGAGAGTGTACTGTTCTGTTAATTTTCACTGTACATGATATTTAGAATTTGAGCATTTGTTTTCATGGGCTTTACAATAGGGCAACAGGTCTGCAAAGCTCAGATATCTGCTTTCTTCTGAATAAGAGCCCTTGTAGCTGGCTGATTGGTCATTTGGTGTGCATATACTTAGACACGGACTCATGGCAGGGTTTCAAAACCCTCCTACAATTTCTTTTCAACCAACACAAAATTTATAGCCCCTTGCATTCCTCTTTGTCATATAACAGCTGTGCCTGCTTCAGTCATCCGGGTGGTGTTGCAGGATGAGATTTCAAACACCAGTCTAAGATAAAAGGATTATATGAATCTTACTTCTTTTCACAACCCCCCCCCCTTTTTTTTTTTAATTCTCTTTTGCTGCTATGTCAGTGTGATAGTAGAAGCATTTATCATCTTGGATAGTGAGCTGCTTTTCTTTTTGTAAATTATACTTTTTTAGTAAGGTGGCTAGCTACTTAAATAGCTTCAGTAATTACAACTTTGTATTCATATACTGTAAAAACTATAAGAAATTTTCTTGGTTGAAAAAGTTTCTGGGAAAATTCACAGACTGTCATCACCTCTGTGAATGAAGCCCCACAGAAGAGCCAGTGTGATGCCCACTGAAGTCAGTGAAGGGTACCTGCGGCCTTGGATTTGATAAGACCAGCAATGGCAGAGCTTTGGCTGCAAAGGTGGGGAGATGCCGGCTCCAATACACTGATGCAGGAAGGTGCCATACTGTCATGTGCTATAGACGACGGTGGGCGAAAGAAGGCTTTCTTTTTTCATATGGCCAAAGATGTTCCAAACAATAGAGTTAATCTAAGCTAATCAAGACCATACACTGAAGAGAATCAATGACTGTCCATTGTTTAGCTATGACCAAGGCAAATTCTTTCAAAGAAATTTGACCAGCTTGACTCATCCATCAAGGAAGAGCTCTCACCCTTTGCCTGTCTCAAGGCCAGAGCTCAAGAGCTGAAGGGCTTGTGAGCATCGAAGGGCTCACCTTCTCAGCCTCCAGAAGTTAGCACTCCAGACAGCTTCACCTGGCATCTAACACTTGCCCATGGAGAATGCTCCAGCAGCTTATGTGCACAAAGACCAACATCCCATGCAGAAGAAATGCTTCCCCCCCGTTCCCAAACACCGTGTCTGGCAGGTGTGGCTGCTTAGTTTCAATCTGAATAATATGTGATGTTATTCAGTATCTTAAACAGCACATATGAAACATGCTATATTGATGTCTGTATGAAGCATTTTATTTCTGAGCAGCAGGTTTTGGCTTTCCTCACTGGTAAGCCCTGTAGAATGGATGTTTGAGGATGCTGCACAGAAGTCAGCAATTTCCTTCAACCAAACAATCAAGCTGCTTCCAGTCACTTGAGAGCTGAATATCTGTTACTTAGCAACTGGGGAGGCAATTTGGGAGCGCATACCATACTTGCCACTCTCTTCTTGCAAACCTGTCACAGGCCCAGCTACTCTGTGCAAGTAATCCTTTCCACAAAGGCAGAAGACTAATGCAAGAAGATTATACATTTCCAGAAATAAACTTTACTTCAACTGTTCTTTAAACTATAGCTAGAGAATGTTTAGTATATAATTTTCTCAGCATCCTTTGGACATTTAATACCACAAAAGATCAGTCAAAGTCTGTTTCTAGGTCAGATACCCAGCTTGGGTAAAACATTTAAGTACAAGTGAATCCTTCTTTTGATCAAAAGTAAGGCTGCTTGCTTTTACATTTCTAATAGACCACATGTCTGCGTGAGGGTTTTGCTCTGTTTGAGAAACAAACAATAATCTCAAAAGCATCAAGTTGTTCGTATATACACACATATATGTGCGTGTATATACATACACACACATTAAATAATATTATCTCCCTGTTAGAGACCAAGGGGTTTAGTTTAAGGATTGGCTTACTCTGCATCATTCTTGTCAGATACAACAGGTTGTGAGTAACTTGTGTTATTTGCTGTATTTAAACTTTTGGTGTTTGGTTGCTGGTTTCCTTCATTCCGGGTCTTATATATTTCAAATTACACCCTCTCAGTCCTCCACTCATCATTTCCAGCAGTCACTTTCAAGTTGCAATTGAAGATCCTTTCAACATTATCATGACTTTGACTAACTGGTTTAGTTTTGTTCTTGCCAAAAGGTCATCCGTTTTTACTTTGCTTTCAGTAATTTTGACCTGTTCTTATGGGAAGAGGCACCACAGATGTTAATAAATGATTCACACGTTCTTTTCAAATTATGATGTCAGCTATAAGGTTTGTTTTCTACTTTCCTCTTTTCTGGTTTCGTGACAATTATTGTGCCAAAAGCAAAATATACTTATTTTTCTTGGCATTTTTAGATGACACTTTTAAAGCTGTCCTAAAATTCAGATAGACAGAATGTTTTATACAGAGAAAGGATATTTAAACTTGTTGAACATGTTAACCAGATTAAGTGTGGGGTTTTTGTTTTTTTTGTTTATTTGTTTGTTTTGTTTTTAAACAAATGGCTTTGTCATCAATGGACAACTCAGTTTCAACTCAGTTTCTAGCAGTTCTATGATTCCTCATACTAACAGCTACCTCCTAAGAGGCTAACAGTTTGGCACATTCAGACTTTTTATTGTTGACTTGATAGGCCACATAATTCACAACATTTCTTTTCCAAGTAGGACAGCCAGGTTTAAGTGCTCGCTCCCTTCTACCTCCTATGTCATCATCTGCTTGGATAGAGAGAGATATTTCAGTTCTCTTTATACAGAGAAAAAAAGAGTAGTGAAATAAGCAGTGAAGGTAAGGAATAGGAAAAAAATCCAAAGCATCTGCTCAAATATTTCTTGACTATTAACAATAGATTTAGTAATACATCCTAGTTCTAGAAAAGGTTGCCTAACCTTTGTGGAGAGTTTACAAACAAGTTTACTTTGCGGATAAGAACATACAGCATTCAGATATGGGTGTGTTACAAAAGTACTTCAGATCGGGGAATGGCCATGATTGCACAGAAGAGAATTCCTGCGTAGGCTGTCATCTGGTGAAGAGAAGAACTAGAGAAGTATGGAGCCAATCCCAGTGACTTACATGGTTTTATTTTTTTCCTGACTTCATTTCTAATCCTGTAAAACTATTGCAACTAGAACTTCAGTTACACAGACAGGAAAGTTCTTTTGCCTTATCATTAGTTGCTCATTTCCAGCCAAAAAAAGCTCTAGATTTAGTAGCATACCTAAGTAATGTGTGTATGAGACCATATTTACAGCTGCCCCCTGAAGACTGCTGCTGCTGTTTATATTTTGTGGTTTCAAGATTTGATGTATAGGTTACAGATGGAGATGGATCAATAAAACTATAGACTATGAAGAAAGAAGTACAGGATAAAAAGCAAATATTGTGTAAAAATGGCTTATTTTGTTACTTTAGTCTTTGGAAATGGATCCCTGGATTTTTTGAAAAAGGAATCTTTCCAGCTACAAACCCAGTGGTGACACTGAGCTGAAATGAGAGGAAATACAGGATTAGAAAATTAATTTCTCTTAGTTTTTCTGATGTCACCTTGCATCTTCCTGCATAAATCCTTAAAGCTTGTCTAGCATGTAAATGAAATGGATGGATGATAGTTCACCATCAGTAATGCTTTGAGTCTTCTAAACACATTATTAACAGTTAATGATTTCTAATTATGGTTTCTGCAGCAATTAAATTTTTGGCTTCTTTTCAAGTACTAAATCAGGATTTTTGCTACTCCTTTCCATGCAACCGACATGCATTTGCCACATGATGTAGCCTGAATATTGCAGTGGCAGTAACAGAGTCATTTATACATACAGAATGGCTCTTGGTGGATCCTGTAGTAGAGTTGGGATGTACTGATGAAATGAAAGTATTTGTTGCTGGAAAATGTTCAGTGTTAGCTTTCTCTAAGGCCTGCCAGGTCACTTAATATAAGGTCAATTGTAATTTGACAACTCAGTGATTTGAAGAAAAAAAAAAAAATCTATATTGTAAATAGCAAAGAAATCACATTATTGGAAAATGACTTTGAAGTGCTATAAATGTTCTTTCCTATAATATAATTAGATTGTGAAATATAGCCACAATCGTATTACCTTACACTCTAAAGCTGCAACAGACTAATCAACTAAGGTAATTGGAATAGCTTAGCAAGGGAAGTCATAAATACATTATCATTTGGGACCTTTAAATTGGCCTGGCCATCTTTCTGAAATAAATGCACACTATGAGTTATTGGACTCATTGCAACAATCACTGTATGAAATACCTGGTTTGTGGCAGGCAGAGGTTGGGCTGGGTGATTGTAACAGTCTTTTTATGGGAAGCTACTAGAAGATTTACTACAAGACGGAAAGAAACCCCTCAAGTATTGCCAGTGAAGACCACGCAGGTGATTGCTTACACAGCAGAACAGTTCTGATGCTGTTCCAGGGTAACACACCAAAGGTTTCTGCAGGAAGCTGTATATTAAGCATCAGTATGAAGGAGAAGGTGTTAGAGACAGAACTGGTGGCCTTGTAGGTCAATATGCTGGCTGGTACCTACTCAAACTCCTCATTACTTGAGGCTGTAAGACAAATGAGCTCTCATTGAGCAAGTATCCTTTCACCTAAGCAAAACGTTCTCCCACGTATCATCTTGGGAAGGGGACTGGCTAAGCATCTTTCGGTATCAGTTTGTTTTCAACAGCCACCTAGTGTGCTGAGAGATGGAGACATCAAAACAGGCCAACATGAGAGCTTAGAGGCTTGATTCTCAGGTGGTACAAATAGTCTCAGGGAACTACTGCCTTCAGCAGCTTAAAGTTTATAGATTGGTCTAAACCCTGGGCTTCAGATGCGCCTTCAGGGCACCTTATCTGTCACAGGAAAGAAATTTCTACTGGGCAAATTGAAGCAGAAATAAGCTAAGAATCTAGATTTTACCATGATGAGTCGTATATTTACTATTCCCTCCCCCCAAGTTCTCACAAAAGATTTTAGAAAAGCAAGAAGGGTGGTTACAATCTGCACCCTTATCAAGAGGAGCAGCTCTAATTTGAAATGAGGTAGAAATGTAGAAATGCTTTACCAAAAAAAAAAAAAAAAAAGTATTTATACTCTGGAGGAGCACACACTGTGCTTATCTATGCTTGCCAACCTCTCACTGATAAGAGCTGTGTGAACTTTTTATCCAAAAATACAAATAACTGGGAACATGCAATAGAAGTTATGCTAAACACTTGCTCTCTGAACTGGTTTCAGGCATTCAGGACCAGATCCACATGGAAGAACACACAGGCTCTTCCTAGCGCGCTGACCCTGGGATACTGCAGCGTGCACCGAGACGTGACTGGATGTAGAGCAGATGTTAACCCCAAATGGGAATCAGCAGTATCAAACCTTGATGAAACAGGTATTAACCTTTTATTTTATTTAAAAAAGAGAAGAAGAGAGATTTCAGTCCTGGCACCATTAAAGGGAAAGAAAACAAATGCATGGTAGGAAATGACTACATTTCTATCCAGCACATATATAAAATAGACATATATGTGGCCATATATCTTTTTATTTATTTACACACACACACACATATATGCTCTCCTCTTGAACTAAAGATGCTGCAGTTTGCAGTCCCCAGCCTTTTCTAAAGCTCTGGTCCAAGCAATGAAAGTCCCCAAGCCCAATGCAAACCTAGCTCTCCATGGAAAAGTTTCATTCTGTTTGTATAGCGTTATCCACGAAAGGCTCTTGGTCTATGGCTGTGACTGGACTCCTGACCTTATTACAATAGAAAATGTAACACTAATCATAACCAACATCTCTGTCCACATGAAACTGAGTTTAAATTCTCACAAGAAATCGCTAACTTTAACTACGGTGGGCTGAGGCCAGCATTTGTAGTTTAACCTGCATTCAGGAGAGCTCTCACCTGTAAACATTTCACAATTCACGGCAGATACAAAATGATACTCAGCCCAGAAGCATAATCTCACCATTCTGCTTTAAGAATACTGCTAGATTAAGAAGGAAGATTTTCATGAAATCTCTTAAGTAGATTTTCATGAAGTCACAGGAATAAATTTATCCCAGAATCTTTCTTGACTGTTCATCACCCAAATTTCCTTTTAGGAGATTCGTTCATCAGGATTTATGAGAGTTATCCAAATGCATACATGTACAAGGACAGACACTGCTAGCACAGCAAGCAAATCCATCTCTTAAAGGACAAAGTATTCCCCCTCCCCCTGATAGAGACCATGGATCCTACACCTGGGTGCATTTGGACCCCCAATTTAGAGCAGGTTTACACATACTGGAAATAATGTAGATGGAGTTGAGGTGGCTTGCAAAGGCTCAAGAATCAGGTAAGGTTACAAAACCCGTACAAGAAGAAATCTTGGCTTGTGTCCTAAACACCCCAAACTCACAGCTGAGCTACCTTCCTCAAAAGAATATCAGTGACCACCACTGCCCAGTTGCATGAGGTCCTTTAAACAGGGCCTTCTAGAGTAAAGAGGATTAAAAAAAGACAAGAAAAATCTCGTAAACTAGCAAATACTGATTTAAGGAGTAAGTCAGGTTGGACTTTGGTGTAGACCTGATCTACTCTTCTACAGAATGAAGGTTGGGATGTGCACCAGAGAGGGGGCAGTTTTCCACTCTGACAGATGCAGCAAATTGGCCATCTGTCATGTGCATGGACTGGACCTGAGAAGACCAAACCTCAGGCAAGCAGTCTCTCACGTTTCTCCTGGGTCAAGACTTCATGCAGAGCTGTGTCCCACAGTGAACAACCCCTACCCCTTAAATTTTTGCATGGCAAGTATGATGCAACAGTGCAAACAATTGACCTGTTCTCTAGAAGGATTGCTAGTGAGAGCTTTCATTACTGCTTCAGGCAGATAACCTGGTAACAGCGTTATTCATGACCATTAGTTTGAGCCACCTGTGGTTTGTAACACTTGCGGTTAAATGCGCTGAACCATCAGCCAATATAATCAAGCTTCTAATCAAGAAAGTAACCAAAGTACCTTGAAACAGACCACAGCCACCTGCTACAAATTCTTTTCCGGTACAAAAATTCTTTTACTGTTTTAATCAAACTATGGTGAGATGCAGTGAAAGAAGGATAGAATCTTTTTAATCCCTATTGCCAGCAAGGTGAGGCAAGGTATTTCTAATAGATTTATGACTAAATGAGGCCAACTTTATTTACTGAATAAAACAGGACACCTCTGTGGTGTCTTGGTTTTCTAAGATAATAAAATACTGAGACAGACAAGGATCCACTGCAAAAAGGTATGCGTTGTGTCACCACTGCCTCACCAGAACTTGTGTTTATCACCACTGACATTTTTTCTTGCAAATAAATGTTCAGAAGAGAGTACCATAGCACCCTGAAAAAAGTGCCATTGACACTTGAACAAAAGGACAGTTACATATTGCTTTTCAATGCACTTTTCAGTGCACTGACAACTCACTCTGCAGGCTTATTTGCTCTAGATGAACAAAGAGCAAATTCTCCTCAGACAGCCACAGTCCTGAAGAAGCACCGTGGTGCTGTAAGAAAACAAGCAAACAGGGGGACTTTCAGACACTGGAAATGTCGCAAAGTTATCAGGCCATCACACAGAAAGGAGAAAAGGGGACTAGCTTGCACAAACTTTCCTTCTGACTATATATACTATGATGGGAAGCTGTTGTGCAGAGACCAGAGTGAAATCCGTGTCTCTAAATCAGCATACTCCTTGGGAGTGATGAAGGGAAGCTTATCAAGGCATGCCTTAATAGACAGTGTATCCACAGAAATGGGACGCTGTGGTGTCAGATGTGGCAAGGCTTGGCAGCTCTCTTGAGCAAACGATTGCAGAAATAGCAAAGGCTGTGCACTTCTGTATTCAGAGGGAAGGGAGGTGAAGCCTGTTTCTGTCAGAGGAGGAGTTTGCCAACAGCCTTTCATTCTTTCCAGGTTAAATTATTGTATTTCTCCCCACCTGGGACTGAAGGTAATGTCACATAACAGTTACAAGTCACAAAGCACATTTCTACTCTGGTTCACAAGAAGGCTACGTGCACATCTTGACTGTTCTCAGTGCAATTCCTTTCTTGCCACATTCACACCTAAACTCAAACCTCTGAGCCTAACATATTCAGTCCTCCTAAATGGGCGTAAATGGTGTTTTTGCAGAGACTACCACATGGATTCAGATACCTATTCTCAGGGGCATCTCATGGCCATGAACTGACAGGGTGTCAGTAATGAGAAATGATATTAAATCCCAGCTGAAATATTTCCAGAATAGCATGCAAGTCCCATCTTCGATGACAGCTTTTACCATGCAGTAAGGGAGAGATATGAGGTAGGGGATTTGCCTAGGTAGAGAGGGGATCTGTCTTTGTCTTTCATTTTGTATTAATGAGGTTTTAAAAGCCTAGAAATGCCTAAAGAGGACTCTATTTTTCTGCCCATATAAATGAATAATATAGAGTCATACGGGGAAAATGGAGTGCCCTTCCTGACACTTATTAAAAGGGCTCAGCTATTTATGTGTCACCAGGGAAACATTCATTGATTTCACAGACATGAGCTGGGTAATGGAATTCAGAGCTTTTCAGTCATAGCCACTAAGTCAACTGCAGGTCATTAATGGCATCCCTCCCTCCCCCCCAAAACCCCTTCCAGGTGCTCTTTGACAGTACATGTGAAACAAGCTTACATTACTTAAGGATCACTAATACAACTCTTGCCATGACTTCATTTTTTAATCACTGCTTAAACAAACAACACACCCCCAACAACACACCCCCAACAACCAAAAAAACCCCCCCACCAGACTACGATTTCTATTTCTATTTCTAGGATGATCACTCTGAGATTTCTACCAAAAAAAAAAAAAAAAAAGAAAAAAGTTCACAGGGAACAACAACCCAAATAAAGCTGTACCAGGACATAGCTTGCTACATGCCAAGACCATCTCCAGTAGGGCTCAAGTTAAAGGAGAAAAAGTTGTGTGACTTAGTCAATTATGTAGGTAAAATTTTGTACAGTGCCTTGACGTTCTGTTCTATGGTATGACGTGAAAATTATCCACCTTGCTATAGCTCATATTTCATTAGTACCTGCTGGATTTTTTTTTAAACTATCTCTGTATTCAGTACCAGATATATTTTAGGAGAAATTAGTGAGTAAGCCCCCATTTAAATTTTAAGGAATGGCTGCAGCCTCTGCAAACATTTCAGGACTCCTTTCTTCCATACTGAGTAAGAGGGTGGTGGAAGATGTCTCCCTTGCCTCTGCTGGGGTGAGGAGAGGTAGGGAGAACTAGTCGAGTCTTTGTGAAGGTGAGCGTGGTCAGTGTTTTGTGCAGGTTAGCCAGAATGAGAAGGCTGGTAGCATCAGAACAATTAGGTCAGCAGAGATCAACGTGTCACTGGGCCCCGAGGAGGGATAAACTGTACCTGGATCATTTCAAACAGATATTTAAGTTGTTCTTGCACTCTTTCAGTGATGGAGATTCTCTGCTGGTATGCTTTTGTGCTTCTCTGTCCCCTCTAAAAAGATGCTGCTTATCTATCTCTATTAATAACAATCAATCCCAATTTATAGTTTCTGCCGATTTGTGACTCAAGTTCTCCTCGCAGCAACTTAACTCCATTGCTTCTTGTTCTGTCCTCAGACAAGTCCCTCCTTCGCGGCAACATTTTATATTTGAAGCCCATCACTGCAGCTCTCTTCCCCGAGCTAAATTACCTTTTGGCAGATTACTTATCTACAATTTTCTGTTGCTCTTTCAAAACCAGAAAGTTGAGGAGAGGGTTAGCTCTTACTGACCTTTAGTGGGACTTGAACACTCAGCTTCCATGGACTCTTGTGAAATTCTCAGCCGAACAGGCACACACGTATGGACATGTGACAAAAATAGACAGAATGACATTTGCTTTGCTTCTTAGCCCCAAATAACCCATGCATTTTCACAAAGCAAAGGTCTAGAGTAATATCCTGACAAAGTCAAGATGATGGCTGCAGTGCTGATTTGGCATCCCTTTGGTTTCCTGCAAGGAAATGAAATCTAGTTGTCTTTTGCCAGATGTAACTCTGCAGAGGTCAATGGCTTCCTCATGGAACAGCCAATATTGCAATTTGCTTTGCTCTCCTTTTCCTAAGAGTCCAGAGTTTAATAGTATTTTAACTATATTTTGTCATTCAAGTGTGAAGATTTGTGCTGCTGAAATACTACTCTGAGCTTAGTTAGAGTGACATCCAGTGGCACATAAAGTTTTCTTGCTTGTGGCAGTATATGGCAGATAAATCTCAAAATTTGTGTGCTTTTAGCTTTAAAAAAAAATATTGCTTTTCGTGATCCTATAAGTAACTTAGCTAGGGATTAGAAGTAAATTCAGTAGCTGAAGTCTTTAAACTGGGATGCCTGAAGTGAGATACTTAAATTGATTTTTAAGTACCTATATAAATGGCCTTTGGGTGGTGAGAAGAGCAGAACACTGCATGTTGTGATGGAATTTGTGGACGTGTAAAACTTCTGAAGAATATGGATCTAGTGCCCAGATCTGAAAGTCCCAGATTATTTGTTTCAAAATCCACTTTGGGATAGTCATCTCACAAAATTTCTGAATGGCTGCATTTGTGAAAAAACACAACTGGACACTGCTGGAAATTACAAGAGCTCTAAGCAGACCTCTACACTGATCAGGCACATATTACTCCAGGCCCCCTAAATAATAACTATTTCACTTGGCACTTTTCCTCCTTTTGCCTTTGTAAGCATCACAGTGTAGAGTGGAAGCCTGTTTCCCATTAACTCGCACAAATTAACATATTACTAAATCAAAGGAGAAGGAAGTTTCTGCAGTGTAATTTTCTGTGAATGAAGGCTGATGGGTTGGTGGGAGTATGAACTGTAGCCATAAAAATATACAAGCTCTTTAATGTTACTGTTGTATTACCCAGAATGGGCTAAAATAGCTTTTCCATAGTCGTAACATAGAAAAGGTTAAGACATCAAATAATTCAAGCTCCATGCTGCATTCCTGTAGCGCACATCATCATCACATGGCACAATGCAGCCGCTAACTAGAGCCCCAGAAGCTGACAGCTTGCACAAATCATGCCATCCATTGCACAACCACAAGTCGAAAAGGCAAAACAGTTTGTCCTTCCTGGGTCCAGTTTCTTTCTTAGTTATAGCCTCTACTACTGCCTGCTCTTCTGCATGCTTGTATTTCTAAGATATATTCATTGTTTTATTTATGTAAATGGATTATAGGACAAACATTCCCAATCTCTCAGCATTAGCTTAACCTCTTTAATACACCAGGATAGCTCTGTCCAGCATACAGGTTTTATTGGGAACAAATATTACTTTGATATGGAGAACATCCATCTGAGTCCAGATCCTCAGCAGGGTAAACTGGTGGTCCACAGAACAGCATAAAGAGACATGAGACGATTTGACTCAGTATGTGAGACTGGCAGAAACAATCCCATGTTCTTACTTCATATGTTGCCAGTTTTTCTGATCTTTGTACTTAACATTTTCTACTGAGACGATAAGGAGAAAACTACTTTCTTCCTAAACTTACGGGGCCCATTTTTCCTCCTAGCTTGGTCTGCAATTGCTTTGAAAATGCGGGTGCCAAGCAGCTAGAGAAACCAAGACAAGTCCTAAACTTAGAACAAGGGCCCAACTTTAAGGTCATGATACAAAATGAGATGAAACAAATCCAATTGCACCTTGGCAGCAGCTGGAGACTCAGTCTACTATACCAGAGGACTGATACGTCTGCTGAACTGTGCAGTGCTCCTGAGTGCGAGGTCACCTAGGAGCTCATTCCTAATGCAATTTCTTTTGTGGGGGGAGGAGAGGAAAAGTGTGCGTATGAGGTGAGCCCTGGGCCAGGTGAGCATGCGTCAGGCAGCGCAGGAAGCTGCATGGTGTTGAGCATCAACTTTTCCAAGGAAGAAACCACTGGAGTGGAAAGACAAAGCTTGTATCAGAACTGGTGGGAGAAGACCCTGAAAAGGAACTGCAAAATAGGCCAAGGTGCTCTCTTTTTGTCTCAAATTTAATTCATGTTTTAAGACTCCCAGCATAGGACCCATCAGTATGGGAGGGTTTTAAACACCTCACATTTACAGCGACTTGAGTGGGGTTGAGAGAAGAGAAAGAAGGTAGGATACAGGACTTATTCCAATTGTCCCATTGCATAATTGCCTCCTCTCCTATGTCTGCATTTCCTTTAATTCAATTAAACTGCAAAAACAGCAATACAGACCTGCTGAACATAGCTTCAGTTCTGTTGTGGGGGCAGGGGTATATCCTGTTTTGTTTGAGTGCTTCTCTCCCTCTCCCACACTGTTCTTGGCAAAATGGGGGTAAAATGCAGACTGGGTATTGGGGACGGATAAAACTAGCTCACATTAAGCTAAGGTCTCAAAGGCTGAAGCTTTGCAGAAGTGAACGAGAGCACACCACTCTTTCCTTCCTCCTGGTGAACACTGCTGACAGTGGAGAAGGGGGAAGGGAACTGAACAGCAAGAAGCTTGATTTTAAAGCTGTGCGCACTTGGATATGCAAATTGCTGTATATCTAGGAGGTACTTCCACTTGCTGTGGCTGCATATCAGGTATTTTCTAAACATTTGTCTATTGTCTAAACATTTCATTTATGTAAATATTCATGATAAGCATACACTCTTCAAGGCCTCTGCACATGGATTTTGAAGACAATCCACTAACCAAGCAATAGGGTGTCCAAATCCAAATGAAGTCCGAGACTTGGCTCCAGTCTAAAAAGCATATTTCAAGGCTAGTCTTTACAAAACAGGGTGCCTCAATGCGCTACTACCAAAATTTCCCTCTGAAATGTCCATGTTGTCCCAGTGAAAGGAAGAAGCCTTAACAAATGCAAGCAATAGTAGACATATTTACTGTTAAAAGAGAAAAGCTATATTTAAGTCATGGAAACAGAGAAAAGTCACTTTCTTCAACAACCAATACAGTATTCACGGTGTAGCCTGGATTTTAAGCCTTTAACCTCTATAGCCAGTAGAAAGACACCCACACCTTCCTAAATTTTCAGATTGCTCTCAGGAGGCACCTGCCTCTCCCCCTTAACTGTGGCAACTCAGTTTTTGGTCTGTCGTCAGCTTAAAAATTCCCCCCTCCTCTTCTCCTCTTCTCACCACTTTCCCTGATTTCAGGAGCAGTAATTAATTTCTGCAGCACCTCTTTGTGGGCAGCAGAAGCTGTAAAAATATTGCCTGTTACTTTCACAGCTGGTCAAATAAAGACATGGGCAGATTTACGCACCTAATACAGGGAAGCTGCCTTTTTAACCACGTATTAGTGCACTTAGAAGTTCCTGAATGATTCCTCCTTAGACAGGAGGTCAGACCATTGGTTCCTTCTGACCATAAAATTGATGCATTTAGAAAAAAAATCTGCTTGTTAACATGTTACTTACAGGCAGATTGGTTTCAATGCATAAGCTCATTGCTGATAGCTGCTCAGGTAACTTACTATTCCTAACTTATTCCCGGAAGTGCCCACATCTTACCCTTCCTCCTGTGCAGCTGGTTCAGCTACATAACAATACTCATCTGTTGGGAGATCAGCAGCAAACAGACACTAGCCATGGACCAGAATCTTATCAAAAAGTCACAAATTCAATGCAAACCAAGCTTTTGTGCCGGGATGTGATCCGATGGGCAGATCCCTACTCCCTCATTGACTTCTGTGGAAAACACTGTGGCTTTCAGCACATCCACAAGTAGCACCACACATTCAGCATCCATGCTTGAGGCCCAAAAAAACCTTCTTATATGAATTAAAAGAGGCCTGAGTATATCCTAAATAAAGAACTGTGCAGTATCCAGCAGTTTCAGGATAGTTAGGGGGCTCTGTGCAAATTTTCTTACTGCAGCAGGAAGAACGCTGCTGTTCATATTGGGGTCATGCAGGGAATCTATAGCAGAAATGTTCTCCTTGTGTTTTGTGTATTACAGGCACAAAAATATAGACATGTTAGAGCCTTGGTTTTTAGTATATATTTTTGTCTCATATGAGTACAAGAGAATATACTTGTCTCTCTCCCTGTTTCTCTATATATTCTTGCATGCGTACAACCAACCCAGTCTATTTACAAGTGACAGCAGAACTTATGTTCAGCTTCCATCAATCTGCAGTAATGCTGTGTTGTGCAAGCAGAAAGAAAATATATCTGGTAAAACAGAGACAGGATAGAGTCATACAGCTGGTGCTTTATACACACTCCTTTGTCACCTGCTTTTCCTCTGCAAGTCAGCTTAATGGTGTTAGAGATTTGAATTTACAACATAAACATAGCTTAACGTAAAATACAAAATGTGCTTTAAAAGGCAAAAAGAATTGCTGCAGCAAATGGTGCTCAGACTTGGACAAATCTAGTTTTGACATAGGCCCCAAAAATAACCATGTCAGACTCAGAATTTACATCTACATAAAGAAGGTTAATGAACCAGGCAAATTGTACTGCACAGGAAACAAATGCCAAATATTGCTCTTAGCTCTTTCTTGTGAGTCAGTGGCTGCTGTAGGAATGGGGGTACCAAAATAAATAGTGCCACATACTTAGTGCAGTTGGAGCACTCCAAAATGCCATAAAGCTGTCAGTCTGCATGTCAGAGTCAATGTGCAAGCTTGTCAAGAGAAAGGCAGGGTAAATTTGGAACTGTAAATAGTCACCATCTTTTACAGTTGTTTATTAGCAGTAATAGAAGGAAGGCCTCCCTATGATTGCAAATCAGGCTTTTTATTCAGAACTGCACTGTAATTACCTTTTCATGTGAAATTTGTAAGGAATACATGCTTATTTATGTCTGAAAGAGAAAAATCCTTGTCAGAGGTGACAAAAGAATTCAGATTATTTGAAGATGCTCCAATCCAAGATTACATTTGGAAACATTATCAAGGATGATTTTAGGGAGGGGGAAAGTTGAAGAGCAGTTTCAGCTGATACTGATAGAAACTTAAGTTACACAATGCAGCTAATCTGAGGAACCACAGAATCCTAAGGACAAAGCCCAGGCTCAGTATTTAACCAGCTGTTTCAAAGAGGACTCAGATAAATTAAAGTTGAAGGACCTTGGTAGGCAACCAAAGGTCTAGTTGCCTAGGTGCTTTAATGAGGGACCTTACGCTAACTTCTGTGGTCTTTCAGGTAGAGGCCCAACGTGAATTGCCCCTAGCTGTAAATTTGTTAGAGCAGTGCCCAGTGCAATTTCCGGTGGCTGTACTGATGGCTTTTATCTTTTCTTTTGGACAGCTACTTTACAGGTCTGTTTACAAAGAATACGTGGAGATACTGAAGGCTTTGCTTTATATACACACAGACACACACACACAGTTAAATACATGCACATACCCTGTCCCCATTTTTCTTTGACTACTGCTTATCCAGTACATCTCATATTTTTACATTTTTATACAAAGCTGTGTTAATAGGTACTAATTATTACCCTGATTAATCAAGTAGGAGGTTCTAGAGGTTTGCTTCAACTAGTAATTCTCTCCAAGTCCCAGATGCTCAATGAAGCACCTAGGAACCAAGTCATGGATGAGACTGGCTAACAGTGGAGACTTTTCACCTTTGTGCCTGGGAGCTTGTATCTTACAAGATATCCTTCAGGAGGATTTGCCAGGATTCAGACAGCACAAATAATGTGAAGATCAAAAGAAAAAAAACAAAACAAAACAAATTTGAATGTGACTTTCAAAGGTCAAGTAACTAGACCTGAGCAACAGATCCATACACAGCCTTTTTTTTTTTTTTTAATATTGAAATATGGCTCACATCTGATCCACTGGTCCATAACAATTTTCTACAAGTCCTTCCAGAGGCCTGTAGCAACTCTAACTTATTTTGTTCCATTTAGGAATATGACAACTTGAGGAACATTCAAATGAAAAGACTGGCCACATTAAAAATATTTCTAGCTGCGTTTAATGGTGCTGAAGGCAGGACAAGAAGATAGTTCTCTTCCACCTTGCCTGGTACAGCATAAAATTGTCTTGTTTCAACTACTAACCAAAAAGCTGTGGTCCTGCAATGCCAGGGAACTGCTGTAGAGATCATCAATATGCATGAGGGCCCACATGGATACATGCAACCCTGAACCCAGAAGATGCTTTGAGGTAAAACCACATACACGTAGGATGCAATGAATTCCTTCTATTTTATATTGAGTACAAAGATGAGAATTTTTGAGGACTATAAATACTTGTGTCATCTCTACACATAGTAATTTGGACTATTTGGCAGCAAAGGTTTTGGGGAAGTGTGTGTGGGGGGGAACCTCTGCAGGAGCTAATGCTGGTTAACATTTCCAGCCAACATCTGCATTTTAGGTATGAACAGACATACAAGCTAGCAATCCTTGGCAGCATTCTTTGAAAGAGACGCCTTCAGTGAAGGCTAATAAAGAAGTACCAGTGCTTCCACAATAACAATTGCAGCTTTTTGCAATACCTGTCATATCACAAGCGGTTACAAATGCCTCCTCATTGATCTAGGACATGATACAACAACTGTGGCTTCAAAAGATAAATGATGAGAGTTACTCATTGAAAACTAAGTTGGGGGTGAGCTTTAGTCTAATCTAGGCCATCTCTCAGACACAGATAAGAGCAGAAACACTTGAGCGTGATCATATTGGTAATATTTCCTCATATGAAAAAAATATTGCTGCCTTCAACTGAGTATTTTCTGCTTGATATTTGTCTGTTGGGTGCAGGGTATGACACACCTGTATTTTCTTTTCTTGCCTTCTTTATTTAGGGTAGAAATTACAATATTTTACTGCTCCAGAGAAATCCTGCTGAAAAAATCTTTCTGGAGAAAATTACAGCACCGGTTTAAGCGAAGGATTTGGACGTGGTAGTACTGCTTCTCTCAGGCACTGACAAAAATTCATTATTGCGCACAACCACCTTCTCTTTTCCACAGGATATGTATTGTGGATTGTCTGTTTCTCCTTATGCCACACATTATTTTCCATTATTTTAAACACACATATCATTGTGGTCATGCTGAAAACAACTTTTTAACACAGCAGTGGCAGCCTCAGCCTGAACATTCTGGGGGGATAAGTGATTTAAAAAAAGAGACATTTTCTTATGCCTTCTCTTTAGAGAATATAAATGCAGTCTTTGCTTGCAGTTTAGCGTCTACAGAAAGATCTCTGGCTCTACATCCCTGGGTTTAGTTGCTGAGCTGTGGAGTGACTGATTTTATGCTGGCATGTGCTGCCACCTAATGATACAGCAACCGTGTCTGTTGACAGAAAGACTCAGAACTGTGCATCAAAACAAGGTGGAACTGGAGAAAGGACTTGCAAATCTATTCAGCTGAAACACTGCATTTTGCTCTGGGCCAGTATACTGCATGCAAAGTATGCATAAAGAACTAGGAGTAGCTGGTGACAGAGTTGAGCTCTGCTTGATTGCTGCAAATGGTGGATAAGGAGATGTTTACTATATATGATCACGTAAGGTCACCAGGATTAGACCAATTCTAACCAAAAGGTGTCCCCACTCCACCATGGAAATGCTGTTAAAGGCTGTCTTTCTGGAGCATCGCGCAGCCAAGGCTGCAGTTACTGATACATCAACTCCCTACCCCCAGCAAGAAAGGAAACCTTTCCAGAGGGACTTCTCTAGGTCTACATCACTGCATAGTGCAGCGAAGAGGCTGCAAGCAGCAAAAGCATAAGGAAATTTTCCCAACTCCCATTCTAATGAAAGTTTCAGCTGGGGGAAAACCAATTTTATGTCAGAGACTTCCTTCATTACTTCCTTGCTAAGAGGTTACAAGGCAAGAACTATGTTCTTTGTTTCAGAGAGCTGCTTTTAAATGAAGAATTGGTAGCTGCTGCAAGAAAGCTGTGTTCCAGTGTGCAAAACACTGGCTTCACTGAGTTCAAGTATTGCCCAGAAAGTTCTGTTAGTTCATGAACACACCACATTAGCTTTCATATGTTAACCAATCCTGAGGTGTGGTTTGGCAAATTTACTACCCTCAACACTATATTTCCACTCTAATTTTTTATTCCATCCTACTTGCATATTATTTCCTGAAAAAGAATTAATAGTTTCCAATACAGAACTGTCCATTATAGCATTTGGGATTTTTAATACTCAAGCCACAAACTCTGCAAAACCGCAGGAAAATTAAACTCCTTCTGCTAAAAAGATAAAAGCTTGGGTTCACCAGACCTTGACTCTAAAGAATTTTAGGTCAACTTACCAGAATGACTGAATAATTAGAGCTTTCTAACTGGCAACAGCTGAGCTCCCTATAATACACAGAGCTTGCTTGCAATTTGAACTGCACATGGAAAGGAGAGATAATGCAAAAACTGGTGAAACTTGGGTCTGATGGGGAAAAATCAAGGATTAACAACCCAAATATTCTGTTAGTACAAATCCTGCAACAATTTTGTCAGTCAGGTCACTGGCATGCAAAAAACCTCCAACACAATTCAGAAATGCAGAAAAAAATACAAACTCCAGAAGTTACAGTGCTGGAAAACTAGTTCAGATGAAGCCCTCTCACCTACCCCACACTTACCTGTTGTGTCCTGGAGAGAGGAGGGGTAGATGAGGCCACAGTCAGTGCATTTTTCACATCAGCTTTTGGGACAAAAGGTATGGAGACCAACAGCCAGCCTTAACAACATATCCATGATACTTCTTTTCATCTTCTTCACAAAATGTCTCCTCTACCTTCTCCTATATCACTTTCCTTCCCACAAACAAGGCTTTCATCTGCTGTTACTTAAAGTTAATTAATTCAAGCAGCTGGTAGCCTCCAACACCACCACTTCCTCCTCCTTCTACTGCAGAGGCTGAGACTGTATTGTACTGAAGGAGAAGCACAGATATACACAAACAGAAGGAGAAAAGTAGTGGCCACAGGAGCAGCAGGTCCTAAAACTTGGGGAAGAGAAGGAGTCTGGGTCAAAAGAACCCAGTAAGTTTTCCAGAAAGCTCAAGGAAGAAACTTGACAAACAAGTTTTCTGGAAAAAGTCTGTAAAACAGATAAAATTAAAAGCTGATTTAAATGTCATTTTTAATGCAGTGTGCTTTCCTCACTGCACACAACACAAAGAGATTACCTGTCCTTTGTTTCCCTTGACAGCTTATTTCTCCTCGATTTCCATTTACTGACCTGATGATTCATTATTTGGCTTGCAATATTTGCTGGTCTTTAAACACAGACAATAAAACTGATTCTACAGGATAATGAAAAAGACAAAAAAATCAAGAATTCCTGGGCATGTTTCTGTTCATACACTTGTTCTTCCAAATTAATGTGGGGGCAAGGAAGTGTAAGTAGAGTTTGATTAGAGAGAACCACTGCGCTTTGCCAAGCCTGCCTAAACGGAGCACAAAGCAGGGCGCTGCAGCAGCAGTCTGACCCACCAGTCACCCAGCTGAGCATGTTCCTGCTGACAAGACCAATGGTGCTGATTCACACGTGGAAGGATGTAAACACAAAAACAACCCTGACATCTCCTGCCACATATGAATAAACCACATAACTCATTTTCCGAGTGGACACATCTTTTGACAGTACAAGCACTACAGGTTCTTGACTGTGTCCATTTTAATGTGTTTTGTGTTGTCTTGACCTATTCTGCTCTCACTTGTTCCTGTGCCTGTGCTTGTGCCTGATTCAGTGGGTGCCAGGTTTGGCGATGGCGGATGCTGATTAGAGCAGAGCTAAACTCCATGGCAGTGGTGGAACCCAGCTGAGAACTGGCCCTGGACCATCTGCCTGAATAGCTGTAGCTTGCTGTTTTGAGCACGGCGTGCCTTAATTGCAAACAGTTTTTGGCCTTTTGGGAAGGAGAGCGGAATGATTCATCTGTGTATGGTATGAGAAATAAGTGGGTGACTTTACTTAAAAAGAACAGCTGGAGCTCTCAGTGTTTCTTACAAGATATTTTGCAGTAACATTTAAGAAAAGCTGCTGTGCCTCTTACCTAGTGCCATAGTAAGTGCTGGGAACGGATAGTGCAGTTGGCTGACTGACTACATTAGTAGCAAGCTACAGTTCAGGGAACACATATCCTGATAAATTGTCACCAACCTTTTATAGCAAGGAAGTCCTGACTGTCTTACACTTCCCTTCTTGATTAACTGAAATACCAGAGCAGCAAGAACCTTTTGAAAAGCAATGGGTCTCATCATATGCAGAAGGACCCTCTCCATCAGCTGTGACAGTAACATCTTGTGAAAAACAGGGGCCTGGTTCAGACTTCTAGCATATGCTATAACAGCACAAGAAAGCATTACTGGCAGGAGCATTTCTAGGACCATTCAAAGATTTTTTTCCTTCCCCTTATGACAATATATGTGTGGCATTTGGGCTTCTGTTTTTGACAGTAACAACCACGTAACTCAAGGCCATGCTTTTTGCAGGCTAGACAAACACAGGTGATAATCAAGGCAACCAAGGAGGGCAGATGTAGAAAATTAGTTTGAAGGCCCAAGAAGAGCCTGCTGCAGTCAGTGTGAGCCTGGTCACTCAGCAAGGAAGTGGACATGACTGGAATTCAGGACACGTTGATGGAGTGTAGGACAAGGCTGAGGATGGCTGTACTTCTTAGAGAGCAAAAGTTCAAAAAAAAAAGGATCTGATCCTTTTAAAATTAAAATATGTAAGAAAAGAGGTCTGAAAGTCTTTCCTCAAATTCTTGCTTCAAATCAGCACCCAAATTTCAGCCAACTTTCTCCTCCATCTGTCTTTTTATGTGTAAATTTTCACATTGTCCTCCAACCAACCTATAATATCCATTCTGTAATCCACCAGGACTGATCCAGTCAGAAATTGTTGTTTTTAGAAGTCTTCACTAGACTTGCTGTTGCACTGTAGGTGACCATGAAGTACAGGGATGCCTCAGAACAGGGAATCATCAACATCTTAAACCAAATTTCCCACTGTGTTCAGATTTACTCAATATTTGGTTGCAAGATGGGGCTGAGAACCTAACTGCTTGTCACGCTGCCTGGCTGGATCCTAGGGCTGCCAGGGGCTGCAGTTCCAAGGACATCAACCCTGGGAAAAGGGTGCACATCCTTCTTGTGGTATCTTTGCTGCTGGGTAGAGTTGTTGGTACAGTCAGAGAGGAGTTGGAAGGCTCTGTCAAAATCCATAGCACATTTTCCTTATTACGGCCATGCTTCATTAATCAAGATGAGAAACAGCCTTTAAGAAAAGAGCTTCGTTTCCTGTGTGTCAGGCTACCATATAATAAGGTGCCTCAGGGTAGAGTATCAGAGTTTTTCATCAGTATGGTATGTACTAAAGCATTTTTCCCTGCACAAAGGCCAGTGACACAGGAAAGAAGAGTATAAAAGCATAAAATCATAGTACAGAAGATGATCAAAGGGACAGAGCACTGGCCTGTGACTGAGGCTATGGGTAGAAGGTTATTTTAATCCAGCATAATGTATGCAGCAGCTGGAGATGTAATTCTGTCTTCCTGCAGTGCCTGCCTTCAGCACTAGCATTTGTATGGCCAGGTCACAAACTGGCGTTACTGGAAACCAACCATATGTTTTTGTTGGGCTAGGTTTCAGCCAGATCAGTTCCTGGGCTGTCTGTCTGCAGGGCTCTACTAATGCTTGTGGCAACACAAACCAGGCCACAGGAGAGCATGGCCAGGAGAGGGGAAGGAGCAAAGGAGCAGGAGGAGGTCTGCCTTTTCCATGGCAACATGGATTTATGTTAGATAACAGCAACCATTCTGTCATAAGCTCAGGAGTCTTTAGTTTAGTTTGTTTCAGCCACAGATTTACTGGATGTCCTCAAACAAGTTGCTTAATTGCCTCTTGTTTCTCAATGCCCCATTTATAAAGCGAGGGACGTACATCTGCCCTAACAGGGAAGCTGTGATGATTTAATCTGTTAGGTGAGGGCCGTATAAAATACACTGACATGAACTAAAATACACAGAACAAGTTTTGCCCGTTTCCTTTAATTTTTAGAAATGAGTAAGCAGACAAAATCTTGTGCCCTTCAAAACATAACAGAATCTTTCTTTGTGCGAAATGTTACATAAACCTTAGTGGTTGTTCATTTCTATTGTTTTATTTTTTAATAGTACTCCAGATACTTCAGAAAAGGGCAATATTGTTTCTACCATGTAAAAAAATCACAATGATACAGTTTTCACATTTTCCCCCTTCACATTCTGTTGCCCCCCCCCAAAAAAAAGTTCACAAATACTATTAGGAAATTCTATTAGGAAATTTGCCCTCCCACATCCCTCCCCACAAAAAGAAAAATATTTTTAAAAAATCAGTAAAGTGTTAAAGGCATATATTAAATGCACACATTTACAAGCACAGCACATTAGTAATACAGTATATTGCTTTAGACCATGCCAAACTTATGTATGTGTATAAAGCTACTGGTGAAATGGTTCATAGCAGCAGAATAGGAAGCATGTTCCATACAAAGTACATAGTTCCTGTGGAGATATCTGGATGAGTACAACAGTCCAAAGTACATTAACAAGCTAAAATGAACAACTTTTTTTTTTTTTTTTTTTTTTTTAATGCTACAGCAATGGGTATTAGGATTTAAAGGGCAATCTTGACTTGTCTGGTATTTTCATTTTGTTTCTAATGGGTGGCCAGTTGGGTGGTATGGGTTGCACCTATTGGCACATTTTACTATAAACATTCATGAGGATATTCCTGAAGATAACTTCACTGTAATGAAGGCTAAGGGCCAAGCGTAACCGAACAGTTCATCTACATTTGCCCATCCTTCTTTCACTAGAAAATGTGTAGAGGCTAACTCGGGGAGAAAACAGACACCATCCCAAAGCCCATATGTGGTCTGTAGGCTTTGGGGCCTTAGTTCTGCAGCTTTGCTGGGTGGAGAGAAAGACTGAAGACTGAGAAGGGGCACTGGATTGGAAATACTTATGACTCACTGGAAATTCCAAAAATGTTGATTTCTGAATTTTGGAGTGGGCCTTTTGTCAACATCAGTATGTAGATTGTAGTTGCTTCATTGTATTTTCTGTAGTTACATAACTCAATCTGCAGTTCCAGTTCTGGGAATATTTCTTTTCCAAAAGTGTTGCGTTCCAGTGTGACTGTGATTTTCAGCAGTAACCTCCAGTTCTGGATGCCAAGCTGGAGAGACTCCCTTGGAGGGGCCCAGCACTGACAAGAAGGTGGCTCTGCCCCCTGTAAAGCCAGGCCCCTTCAAAATGTCCTAAGTACCTAATGATGGAGACATTCAAAGTCAAGCAGCACTTAAAACATTTGAGATAGAGGTGTGGTAGAGAAGTTTTCTCTCTTAGACTTCCACTCTACCACACCAAAAATACCAGTAAGATAAAGTAAAATGAAATAAGTCAATTAGATTGAAGAACCTGACTTGAGACCAAGTGATTCTAGCAAAGACGCTTTCATAGGAGGTAATTATGATACCATAAAATCACAATGAAATGCTGGCTACATAAACAGTTCTATGTAGTATTAAGATATACTTTGTGACTTCTGGTGAACTTTTTTGATTTTGAATTCATCCTTGCAGATAGGGGAGGGGATGTTATGACATTGCTTCTGAGCTCTCTTATGCTGTTGTTTCTCTCTCCTCATCAAACAATGTGTAATACAGTACATTATTCCTCCACAGGTTTCTCACATAGCTATTAAAGAAAAAACATACCGTAACAGTTTGAGAAGAGGATGGGAGATGGAGGACAAAAAAAAAAATTAATTGTCCAAAATAAATAACACAGTGCTTGCGGTATTCACAGAAGAAAAGACAACAAGCGACAGCCTGGAGATTTTGATCCTGGAACTAGCATTTGGATACCTCGTGGCCCTGACCTTCCATCAGTTTTAAAATCTGTTTTACATCAGAGGGATTCATTTTATACAACTGATGGAATAAGCAAGTTTTATATCAAAACCCAATACTGCTCCCTTGGTAGAAACAGTGAAGTCACAACAAGCCTGTCTTAATTCCTGCATCTGCACAATATATAGTTTACTTCCTGGAAATCTTGTAGAGCTTAAGGACCTACTACTCCAGTCTTCCACCAAATAAACTCCTATTCTGACCTCAGTGCAAGTCTGTATGCCATTTGGGGTAGAAGAATTAGTGCCTAATCTGAGAGTATCTAGAAAGCACCTTGGAGCTGAAAAAAGCTGTATTAGTGCTACACACTGTCATTACAAGATCCTTGATTTCTTTTGAAGGGAATCAATAGATAAACAGGTAGACAGACTGGCAAACAGGCAGAGGAAGAGACAGACAGGTCGAGGTATTTGCAGAGCTCTATATCTGTTCTTTTTTCCTCAAAACATCTCCAGTTCATAATGTAACCTCGATCTCCTCCTGTTGCGCAACCGTAGACAAATACATTTCACTCTAGGGGATGCAAAAAGTAAACCAAAATGAAGCACTGGCCACCCAGAGACCAAAGAAAATGAAAAAGCTTCAGAGGTCTCTTGAAGCAGTACATGTGAACTTAGAGACCATTAACTTACAAGAACTGTAAAATTCACAGCTCTTAAAGAAATTCTCTATCCCATCTCCAGAAAAACAGTGACTCAGAAGTGGGCCCATTCCACCACATTTTTAGACCTGTTGGAAGCAGATGGAGGGTGGAGGGAAGGCGATAATATCAGCTGAGGTGGTACTTTCCGTCAGCTTCACAAAACTTGCCCTGAAAAAAGAGCTTTGTTAGGTGTGCAACTCAGTCTTGCCGCTGCCCTAGCCCAGGTGAAAGGCTGAATCACACAGCCCGATGCAAAAGCCACTGTCCCAAATAGGAACGGCTTCCATTGATTTCAGTGGACTTTGGATACAGCCCACATTCAGACAGTGATACTTAACAGCAGCTACAAGTGATCCCCTCTCTCCCCCCATGATTTCTTCCAATATGAACAAAAGGACATTCTGGTCCCCTTTATATACATACATTAAAAGCTGAAATGGTCTGAAATGCTTACAGATTAGAATGCATATATCTATACAACATCACACCTGCCAAAAATCTAAGTAGAAAAGTTTTACAGCACATTATACAGGTCCCTCTAACTTCTAAAAAAACATTTACTGAAATCACCATATTACAAGAAATCATCACTAACATACCATACAATACTATTTCTTTTTCTTTTACATAATCATTACTTATATAGTAATTTAAAAAATCACTTTTAAACAAGTATACAATGTTCACTTCAAAATTAACTGGTTAATAAAATTTTGTGCAAAACAAGCCAGCCTCTATAATTAAGTGAATTTATTTATTTATTTATTTATACAAAAAAGAAAAAAGCCAAAAAGATAGTTCTTTCAGAAATGTGTCTCCTTTTCTGTAATGGCTGAAATGGTGCCATCTCCTTTCAGTTTGGTGTCGCAGTCATTTATTGCTGCAATGTAGGCTCCTCCTCCAAGTTTCCCTCTCATTTTCAGATCTGAGCTAGGTATAATCAACTTCCTGAATTTCTAGAAAATTGGAGAAAGTGGAAATCATTATCTTTTTCTTGCTCACAGACACACATTTCTTACACAGATTGACTGCAAAATCGTCTTCTCCTTCACGTCTGTTTGTCCCATTTCCCTGTTAGTTCCATCAATAAAACTGCATGCCGCACCGTTCGTTTCACATCACACCAGACCAAAGGCTAGAGAATGAAGAGGAAGGCAAAGTCAAAGTGTATTTTTCATACTGATTTAGAGTAACATTCACTTCCATGAAGTAACTCTGCACAATGCACCAGCTAAGTCCTGGTATATGGGTGCCTTTTGCTTCTCATGACATAGCCAAAGTATATGCACTGAGAAAAAGAAATACACAAGAGACTGGCAAGGTGTGTTAAACTACTATAAAGAACAGAAGAAAAACATGTGTGTGTTAGTTCAGCTGAGAACTTTCTCTTCTCTAGAAATAACATCAGTATCAATGTTGCTGCTTACAGCTTGGGGAGCAGAGGTGTCGCAGGAAGTTGGCTTCCTGGGCAGCTCCCAACTGTAATTAAAAAAATTCTCTCATCGTTCTTGCATAGAGAATGACACGTCTGCAGTGCTTCAGTCGACAAGGCAGCGCAAAGCAAGGTTCTATGAACAAGCGCTATTTCCTTGTAGAGATGGATTAAGATTGAGGGGCACATTAAGGGAACATTGAATGTTGAGATTTGTAGAAAACTTCCTTTTTTAAACATACTGATAAAACTATATTGTGGACGCTTCATTTTGCCTTTTTCCTTCTACTTCTCACTCAGATAACTGTAATCAGGAAAACCGTATCCAGCTCATGGAGGAAAATCCACCAGTGACTGAAAGGCCTACCCCCAGCTGTGATTCAAATACCACTGGAACAGGTATGTGGATCCTACCTTAGAAGAGCATTGGTTTTTTTTGATTAGACTGTGCTTAATCTCATGCAGATGGATTCATACTCCCCACTTCCTTTTTCAGTATCCTTAATCTGAGAATATATCTCACCTCTATAAAAGTGCCTTCTGCCTTCCACAGCTTAATGCAGATCCACAAGGGGATACAGATCATGGAGGAGAGAGCCATCATCCACCCTATGCCGTAGCCCCAGTCAGGGTATGTATATACGTTGTTATATTTCAAAGGCTTATATTTCACCAGGAAAAAGATGAAGATTCCCTGAAATAAACAGAGAAGTGTATTAGCAGTATTTGAAACAACACTGTCTATGTAACAGGAAAATGATTATTAGTATAGGCAAGGCCAGTCTCCTTAAAGATGGAAAGTAGTGGTAAGCTTTGAAGTCAGAGGAAAAAACACAGCAATATCCTCTTTTATGTCCAGCTGAAATAACGTGTCTCAGTTCCTTCCACAGAAATGAACCACCTTTCAAGTTTAAATCCTATTTTCCTCTTGCTGACGATAAAACCTGCACTTTGATGGCAAACTGTACCTGGGCGGGAAAGATTAAGTTTTGCTATGGAAAGCCAGCTGTGATTAGGTGACACAAGCTGGGTACTCTCCAACCTGTCACTATGAGAAAGGAAAGACAAAATTTTCAAAATTGCCTTAATCCACTGTCTGTATCTGCAGTTCTACATGCCAGATCTTTCATCCTCACAAAAGCTCAAATATATGTCTAAATCTGACAGGTGTCTAATTAAGCAGTTTGTATCATTTAAATTTATGTAATATAGAAAAGGTTACTACTTACTCAAAAGTGACACTGTACAAGAACAAGTGATATTAATTTCATTTCAGAGTTGGGGAAAGTGAGTCAAAAATTTTCCCAAGCTTTCAAGCAGAATCAGTGGCAGAGCTCAAGGGTACCTGGATCTCCAGGTGCCCCAATATCTCTGCTTTTGTACCTTGCTATCATTTACATGTTAGACAACTGGAAGGTTTTAGTATCTAATCCTTGAGGACTTGTGGATAAAATTTATGGGCTACAGTTTACTCATGCTCTTTTTGTAATTTTGTCTCTGTTACACAGCCACAACAGATTGCCAGAGAGAGCACTGCTCAATCTGTACTGCTACCAGTACTGCCAGCTCCTGGTAGGGCAAATTCCAATCCCTCCTTCTTGCATATGAGATGTGCCTTTGGCCTCTTCAGCTACTTCAGCCAGAAGAAAGAATGTCCAATCTCCTCTGAGAAACATCTAGTCACCCAAAGAGAGAGCAGAAAATAGGAGGCTAGAGTGTCAAGGAAAGCAACAGGAGTCTGGAGGAACTTGAGTTCTGCTGGGTAGATACAAGGGGTACTGGCAATGCAGTGAAGAAGAGCCTCCATTGTATTGGCAAATGTTCATTTAAGTCCCCAAGTTTATTTTTTCCCATTACTGTATATACTAGGATTTCTCATAATTCACAGAACACATACATTCCACAAATTTTTACAGATCCTACAGAGTGTTTCTGAATTAAAACATATACTACAAATCAATAGGCTTTTTTCTCAACTGTTGTTGCAAACTTCTAAAAATCTGTGCAGAAAACCCTATGTATGTCTAAGACAAGTTATTCAGATATTCTATACTTACTGCACAAATACCTGGAGTTAAGACCATCCAGCACCATTTAATCAATGACAGTGGTTTGTACCCAATCATATCTTCAATGTTATCATAAAAGCGATTGCTACCTGTACAAAAAAAAACAAAGCAAAAGCAGATGTAGAATGTGTGTGCAAGAGGTTATACAGGTCAGTATTTAAAATAGAAAAGAGAAAAATGAAGGCTCTGACAGAGCTGCAAAGACCGAAGCTGTTATCCCTTTCCCTCACACATACATCTCTCTGTCACCTGCTCATACTTGTGGCAGAGATTGCTGCTCTTGGAGCAGGGATGTCTTATTCATTCATAAACTGGTTCTTGATTCACTGGAGTTTTAAACCTTGTACATTAGGGTAAAATAGTTCAGGATCTGTTTAGGAGTGGAATGGATCAGACATCCATTCCTGGGGCGTGAGAATGTCTACCAGAAGGGTGGGTAGCAGGCTGTGTGTGGGAACCGTTTCAGCCATCTGTTCTTAATCAGAGCCCAGGGCAGAAAAGTGCAGGACAACAGAACCCAAAGAGCTTATTCCAAGAGATGAAAGGGTAACATATTCAGTGTGTTTCCTAATCCTGGGAGACTGAGGCCAGAGAATGTCATACTGGAAGTTGTGGCTATATCTGTATCTGCCCAATGTGAATGAACAGAGAGTAGGAATGGGTGAGCTGTCAAACACAAATGGCTTCTGGTCAATAGCAGTCTGAGCAGGCCCAGTTAAAGAGTAAATATGCTTCAAGCTCATGTGTGAATCCCTAGACAGCTGGGGACACGTGCATTTTACAAAGCAAAATTTTCATTCTTTTGCATGGAAAGAGATGCTTGTGTATGAACATACCTAGCATTGTAGTGCTTTTCTCCTGACTTTGCCGAAACAGCAGAGCTGGGAACACTACTACGCCCCTTTTGTGTTAATGAGGCATTAATTCCAAATCCCCTGGATTTATCTGTGAGTATCAGGAGTGGAAGGGAACTAACCCTACACAGACACTTGTAGGAGAAGGAAAACTTCTTGCCACTCCTGCTTGTTAAGGCAGCTAACTAAGGACCACCCTGATGGAGAAAGGTGGAGGTCAGTCCCTGCAAGCAGCAAGAAAGGAATCAATTCTATTGTTCTTGTTAACTGGAGTGCAGAAGGGCCTTCCTGACTTTTAGTGGGGTTTGTGAGGGAGTAAAGCTCTGCGGGCCCCACTCCATGAGGGCGCAAGGACTTTGCTTTTGCACAGATAGAAAACTCACATAAAAACTCAAAACCACAGCAATTTTCAGCAACTCACCATAAACCCAGCCTATGCAGACACATTCAAATATGGCAACAAAAAGAAGGCACATGCCACTAGCTGCATAAGAGTCAAATAACTGAAAGACGTACATCCCACCCTGAAAGACAAGAACAGAAAAAGAAAAAACAAAACAAAACCAAAATAGTGTGTTGGCACTGGTGGCAATATTTCATAGAAATATGGATTTAATTAGACAGTCAATCTATTGGTTCCCTGACAATCTTCCTCCCAAAATCAGTTCCTTCTGGAACAAAGGATTTTCATTTTTCAGTGATTTCTTATTGTGAAGGATCTTTTTTTCCATACCACCTAAGACCACCCTCTATGCCAGGTGAATCCAGCTGAACCTGAAATGATGGGGCACTACATTTGACTTGTTTGCAAAATGTTCCCCCACCTCTGTACCTTTTTCAACTTCATTTGTTACCTCATCGGGCAAGTGCTTCTGATCTGCACATGAATATGCAGGTTTTTTTTCTAATGTCTGTTCCACTAATATGTAAAAGTATTAGTTAAATCCTGGGAAGGAAAGCATAACTGATAGCCACTAGAATCATTACCCAATGGCATACGGCCCTGTAAAATGAGTACATTGACCTATAAAGTTTGAATATAACTCACAAATGTTCAGCTGAATTACTTATGTGAGTCATTATTATTTGATAGAAAATGAAACAGTAATCACCATGACTCCAAGCAAGCTTTTTTCTTTAGTGTTTTCCTAGCAAGTCAAAAATTATTCTCTGAATGGCTTTAAAATAGCAACCTATGCACGTCCAAAAAGGAGAGCAACGAAAACCAAGCAAGGTCCTATGTTAACATGGAATCCACGCAATGGATTCCAATGCACACTATACTATCAATGATCCTGTAATTTTCTGCATCCAGTGATGTCACAGGTCAAACCAGTATGATAACAGGTAAATATGCTAAACCCAGACATAATTTTACTTCCTCACTTACTTACTGTTTGACTACAACTCACATATTTCAATTGCCACATCTACCAAAGACACAATTCTTTCCTTCTTTTTCTGTAATTTTTCTCTTGCTTACAACAGTCTGAACTGTTTGGAAAACTGGCTGGCTTTCTAGCTCCTCTGCCTCTAGGTAAGATGAGAAGACAAACTATAATCAAGTCTGATTAATAACATTATGGAAAACCTCACTAATAGCATTATACTAATATTATACCATTCTGCATGCAAAATACTTAATCTCTTATCACATATGCATTTATTATTCAAATAATGAGAAGAAGATTCACAGAAGAAGATCATTTCAATAAACAGGAATCCTAAGATTTCTCTCTTTGCAGGACACTATGTAAAGGAAACAAGGACTTGAGATCGCCTCTCCAACTGAAATGTAATGCTATTTGGGTAATACATACGATCCATTACATCTGAGACAGTTTTCTGCAAATGAAAGAGAGCCTTAAACTGTAACGAAAACTGAACCAAAAAGCCAACCCCTAGGATTTCCCTTTTCTTCTCTGCATTAACTAAGTGAAAATAAAGATGGACTCTACAAACTCAAAATCCTGTCTAAATCTTGTTCCACACATGAATGTTCTAAAGTAATTGTATATAGAACTGCATCAATGTCCAAGCAGCCATTTGACAACACTTCTGCTGTAAAGTTATGAAATGACCATATGTCTGAATGAAAAAGTTTTCCTGGAAGGAAAAAATATCTTTTATGAATAAAAAAAAGCCTGACAAAATTCCAGGAATATATACTTAGAAATGCAAGAGAGGATTAAGGCAGATCTGGGATATATATTTACGCTTGGAAATCTCACTCATGCATAAAGCTTTGATACCTTACAGAAGTACCACAAAATGGGGTCTTGTCCACTAATGTCATCTGAGCATGGGATCACAGTTCTTTACATTGCCTAGCTGATGATGTAAATAAGCCACTTTGCTCACTAACAACTTACGATTCTCCAGCAAACCTGAGAAAAAAGGATTTCTGAGTGTCAGTGTTTCCCTTGGATTTGATTGCCATTCAAACAAAAAGTTATAGCACAAGAATTGTGGCATGGCAGCCCTCCCAGGCCAGAATGCTAATGTTGAAATCAAAGTTTTTGCATTAAGTGAAATTCTTTTTGCTCCTAATGGAGACACTTTGTTGATTATTAGCTACATTACTTTTAGTTTGTGGTGCCTACTCTGCCAGTTGACTACTTCCCAAAGTCTCACACTACAAAGAGCTCACTGTGAGGCGCAGCAAATATCTGAGAAAAATGGTAGCTTAGAGATCAACCAACCAACCTTACCTTTGATACAAGGTAAGGTAAGTACTTCTGCAAATCTCCTGCAAAAATCACCTGTCACTTGGGAGAACTTGCTTCCTCCTCTTTTTTCATGCTTACATCCATTTCAGCCTGTACGGCTGGATAATATATCTCTCACTGCAGTGCTCAACACTTGCACTGGGGGAGGAATTGTTTAAAAATCTCCCCATTTTACATAGCAAAGATAATCTATCTTACTAAGAGTAAGAATGGCTATAGGCAAATTAGTCTCTGTAAGGCTGCTATGTTTCAAGTCCCAACTTATAAGACACATCTGGAAGAAATTCTTAATCAACCAGCATCAACTCCTCTGTTCTCACAGGGAACTGTGATGCATAACAGCGTTCATTAACTCACTGACTGCCTGAGTTCCAATATAAAAACAGTTATAACTATTGTTCATGGAAAAAAATCCTAGAAATCCCTTCTTAATTTTCAGCCTGTAATAATTCATGGCCAGCTTGTACCCCCTGCGTTGGGTATGGGGGAGAAGGAGCCTTTCTTTTTGCATAAATAGTTCATGTTTATACCCCACGTTACCTTGATGATGTGCTTATAAAGAGCAATCATATGCCTTTGCTAATATTTTCATAATTTTGCTGGTCTCTGGTAAAACAAGCTCTGCACTCCTAGGATCATCCTCTTTGCTCATGTTTTGCATCTTGTTCCAGTCTGTTATCTTTCTGAATATAAGTAGCCAGAATAATTTCTGGTATTGCATAGGGAATCTTACTGGTACAGTCATGGGACTATTCCCATCTTTCAACTGAAAATACTTCTCCTGAAGCATCTCAGAAACATATTTTATGTCTACACCACATGGTTAGTGCACAGTTTCACATCCAAATACTTCTCTTTCCTTCTTGTTTTCAGAGCCTAATAGGAATGTTTACTATTCCCATATGGATGGCCTTATACCTTGTGCTACTACAGTCTATCCCATCTTTAGCACTGCAATCACACAGTCCTTCCCTGCCAATATGCCTTCTTCTGTAACCCAGGAACATCAGAATTAATGAAGCCTGATTTGGACTTTTGTTTTATAGATGATTGTGAGCCCTTATACTTGATGCAGTCTTTAGGCCATTTTTTTGTGAATTCAGTGGTGTTTAACAAAGACTAAAATCATATTTCATTCTTTCCACCAGTCAGGACACTTCTAGGACTTCTATATCTGGCTGCCAGCTTTCATGAAAAGTGTAGGAACTTCCTATCTTTGAATATTTTTTCTGCTAAATTGATTGAAACCTGCCAAGAGGTTCAAAAGCTAAAATGAAAGAATGCATAGACAGAGAGATAGTTGCATGTAGCCTTTGGTTACATATGCCTTGTTTCCATAGCAAGCCAACTACAAATATTAATAAAATTGCTATCGTGAGTGCTCTCTGTATAACTTCACTAAGAATCTCATTCCAGCCACTGCTTCATTTAACACTATAAGTTATCATATCCCCTGTGTCCAACTACTTATACTAATCCTCTTCTTTTGAATGTAACTAATTTTTTTTGTGGTGCCTTTTCAAATTCTTCACTGAAGTTTATAAAACTTCTACTCAACTGCATTTGCTTCCTATTGAATGTCAGATCTTTTATCAAGAAAAGACATCTGATTAGTCTGACAAGAACTGTCACTGAGAAAATCCATGTTTCATTTTATCCTGCTCTCCATTTTCCTCCCCATCTTTAGTTATTCTTTCCTTCAAAGGGTATCAAAAGCTAAAGTATTCTAATTAGCTGATTTATTTGAATTTGTTCCCAAAACCCACATACTGAGGAGAGAATAACAGGTTTACAATTACCTGATGCCTTTTTTTTTTAAGCGAAATTTGCTCATTTCCAGTAACAAAGCAATTAGAAAAACACACAGTCTAAAGGCCCTGGATCTTAAGGAGGTGGTGTAAGTGACCCCGGATTAGTTGATGAAGCCCTGGGAGGCTGCTTCAATTGCAAACCCTGCCTGAGGCTGCTGCACAACAGAGACACGTAGCGGCCCTTCACAGTTAGTACTGCAAGGCTTCCTTAGACATACGTTCCTCAGATATTTAATACCATGGATTCTCAGAAATGCAACTCTTTCTTCACTTCTTCCGCTGGTACAGGCAGGCTCTAATGGCCCAGCAAGCAAAAAAAAAAAAAGAAGAAGAAGAAGAAGAAAGAAAAAAAGAGAAGTGTTTGCTGTTTTCATTTTACTTGATCTTCTTTATTGATCTATTCATCCAAAACATAGTTGTTTTCAGACTGATCTGCTTAGAGTGAGTGAACAGAAACCATGATCAGTATAGCTGGTTGGCTGGTGCAGAGAAGATGGAATTTCCTTGGCTATGTAGTTTTGATTAAAATATATCTTAAGCTCAGCTGAAAATTTGAGGATGCATTTCAAATGTTACACAATAGGTGAGAACAGTCACTCGAGTATTTTGTACTGATATACCTGAAAATGAAGTTTGTCTACACCAAACATATGCCTATGGCTTGAGTCTGTCATGATTTATAAACAGACACCCATTTCCTTTTGTCTACAGTAATACAACAAAGAACATCTTACCTCAGTTAACATTATTAGGCCAATGAAGTATGACACAATAGAAAGGCCGAGAATCAACAGTTCTCTTCTATAGCCCCTTCGGAAAATCTTTGGGTACATATCTACAACAGCTGTCACAAGGCTTTCGACACACACAAACTAGAAAAAGTGATAAGAAAGTACAAATAAAATATGTGTTTCATCTGCTCTCTGGATTTGGATTTGCTACAAAACACTTCAAATACCCTTCTGTATTCTCATCACAGAGATAGACTGAATGATCCCTGAGGATACTTTGTAAGGAGAAGCTCAAACTGAGCGGAACATCATTTCAGAATTAAAAAGCCCCAAACTATAGATTTGCAGTCCACCATCAAATTCAAATAGTTGGATCCACTAATAATATCTCAGAGTTTGCCTTGTAGCAGATAGCTAACATAAAAGTTAAATCTTTCAAATACGTCTTGAATGGGACTTAAATGATGAACAAACCTTTTCATAGGACTGCAGCAGAACTTCACTCTAAGCATCCTGCACTTTTGTCACTCAGAGGAACGATATGCAGTGCTCTGCACTGTCGAGCACTGTGTAATGAACTTCAGCAGCTTCTTGGAGATGTTCACTGAGTTCTCTCCATTTTACAGAAGAGAGAAGTTCAGCAAAGACATTAAGTGTCCAAGCCACGTACATGTAATGGGGAAGGGAAGGAATATTCTCACTAACTTTAATGATCACCAGAAAAACAGGAGACCTGAGCTTCTGACTCAGGGCTCTGGAACAAGGTTTCTAAAATATGCAGCTAAATTAATGCCCCAAGGTAGACAATGTAAGGACTGCTTCTTTGAAACAGTCACGAGTAGAATTCAGGAACTGCTAATTTTCACACTTTTTTTCAATGTATTAGATCAGGTTTCCTTCCAGGAAAATGTGGGTATTTCTACTTGAAATATGAAGATACCATAGGAACTTACATTATCACTATCTGATATTCAGCTTCAAAATTCTTTGCAAATTGCTTTAAAAACAGGAAAAGGGGAAAAGCTGGCATTTTACTGAATTGTGGATTTTAACCACCCATATTTAAGTTCTCACTGATTTCCATGTTAATAATGAAAGCTATATTCAGGCTGAATCAGTGTTTGCAGTAAATGATAAAGGAATCTCCAAGATCACATAACTAAAATTAAAAAGAAGGAATTTGAATGAATGGTTTTAAGTAAGGAATTCAGTTAGGGTTCATTCTTTCATCAGGTTAAAGTGCCGTTAACATTAAGGACGTTGATATATAAATGCTAGGGAATCTGACAAAATATTTAAATTGTGTTTGTTTCATACCTGACTATCTAATCCAAGGAATATGAGCATCATGAAGAACAGAGCTGCCCACAAAGGAGAAAGAGGCATCATGGTAACAGCTTTAGGGTAAGCAATGAATGCAAGTCCTGGTCCTGAAAAGGAAGAAAACAAAGGAAATACTTTATACTTGATTGTTCTTTTATGAGATATGAGAAGAGCTAAATATAAGATTGAAAAATCTTGACAAACTGCACATTTCTATAATAGTCTACATATTTGGTGATGAGGCTAATTAGTACTGAGGACTTACTTGGCACATCAACTCTGCCTACATCCTCTCTAAATGTCTGAAGGTCAAGATTTCAGGTAAGATATCACTGTGCCTTATGTTCTCCTGTTTCTTTGTGTGGAGGTACAGCAAGACTCATATACCTGAATGAAAAATAATGTGTGGGTTCTGTGACTGCCTTATTAAGATATTCTCAAATTTTCTTCTTTTTTCCCCCTAAACCAGTAATGTATCTATATTTTGTGCAAGAATGCAGCTAATGGTAAGAGCTTCATAGCAAGAGCTGCACCTTGGAACCCGTACATGGTGCAAGCCAAAATGCTTACTGGTTTGTTCAAAACCTGTGCTCCACATTTTTTAGTGCTGCTGCTGTTGGCACATTTTTTATTAATTCATTGGCTGAATGTTTACAGAAATCTTTTTAACAGAACATTTTTGCAACAGCATTGATAACTTCTCAAATCTACTAAAATACCATTTCTCTCAGCTCACGTTTTCCTGTCTTGGGGGCTTTAGGGAAAGAGAAGCATTTGCCATGACAGTATCAGGGAAGCTCTACTTGCTTTTCAGTTTTCTTGTTAACCTTGACTGACTTCATGAGAGCCATTTCTCCTTCTCAACAATTCAGCATTATACTTCTTTTCTTTCTGGGCAGCCCTCCTGTTCTTTCTGTTCTGTTGAATTTTAAGTGATACTTAAAGATATTACACCCACAAAGGTATTAAAGAGCAATTAACTTTCATTAGGTGCCTAACTCCAAGTGATGGTTGGATGCTAAATTTCTTGTAGAACTTGGTCTTTGTGCTGCTCTGGCCTTTAAAAAAGAACTACTATACTTAACCGGACTGTATCAGTGTATGTCCCTCATACAGCATTAGGAGACGGCATCAGCAGTCTGACTGTTAGCAGTCTGTAGTTAGATAGTATAAATAAAGCAAAACTTCAATGGATTTTCAAAGATTTCTCCTGAAGAGATGGTTTGTCATTACTTTAATAGCTATGTCTTTTTTCAGAAGGAGCAAATATTTGTGTGGATTTTGGTGTGTCTCATTTAAAGGAAACTGAATGCTCTTTCCATGAGGATATAACCCACCGTGAGCATAACTGAGCAATATATCTCTGCTAAATAATCTGCTAGATGCTCAGTTAAAGTAAGCTGGTATTACAATAGACCCGTAACTTTTTGATTTTTGCTGTTTTGCACAATAATATTAATGTTATTCACACATAAATGTGTGACCATAAAAATAGTTAAGAACTCTTCTTACAGCAGTTACTCTAATGAGTCAGGTAACAGGTATTTAAGAGGAATTTTTCTAAAAATATCTGCAGAACAGTCTGAATGAATGTCAACTTATCTATAAGATGTGGCACAGACTAAGTATTCTGACAACAACCTCGAGGCATTTTTGTTAACTCAGAAAATTGCTTTTGGAACTTACCTGATTCTGCGACTTCTGCAATGGGCACTCCTTGCTCATAAGCCATAAATCCAAGAACTGAAAAGATAGCAAAACCAGCAACAAAGCTTGTGCCACTGTTCAAGCAGCAGAGCATGATGCAGTCTCTGAAAACATAAACAAAAAACACCACATTTGATCTCCTGAAAGTTTCCTTCACATACTGAGTTTTAAGACTAATAGAATCCCAGACTGCAGGAACAGACATTAAGCACTGAATAAGCTCCCAAATGATCTTATGCCTGAGAGAAATCAGTCAGTCAGGAGCTTCCTTTCTTGTTTTTTGACTAGTCAAATTGGAAACCTGTTGCTACTCACTTTTCTATAGAATTAGAAGATTCTGTTTTCAATAGAATCTTTGAAAAATGCAGTCAAACAGAGCCCTAATAAATATGATTTTAAGAAAAATTTTACTATAGCAGTTGTAATAATGTACTCCAGAGGATATAAACTCATTTATAAACTGTATAAAAATGGTCATAAATTGTTTGCTGGAAAAAAATCTTATGGTCAGATCTTGGCTAACTCTATTTCAGTTATAATATAATGGCAATTCACATGCATACAGAATATGTTCCCAATTTGTTTTAGGAACAAACCTTTTTTAGAAGCCATGGTAACAAAAATCACTATCCACACTCTAGTTAGCAGCCTAAGAAGTAGGCAAAGATGGAATGTGTATGGACACTGATCTCTCAGCCATATGTATCTTACATGTCAGGCAAGGAGCAATACAAGGCCAAGGCAAAGTAATATTTCTCTGCCTAGATTGGAAGTGTCACAACAGTAAATCACTTAAAACCAAGGGAAAATACTTCTGGAGAAATGTGCTATCTTTGCCCAGAGCTCAGTGAAGCATCATTGTTCACCCTGCTTTCAAAAAGTACTTCAGCCTCGCCAAATGGTGAGGTAGGTATGATTTATCATGACAGTCAGTCTCTGAAGACTGCTACAAGAGATGGCTGCGTACTTGAGAAAGTAATACTCTAACCTAGATGCCTGAAAGTAAATTAGGATCCTAAAACACTGAAACACAAGGCAAGCCAGTAGCTCTGTCAAGCCTATACCTAGCCTGGCTTATTCCCATCCTTCTCCAGTTCTGAAGGAAGTTTTCATGCAAGCAAGAACTGACCCTGACGAATCTAACAGGTTCTGAATCTGCAGCCTCAGATAACACGATGCCCATCTTTCTCACAGCTTTGTAATGACTTATTGAAAATCAGAGACATAATTAATCCATATTTTTGAAGTCCTGGCATATATTCAGGCAAAACCTCTTAGGCAATCTCTCTGTAACTGTTGCTTCTCTAATTTGGTATTTTTTATACTGTAACCTTACTTCATCAGTTTCTTAAGTTAAAAGTGGGGTAACCAGTTGCAGCATCCAACATCTAATTCCTTCACTAATGATCCCCAAACTATCTCCTACATCTATTCAAAACTCTTGCTGTTACTGACTTTGATTCAGCTTAGCATTAGCCACACACATTCTAAATGGCAGGAAGCAGATATACATTTCAATACTGCCAAATGAATGAGCTGCTGAATTATGGCCACTGGACAATGAGAGGTTTGAGCTTTCTCTCATCACACCTTATCTACAATTAATTTTGACCTTTACTTTAAGAATGCTTCCATAACCATTTTATAGAATGGTTTATTTTTATATATGGTTTATCATCTGTAAATTGCCAAAATTTGTACAGAAATGAAAAACTGTGAACACTCCCATACCGTAGATCAAGAAATGAATATGGAGAAGTTCAGTGACTTGACAGTTCTTTCGCATACATGCTCTCTATCACTGTTTGGTCATCAGCAGGGGTAGCTAGGTCCTTGTTATTCATATGGAATTGCTCCCCCCTTTTATAGACAGCCAATCTAGTCAAACATTTTGAATGGTACTACTATGTAGCCAGTTTCCAGCTTAGAAAATCATCAGCTATCATTGGAAGTATGTTTTTAAGCAAAATAGCAATCTGAAAGAAAACAACCAGGAGTATAAGTCCTTTGTGCTTTGTCAAGAAATAAAACAAGGCAAAAGCACATCTTCCGAACCATTCTTCTCAGTGAATAAGTAACCCTGGAGAGATTCTCATCCCAGCATATCTCACCTAAGAAACAGGTCAGCTCAAGGCTGAGAAATTAAAACTAAAATATGATGAAACTCTGTCAACAAGAGATGTCAAAAAGATTTATTTTTTGTATCCTTTGGAAAAAAGGGATACCGTTTTAGTGGGATATATCTGGCTGTTCAGCACCCATATGATGCTTCCATTTGGAACAGCCTCTCCTCAAGAGGAGAAGGACCATAGCCATTTCTGCACTCACAGGGAAGACAACAATTGTGAACCACAATTCCACGAGGTAGTTTCGGTGCAAAACAGTTGTAGGTTATATAGTTACAGGCATTTATCCACGGAAAAGGGCAAAGGAGAATCTAAGGAGATTTTCATCATCTCCAGTTAGTGAGGTATCTATTTCCAGGTAACACGATTAACATGACACAGCCACAGCTCTGCCATCTCCCCCCCCACAACCCCCACTAGAAAGTCACACCCTGAACTAACACTTGGTTCTGTGGGGACTTAGCAGTGTTTCCTGTCCTAATAAAAATAGAACCTTGAATGGGAATTTCCAGCCTAATACAAGTTATTTCTGCAAGAATGCTACTAATCCCTCAACTCCTTCTTGTTTCTCCCTTAAACAGACAGAAATGCGTTACCTGTAGTTCAGTCTTTTTTCTGCTGTGGGAAAGGAAACTAAGAGGAGGGAGGACCTGGATTTATTGTTTGTGAAGCCAGTGAATTTTAAAACACAAGTGCCCAGGACCCACTGGAAAGAAAATACAAAGTTTATCTAGTTTTCCTTTAATTTTTTATAAGCATCCTTGGTAGGAAGGCATCAGAGCCTGACTGAAGTCCAAAGTGATTTCAAATGAAGGGAAACCTTCAAATTTTTATGAAAACTTCACATTATTCCAAATGAATATCTTGCCTTTCATCTGAATAATTCAAGGCATTTGCCTCCTATCCTCTCTGTGCCTGACTGCCTGGATACTGCTGAAAATTCATTCTGCTGTCCTTAAGGAGCTTCTCTGATTACCGCAGAGTCCTTAGCATCCCTCCAATCACTTCCTTGCCTCTATGGATCCCCAACACCCAATTCCCATTCCTCTTTCGCCCTTACACTTGAAGCTTGATCTTGCACCACAGTAGTAACACTAGAGCCAACTCCTTATTTGTATATAAGGCTCAGATGTAAAAATTGTCTCACTGAGGTGTAGCCTCCAGTACAAAGGAGTAGCGCTGGTGAGGCTGTAGAATCAAATGATTTCTCCTGGAAGGAAACTGCTAAGTATCCAGCAGGGAGCTGGTTCTCCAGGTACAGAGCATGTGAAGTAGGAGCAAGAGCATTTTCCTCTTCTGTCTGCTGAGGATGGCTGACGTTAATTCTAACCTTGAGAAGGTCTGAATGGATTAGGATTGCTTAGCTTGCTAAAACATTAAGAGGAAACATCAATACACCTCTTTGAATTTATTTGGGGAAAACATTTCATACTGATGTTACTGCCATTACTTTCATCTCTTCATAAAAGTCACTTTTGATATAAACTGTTGTAAATCCAGGGAGGACCTGGCCTAAAGTAATTTTCTCACTGTATTAGTGTATTACAATGAAAATTAGTAAAGACATTAAAAGTTCATTTCCTATTCAAAGATATGAAGTGACTTGTTCGCAATTCATTTACAATCTTAATGATTGTTAATGATTAGATCGGCTTGCTAATAAGAAAAACCCATGTGCAGTTTAGTTTTCTACTCCCTTTTCACACTAAAACTCATGTCATTATTTTCCACTGCAACTTCCACTTAGAAAAATTTTTTTTTGGTAAAACAGAACGCAAAAAGACTGGAAGTGTATGTTACATTTAGGCAATTACTGTGGATACTGTGGATATTTCAAGAGACAAATCCATAGCTTATTTTTCATTAAGTGCTGGTTAGAATATAAGTTTAATTCTGCTTTCCACTATACAGCAAAGGCTGTTTAGCTGCTTCGTATATCTTCCACTGTTAACACTCATTTAACTCAACTGCTTTCTGCAGCATAAGACGTCAGTTTCTGTCCAACTTATTTCCTCAAATTTCTTAAGAATCATCCTTTGGGGCACAATAAAATCTGTCATATTCAGAAAATTTATGAAAACATTTTGTTAAAGGAATTGTGGAGCTTGGATTCAGTAGAAAGTATTCTTGTTCCAGCATCTTGTTCAGGACCTTGGAAAGTGAGCTACTGATTTTTTTTTGTGACCAAATGCTGTTTGAGTCAGAGGAAAAGAAGGAGAACTACATAAGCTTTCTGATCACACATCAAAACTCCTGCTTTTTGTAATGAGTTACAAAACTATAGCAGAAGATTACTGCAGTGCTTGAGGCTGTGACAGAGTAGTTTCTAGATGGGATGCAACAGGAGAGAAAAAAAATTTAAAAAGAGGGAAAAGAAGTAGCTTTGCTTAAAGCATCACTTACGCTGATTGGGAAAACTTTCATTACCCACTGTTTTGTTGGGACATTCATTACCCCTCTGTTGGGGCATTTTTATTCTGAAGATAATGTAAATCAACATTGTTTGAAGACTGTACAGGATCTACACTAATTTATGCAGCAAAAAGTTTGGAATTTTGGCTGTCATAACCAAAGTTAACTTATGTTGCCTCTGAGCTACTCTGCATGTTTAGAGGGCAGAACACCTTTAACTGCTGCTGGACAGTTTTGCAGACATTCAGTTGGTGGATACATTCGCATTTCTGTTGTTGCCAGTCTCCTGGTTTCTGCTCTCTCTGGAGGGTCCTACTATTTGGTGTTTCTCTGACAGAAGAGCAAATTGTTGCTAAAACAGTGAAAGAAGAATACATTTTCTAAAACTGTCTCCTGAACTCTCCAGGTAAAACTGTAATTTAGAATTTAAAGCCTTACACCTTTGGGTTTTTTGCTTTTGCACTGTATAATGATTTGTTTCCTTTATAGAAAAATAAAATTTTAATTCTCTGTCTGCAGATCATAATGGAGTCAGTATGCTCAAACTGTCATTTACTGTCTTGTATTAAAGGCTGTTGAACACTACTTCCAGGTTTGTTGGAATCTGATCTAAAATCCTTGGAGTGTTCAGTTGCAAAAGCCATTGAGCACAAAACAAGCAGATCCCTGTTTACCACATGAATGCAAATCCATTAATAATGAGATTTTTATTTTAATAGCTCCAGTTCCACCAACAGATGGGGAAAAAGTTAAGCTGACAGTAAGCTGAGCTAATGACACCTCATGGTTAAACACTGTGATGTGGAGTTAAGTTTACATTATCACTCTTTGCTGTATTTGTTACATTATCACTCTTTGCTGTATTTGTTTGCGGCACTTCTAAAACTGATGATTCAGGAATTAACTGTATAATAGTGCACAGATATTTCTTTTTTTTCATGGAGAAAACAGTGTAAATATGCAGATCAAAAATATGATATAGATACCATTAGCTGACTGTTTTTGATGTGTATTTGAAAAATGCCTGGCAAACTGTGGTTATTTGTTTCAGATGGATGTGTATATCTAGCATTGGCTTACCTAACCATATCTGCCCAAACAGTTGGGCATCTTGTCTAAACTACTTTTGCATAATCAGTGGAGAAAGACAGATGCCTCTAGGTAGCAGTTCATTTAATCCTATAATGGTTTCCTGGAGGTTCCTGTTTAAGGTTTCCTTTCAAATGGCTATGGTTAGATGAATGAGGTGAGCCTCACTCTCAGAACTTAAAAAAAATGTTTTGTTTATTATTTATATGAGCCTGGGTGTAACATACAATAACATTAAGGGTTTGATTCAAGAAACCATTCCAAGGCAAGACAGGCTGTCACCATGAGGCTAATTTCACCCATGTGTTTAAGTTAAATTTCAGCTAATTCTTCTTCAGTTATACTATACGTTTAATAATATATGCAAGAGATTTAATACAACACTAATAATTGCTTCAGTTTTTACTGATAACAGAAGAAAAAAGTGATGCTTATTTTCCTGCCCATGCCAGTAAAATGGAATGGGGATTTTGTGTGATAGTCACCTCCTTCTAACATTAATTCAGAAAATACTAAAACCTACTGAAGTTAATGGCAAAATCCTTACTGATTTCTATAAAGACTAACGATGAAATGCTATCCTTTTCTACTGTGCTTTAGCTAGGAGCCCGTAAACTATGGGAAAAAGTGACATTCAAAACATAAGCCATTCAGGTGAGTTTTAGTAACAATTTTTATAGGATTTTTTAAAGCTGACATATGCTATACAATCAAACATGGCGCACACATGCAAATATATACGTATGAAATTCAGTATATTATACAGGCCAATATGTATACACGTGTGTACTAAGTGAGCATCTGTGGCTGTGCAAGACTCAGAGATGACAAAAAGGGAAGAAAACGCCAAACCTTTGAAAAGAGTTTCTCTGATACAATTATAAAAACCATTATAGGTCTGTATTCTTTAAACAAGTGCATGTGCTTATGAGTATTCATGCAAGTGGCTCCACCAAAGGAAAAGGGAAGCCCTTCCAAATAAAGCTAAGCATGTGGACAGTTTCACCACTGAAACTAAACACAAAAGTGTAGAAAATATTACCTGTAGCAGTTATTATTATAGTTGTTGTAACTTCCCAGGGCTGTCAAGCACCCCAAGCAGATCGCGTAAGAGAAAAATATCTGTGTACCAGCATCCACCCACACCTGAAGACAAAAAAGAGAGGTTATAAAAGGCCAAGAAGGAACCATCTTTATGAATTCATTAAGTGCAAATTTTGCAGAGGCAACAGGGTAATAGTGTCTGGCAAACGTTTTGTAAGCTACACCAAAAAAAAGGCTGAGAGTTAAATTCTCCTCCCCTTCTCAGTGGTATAAACAAGGAATAACTCAGCTGGTCTTCACCAGTTCAACTAATCTAAGAAGAAAGAGACACAGAATTCCTGGAGAAAAACCTTATCCGGTATAAATTACTTAATGACTTTATTACCACTATAAGGTATAATAATTGCAAGCTAAATAGAACCTTCTGCATATATCTCAAATCACTTGATAATTATTTACTCATATTTAAAAGTTCAGGGTGAGAAAACACTCTAAAGACAAAATATGCCATTCAAAGATAATATACAAATGAAGATGAGCCAGGAAGGGTAAGAGACAAATTAACCAGGGATTTTTTTTTTCCCAGCAGTACCTAATGGCCCCAATTAGGCAGCAGGATGCGGTTGCTCTGGTCACTGTATGATTAAAGAATAACAGTTTTGTAGAGCTTATCAAGTAAGTAGCCTTATAATATTACTGTGGCAATATTTATATTCCAAACTGATCCAAATACCACATTCTAAATCAGAAAGTGAAAAAAAAAGCATGAGCTGACACAATATGATTATTCTCTTTCCAGCAATCTCAGAACATGAATATAACACACAACTTTTTTGGCTCTTTAAAAAATACCCTGGCAAACCAGCTTGTTTCATTAAGCTTGTTTCACTAGAATCTTGGTGTTATTGCTTGATAGCAGAAATGAGTATGTTCTTTTAACTCCTGATCTTGCCATGAGACTGATGTGAGCAATCTACCTACACAGTTGGACTATTATTTCCAGTCCAATAAACTCTAACTCCTGGCTTTCTCGGATAAATGAGCTCTATGAGTTTTTTTTTAAAGCACAGCAACCAAAATGCTTTTCAGAGAAACACTGCATGGCTGATAACCAGAGGCAATAGCTGCAGCCATTAGCTACTGTAAGTTTGACAGGTGAGAGATCAAATTCTACTCAGGTAATGATTTCATGACTATACTAATAATTGTAATCAAATACACATAAATACACGAAGGGGCTATATTTGTTTTACATGTGATCAAGTGAGGCCTTGGTCTCTGGAGTTGCTGAGAGTGTTAGTATTTAGGAATAACGTTAAGAGCACATTTTATTTGCATCAGTGGTTTAAATGGTTTCACTGCTGTCATACTGAATAAGATACAGCTGATTACATCTCAAAGTTTCACCACTTGGTAAGGACAAAACAGCACAGAGAAAGCCTTTTGACAGACAGGCTCTTTAACAAGATTGGAAGCTCCCAAAAAGCTGCAAGTTGCATAGGTCAACTGAAAATGCACAGTCTTCTTAAGCCTAAAGAAAAGCCAGGAAACTGGATCAGCAGATGTAGAATCTGCTATTTCCTTCCATTTCAGTTTTTGCACAACGTATTGTTGCAGAGCGTTGTATGGCACTTAGATGAGCAACAGCCCTTCCTGTTGGCGTATGCCAGCTCCACAGAAGTCTGATTATTCTTGGGACAGCAAGTCCTAGTGGAAATGGGGGCAAAGAGGAATTGTACTCTGAAGTGAGAAACTCCAGGGCTGCTTGAGAAGCGGAGCAGAGAGAACATCCCTCTGGAGGTCCTGTGTACCTTGTTCAAAAAACAGATAAAAATCTGGTCTTAAGTGATATAATTTCCTTCAAAGAAAACAAGTCTCTTCTAAAGACAGTGACATCTAACAGTGAATCAACATGAAAATAATGCTGAATACTTTCAGTGGAACATATTCTGTAAGCAAGTGTTCACATATTCTATAAAAGTTGAACCAGACTGAAGAATCCTGTGTTTTTGTTGCACTATATTACATCAAACTAGAAATTCTACCAAAACTTTAAAAAGGAAGGAGGAGGTAATTTTAAATACTGAATGGAATGACAGAATCAGGGCAGGTTCTTTTGGATTGTAGGGTCAGAGAACCAATGACATTTAATTTGTTATGACCATTCGTTTTTCAATTTTAGGTTTGAAATATTTCTGAAATGGCAAAAACACGTACATCTGATCAAGGAAGTGGCAAATAGTGAAATGAACTTAGAAATCACACGTAGTCTTTTGATAGGTGGGTAAATATGAGGGATGGACTAACCCCGTCCTATTTTGTCACAAGCCTGGATATGTTAACATTTTAAGAGCAAGCACTTGGTATTACAGCTCACTTCTTCAAACTCTTGCCCCAACAGCTAGTGACCATTAGACATATTCGATATCAGACGGCGGTGCTCATTAATAATGAGAGAGTTTGTTGAGGTACATGAACTGTTAGGTAATCTTAGTCCTATCCAGCCTTAGTCATTCATAAACAGTACCACAGAGAAATTCCCCCCCCCCCAAATATACTTTTGCAGGATAAAAATGGCTCCTTGTCGACACCACTCAAAAATCCAGGCACCATCCATCTGGCTTATGGCAACAAAATCATTATAAATTATTTCTGAAGGTGCTGAATCACTGCACTGCAATATCTGGGTAACCTTGCAATGTCTGGCTTAGACTAAAAGTTGTAACATTTTCCAAGTACATGGAATGAATGTAGCAGGATTCCACAGAACGATGAAATTCTGAAGGACAGAGACAAAGAAAACACTGCCAATAAACTGAAAACCAAGGATTCTGGAGCCAGCAGTTGGTGAAAGGCCTGAACAAAAGCAGTAAGCTTTTTCTGGGCTTGATGTATTTCTGGCATGAGGAAATTTCAGAGGAAAAGACCTGCACCAGAGAACATCCTGTTCATACTTTGTATGCTTTATACCTTGCAAATCCTTTGGTTAGTGATATTTAAGTCAATTCAATAATACGCATTCATAGATTTGGGAGTGGAAAATGTTTTATAGTCTTCTACTAGCTCCCGCTTTAACAGACGGAATTAACTGTTTCTTCCTACTTTTCTTCACCTCATATTTAAAATGCTTCCACACCAAAACAAGATGAAAATTCAAGCTCAAACTCTTTACTATATCCCAATATCTAAAAAATCCAAATGCCAAAGAGCAGAACCTTTATATCTACTGTGCTCACATTTTGCACCCAAGTTACAGCCATTTTCTGGACACCCAAGGCCTAGTGCCACGTTAGCAGCAGTATGGGCAAAGCAGAAGAATGCAAAAGCCAGCTCAGAATACAGCAGCACAGCTATTGCTCTGATTCCTGTACAGAAATAATTCTTGCTGGCTGACGGATGGGAAGAAGAGACTGTTCAATGAGTCCATGCAATGAAGGCCCACTCCCAGAGGGAGGAGGCAAAGCCAAGAAGCCTCAACAGTATGGCACAGCCTGCTTTCTCCAGGTAGGAATGAGGCATGGCAGTGAGAAGTAGTAAGCCTCTCCACCTTCCCTTCTCCGATTGGGAAGGAGAACAGAAGAGCTCTGCCTGTTCTCTGCTCCCCAGTTTGAGGCTTTCCCAAGCTTCATGTTATTCTACAGCTTTCCTGATTCACAGCATAAGCTCACAAGCAGTGGTCTTGGTTGTGCCCTGCCGATAACTAATTCATGTAGGAACAAACATGATTCCACAAAACAGAATAAAGGAGAATATTTCACTGAAAACAGATTGCAAAGTCCAGCTCTCAGAAGCTAGGAATACCTGAAAATTAAGTCTGCCTGCATAACCTTAATTTGACCTTCTTGTGTGTAGGTCTAGGAGACAGTCTTCATTTACATGATTATAATACTACCCTAGTCTCTGCCCAAAGAGATGAATCAAGCTAATATAATGGAGGATACTGTTGTCTGGAGGATCCCTTGCCTCTTTTGTTGCCATAATTGTAGTGCATGTAATGAATGAAGAAGGATAAAAAAGGAAAAAGGAGGATGTGCTGTAGTTAAGACAACTGAATGTGGCTCTGGAGAATTAAGATTCTTTTTGTGTCTCTGCCACAAAGTTCCTATGTGACATTATGTCTATAAATCACTTAAACCAGCCTTTTCACAGCTGTTCATTAACTGGATAGTCCTCATTTAATGGGTGTCCAAACTGAAGCACAAAATCACTGAGAATTCAGTATCGCAGCTAAGGTGAATGAAATCAACATCTTGAATACGTAAAGAACCACAGAGTTTAAAAAGCCAAGTTCTACAAATTTCAAATTGAAAATCCCCAAATGAGTGGCAACTTCTCATTTTAGTCTTACTTTATATCTCTTTATATCAGTAAGATGGGGTCATGCCATACACTGAAAAAAATGTTTATGAAGCACCTGGACAGTACAGAAGTAAATCACATATAAAGAAAGGCTGAGCCATTTTTTGTGATGATCAAGGTCTGAATGATATGCAGTATATTTATACAGACAAGCAATGAACAAGAAAGATAAAACAAAATATTCCATAACTCTTCTGAAAGGAGTTTAGTCAATCCTGTACTCAAATAAAGCAGAGACCCTAGGGAAAACCTGTTAAGTGATCACATTATTTATTTAGTTCCATAATTCATGGAATAAACATGAACGTTGCTCATCTTAAGGTCTACCATTAGACTCCAGTCCTTTCTCTAACTTTGGGCCTTTCTTTTACTTTTCATAGTCTCTGTATATATTTTCTGTAATTTTGTACTTAGATATAAGTACACAGTTTTGACTGTGTACTGACATCTAGGTCATGCAATAGAATTGCTGCTGCCACTTCTCAATACATACCACTACTTTAAAAGAAACGTGCAGTACATATTGTGACAGCATCATGTGTAACAAGTTCTAATAAGTCAAAATGATAGGGTAAGTTACAGTCATTGGAATTCCCTGCTAAAAAAGGAACCCTTATTTCTAAATATCTATCCCCTCCTTAGATGGAATCTAACATTAGTACTCGCTGTTAGTCACCACACTGAACCATGGAAAAGGCCTTTTTTTTCTACATCCAAGGAGCTCTTGATGTTTTCCTAACTTCTGCTACAAGTTTCTTTTTCTGCTCCCTCTGCTACGTTCTTGTGAAACTTTCGTGTTCATGCGAAGAGGAGAGCAAGTCTTACTCTACTAAATATCCACGAAGTAGCTTGCTGCCTGTGTGCACAGTATTTTGGTGACAGACACGAACCTGCCCTGCCCATCCTTCCAGGGCGTGGGATGCATAGGAATCCTAAACCAAACATGATGATGAATCCAAGCCAATAAATCTTCCTGAGAGATACAGCAAATTGGTCAGCATAACTGTCTGACATCCAGACAAAGCTGATTTGCCTCCAGCAGGCTCATAGTGCAGACAGAGTGAGCTCCTAACTGCTTCAGAGCACAAGTCAATGTGAACTCATGTCTTTCCAAAAGAGTCTGTATAGATATGTCGATGTTATCTATGCTAAGAAAGGGAAACCTCAGAGATCAGGATCTATGGGGATTCCTGCAGCAGTGGCAAACCTGCTCTCAGGAAAGAGCCCTTGCCACGCTTAGCCTGTATCATTTTCATGTATTAAATCCCAGTGAGAATGTTTTTCACCACTTAAGACCAGAACTCATCCTAAAGTACTTTTCTGCTCATAACGCAAGGCAAACCCTACTGAGCAGTTATTGTGGAATCCTCCTGTGGCTGCATGAAACACTGGCATTCCCACAAGCTGTTAGAGTAATGACATACAGCTGAATGCAACCTGGAATGTGTAAAATTATTTCACACCTGGGGAACATGGAGCAGTCAGGTTATTAATTTCAGTCTGATCCTACTAAATAGCACGTGGTTAAAAAAAGAATTAGTATATGGTTACTTGGAAAGCTTCATTTCACACCTCAGCTGAGAAGCTATCCCTGAAATTTCACTGTTCTGCCTCATTTTGGATGGCTCTTTATTTGCATGTTAGTCTGTAGGAAAAGGTAGACTACACCTACAATGCAGGATAAGGACACTCTCAGCAGAGGTGGCCAGAGTTTTTTAAAAAAGTGATTCTCAGAAATTATGTTCATGTCAGGTTATGTGTACAAACCCAGTCATCTCACATGCGCTACTGGCTCAGCGTCTGGGCCCTGGGGGAAGAAAGGAACTATCAGCCTCACTTGCACTGCGTCTCTCAGGGAGGGTCTAGTCTGCAGGCAGGGCAGACAATCTCTTGGAACAAACACCAGTTTTTGGTTTAATTTTCTATTCTGATCAATGGCAAAAATGGCGAAACTAACCAAAAGAGAATATGATTTTTTATAAATTGCCCAGTGCAGCATTAAATCAACTCAACCACTTCCTATACTTATTCCCTGTTCAAATATCTGTCTCTGCCCTCAGTGCTTTGGAGCTGGTTATGTGTGTTTCCGTATGCCCTCACAAGCATTCTGCACATGGTAACAGTACCCTACTCACTGTTGATTCACATACTATGATTGCAAGGTGAGTTTTTTTTCTCTGCTTCTTCAAGCCAACAGATGAGCATGACCACTGCGTAACACTAGTGCTGTTGTCACTGCAGCAGGAAGTAGGAAAGACCCTGGAGAGGCCTGAAAGATAGGACAGAATTTACACCAAAAAAAACACAGAAAAGCTCAAAAGAGCAGGCCTTGTTTAGCTGAGGAAGTATATGCCTACTTACACGCAAAGAGCATTAGCAGGAATGAATAAAGCTGCTGCAGAGTTAGGCTCCCAGTTTTATACTGAACAGGAAAAATGCTATTGTCAATGTCATTACAACAGACTCCAACTTCAGAGCTGCATCTAAACTGTCGCAGGACGGGTGTCATGATTTCCTCCTGATGTTACGACAGTCTGAACTCCCAGAATTAACAAGGATGTTGAAGTAGGATGTTCAACTTCAGCATCCATGTGATCCATTTCTTCCATGCAATGATGAAATACTATAAAGATTTTTCCATTAAATAAAATGGGTATATTTTTTGTCTGTCTTTCCACAGTTAACAGTTAGATCTTTTAGAAGTGAAAAAAATGTAAGGCCTGCTAATATTTGTACACACACTTAAGTTTGTCTCCTTGAGTATTTCTATCAAAAGCAAGGGAAATAAGTTCACATTGGAATCCGAGCACTGGCTGAAATATGTATCCCAGTAAGTTAATAAATATGCACAATTTTTTTCATTCTTAACAGTGAGACTGAAAACCCACTTCAGCTGCAATACTCAAAGCATTCTTAACTATAGAGTGTTTAACGATGATTCCATAATAAGGCACTCTGTCTGAGAATATGGAAAATCTTATAGGCCAGTTAAAGGCTGAACTCATTCTACAAAACGTGTTCCAAATGCTGAAAGCCATGGCAATGCTACCTCGTAGATGAACTTTCCATGATGCTAGAAAACCAAGAAGTATGCTACTGATGGAAGTGTGCCTACTCAATTTAGGCTAACATGCAACTATAAAAATCATTCCCAGTGCTTTACTTAAATTGCCATTTATTACATTCCTCTGCTATGCTTTACAGTATGTAAAGTATGTACACTATGACATATACCTATATGTATATATCCTCTTAGACAAAATTATAAAACAGGCAGTAGTGGATGAGCATTTTACCACTGATTTTATTCAAATTAAAGCAGTTTTTGTGGCTTTTTCATTATGAACAACGTTCATCTAAATTACAAACTATCACCATTTTGGCAAGGAGTAGCATAATTGGCAATAGTAGGAGAGAGCACCAGGATGTGGAAGGAATTCAACAACTATACTTCTGTGGTTTTTTTTTTAATAAGACACCTCCTACGCTCCTCAAATTCTAACGAAGATCAAGAATGTCATACATTCACATCACACCCCACCAAAAAAGAAGATTCCTTTCAGACATTTTACGTTTCAATGCAGAAAGCTTTGTCAAATGGATGGAGAAGAGAAGAATGCAGAAGCACCTACAGCTGTTCTGATGGCCACACTGAGCTAGAACGCACAGTGGTTTTCAGATTACGTTGCAAAAAGTGCTAGAAAAGTTGTTCTCTGGACAGTTTCACTGACATCAGCTGACATGTCTGTTCAAAGGCATGAATAAGAGAACTCAACCAATTTTCATTTATTCTCTAGTCACTCTGTCATAATCAACTGAAATTTTTTCTTCAATTGCAGCTAACACACTAAAATCAACAGAAATTCTGTGCTATGCAACCACACAAAATAAAAACAGATTTCGGTTCAAAGTACTGCTCTATTCTCAAAAACAAACCGAAAGGTTTGTTTGCTTAGAAGGCATTCAAAGTGAGTAAATCCATTCCTTGTATGCATTCTGCTCTTCTTCTGACTACCAGTACACTGATAATATATCTTATTCCTGTGAATCCGGCAGATCAAATCTAATAGGGAAGAATAAACTTCATTATTTTCCTACATAATCAACACAGTTATTGTAACTGCATAGGTCCTCATGGATGACTATATAAGAGAAAAAAAGACTGATTTTCTGATTCTGGTATATGTTCAGTTTTAAACAAACCACAAACATTTTTAATGAAGTTAATTAAAAAGACACATTTCTTCTAATTAGAAATTTAACAAAAAGATACTGCACAATATTAAACTACTTAAAACCAGGGGTCACAATGAAAAGCATTTTGCTGACTAGGAAAAGAGTCTCCTGCTTGAAATGGAGATCTTCAAGCCATCAGGGAGCAAAATAGGCTGTTGCAACTCAATTTTAAAGTCACTTTTCTGAGTAGAATATTACTTTATTTAAAGGCATTGGTTGAAGCCTCTGAGAATGTATATGACAACCTTCATGGTAAACCATTTTGAATGCCACTGCCTCAACAAACAAGAAACATCAAATATACTTCTAACAGTAGTTCAATATACTTTTGATGTATTCCATTAAGTCTACTCCTGTAAGAGAAAACTTGCAATGTGTGTAAGTTTATCAAAACAAAATGTATTGAACCTAAGGCAAAGTAACTCAGAAACTACTGGATGTAACTCAAAGACTCCTGAAAATACGTCTGATTCCATGCTACATGAAAATGGCAACTGTTCATTCAGGCACTCAGTGATAGAAAAGAAAGTTTAGCATGATGTTTTATAGGTGAAACACAAATCCCCAGGCATACCCAGATGCCAGGAATGCTACTAAAACAGTTCTCAATTACATCCACGCAGCCTCAGTCAACTCAAAAGAACTGCGGCTAAGGGCAAAGCTGGGGTCCCCACGTTCAGAAAAGTAAAGAAACTGCTGGATCCAAGCACTCTGGCAGCAACTGTGTTACTTAAAGTAAATAGTCTCTTTAGCCCCTGCCCCCTGTCCCCAAATGCCCTCTTGGAAAAAAAAAGTCTTGTTAGTCTTTTAACTTAATGGGAAATGTCATTAAATGGAAAACCAAACCAAAACAAAATATGAACTGTGTATTGTGGAGAAGCAGCAGCAAAAATGTTGAGTCTTGGATACAGGACTTGGTTTGTTTCTGAAGTTTACTACCCAGCGTTTTTTAAACAACACAGCTTCTGAAAGCACAGCCTTCATTAGAGCAGGAAAACACAACTTAAACGGCCAGGCAGAAAATGGCTGAATTAAGCTCTTTTTTCCCCCTCTTTTTAATGGTAGTGATTCTCAAAAGATTAAAAGTAGGTTAGGAGAACAATAAAACAGCTATGTTTCTAGTGTCTACCTGACAACAGCTTTTGTAGAAGTGAATAATTACATGAAAATCACTTCCTTTCCACCTCTCTCTGGGATTTCTGTGGGTTGCTAGGCAGTCTCTCTCCTACCTTCTGCTAATGTTACTTACAGACACGATGAATACAGTATATTCATTATGAGAATGGTGAGCTGAGGGGGAGAAGGACCTAAATACTTGAAGTTTTGTTTATTCATTGCTGCCTTTGGAGACCAACACTATAGCTCAGATTACTTTACACATATTTAAATGCTAATTTGCCCAGGCATGATTGCTAGCCAAGTACCACCCTATTAAAATGGAACAGAACCTTTCTCAATAGAGAAGTCACACTAGTAGTATGTTTCTGTGTTGCCAACTAATGTTGAAAGTCAGGTGCTGGAGCAAGGGATACTGAGGTCCTTTATAGGACTTACAGGAAGACCTCTTCCCTCACTCTGACTGCTTTTGATGACTGAAACGATGTTTGTTATAAGACTGGTTTACTTTCCTGAACTCCTTAAACCAAGACTTAGGAGATGTCTTGATTGTCTTGGCATGATCCCCAAACTAGCACTACCAAAATACTGTCATACTTTTCTGTTTGTATAATCATAAGTGCACACATATGGCTTGGGGTGTATGCTCATTAAAAAACCTCCAAACATTATCTAAAATCACTCTTCTCTAGAAACTGCTAGCTGAGATAACTAGGGTCTTGAATGCTTGTTTTAGATAGCAGGTGTGTGTGTGGCTGTAGGAAGGGCAATGAACCAAAACTGGATCTACTGACATCAAGTGCAAGACTCTGTGGGCTTTTGAAAATGGTCTCTGGGTCCAAACTCTGATTTCAGGCTTCTGAGCTTGCAATTCACTTTGAATATGGATTTGCCAGTTGACGTCCTCAATGTTATCTCACTCAGCGGGATACAGGAAGGAGACAGGAGGCTTTGGATTCTGTTCCTAGAATCAGCACACCTTGAGGGTAGGATTCAAATACACAAGCTAGCACCCCAGCAAAGAGAAATCCCAGCCTGGCAATAGCCAAAGTGCTAAACAGAATGCAAATGTTTACATCAAGTCATTTACTAATTGTCTCCTTAACTTGGATAATTACTGAGGACAGCTAGCAGCACAGACCACACCCCCCACATATCTACACAATTCTTCCAAATTTAACACCATTACAAAACCAAGTAACAACCCCCAACTGTAAATCTGTTATTTCATTAAATTACAATACAATGAACTAATTTCTTAAAATTTAAATTAAAAAAAAAAAAATACCCATGCCCCCAAAGGTACAAGGATCAAATATATGCAATGCTGGCATGCCTGTTTGTCTACTTTCATTTTCAATCCTTGTATTATCTCCTTTTTTAATTAGCATCTCAGACATCAAGACGGCTCTAAATTCCAGGACATTCAGTAGATATGTGACTTCAGTTTTCAGCAGGGGTAGACCTGAAAGCCTGCCTTTTCTGCAAGCGTTGTCACCGCAAAGACACCTTGCAGAGCTGGAGGCTCAGAAGAATGCCTGGGCCACTACAGAGAAGTGGCAAAGCATGTGAGAGCGTGCTCAAAGGTCTGGATGGGCACGGTGTCTTTGCATCCTCAGCTTCACTCAGAAACAGCAATGCCTAAGGGCAGTTTTGCCTGCGAGTGATGACTCTGTATTTTTGCCAAAAAAGTGCCCTTTTGGATTCCGTTTTTCAGAGATTTAGATAGTCACCAAGTTACATCATAATGAGCAATGAAAGGTGTATTAAATAGCATTGTTAAAACATAACACTTTGGAGATGCTTTCTCCAGTTGGTATTTCAATGGCTATTAGTTATTTTGTCCTGATCATCCAAGACTTTTAAAAGTATGAAAGGAATAACAGAATGCTAGCTGATATTACTTGTTAAAGAATTTACTTTGATTCAATAGTACCAGCCTATCCTCTGCCTTATTTGATTTCTTCTGTGCCGAAATACAAAATTGCAGGAATAACTTTCATTCGACTTTGCCCATATTTAATTAAAGAACATACAATAAGAACATAACAAAAGAACAAATGCCTAGCCAAGACTATCTTCAACTGACAGTCAATACTAACATTTCAACTTTGTCCAAGGCAAAAATCATATCCACAGAGGTATTTATGAGTCCAAGAATTTCTCTGAATTGTCTTTATAAGACTTCCCTGTTTTTGTTTACAGCCAATAGTCTTAACAGCTGCCTAGAATGCATGTAAGGAGTTATCTCATAATATGGAATTTTCTCTCCAAATGAATACCAACTTTCCATTATTTTGGGGACATAATGTAAAGAGATGACTGACAGTAGAAAATCCACAGGAACCTTCACGAGATATTACTTGGATAAAAGCATTTATGTCCTTTTGATGAACAAGATTTCTGGGGAAAAAAAGGTCACTGTGTAGCTGGAATGTACTTGTGTGTCTGAGTGTATAAAGTGAAACTTGTTTTTTGTAGATTAGTAGCTTAAATTCAGGAATCTGGCAAACTGAAAAACTTTAAAGAAAAAGGTGTTGATAAGAGGCAAAAATATCATTAAGCCTGAACACTTGAGCAGCATCCATTTTTACCCTGAGATTCATTACTTATAACTGCATACCAAATGTTTATAGAGTTCAGATGAGCAGGAACGGTCTGAAGCATTCTTCTGTGACAAAGCTGAGTTAGTTTTTTTCTATATTCATTCATGACCAAGTATTCAACTGATCTACTTTGACAGGCAACTGACCTTAGTGAGACATTTTTCCTGCCAGCCTTAAGCAACCTTAAAAAAGTACAGCATCTGTCTTCTTTCATTCAGGCCTTTGTTACAGATATTTTTTTTTTTTGCTTATCTTGTTTATTTGGTAAGAATACTGTTTGGGCTGGAAAAGGTTAAAGGGACCAAAGGTCACATGCAGTTGAAAACCATTATGTATTTATACCCAAAGCACACTATGAGCAACCACTTTGTTTTGCTTTCTTTCTTCCACCAACCATTTCCAAAATGGACATGCTGCATAGATGGCAACCATGCCCAGGGCCTTCCTTCACTCCAGTTTTCTCTGCAGAAGCTCTTCAGGAAAACTCCCTTTATCGAATGGTATCTCAGTGCCTTCATGATAACCAGAGGGCCACCTTTCTACTGAAAGCTCTAGCTTATTGAAAATTGTTCAGCAATCTGGAATTGTAAAGTCATAGACTGCAAGAGTATCCATATATTCCAGTTGTGCTGCAGATATACTTCTTTGGTAGCACACCTTAGAAGCATAGGAATTTTGCCTTCTCATACAGTTGTACTATATAATGCTGCAGCCATCTGGCAATAGAAGTTGTTAATTTTTTTTTTCCTTTTGTGCATGATACGAAAAAGCACAGAAATAGCAATAGACTTTCCGTCTCTTTTCACATACAGAGTTACTTTCAGTGTCCTGAAGACCCCAGACTTTACCAGGTATTTTTGAAGGCAAGTTTGGGGGTTGTCCAGAGACGAGCTTAGTATCATTTCCTGTAGATGATAAAAGCAGATGCTCAATTTTTTTCTAAATAAATGTAGGAATCACAGGTACCTCATTTCTAAAATGAAGGTGTTGATTAGTGTTCCTCTTTACTGAAACACACTCACCTCTCAGAATAAGGTATTTGGCTGCTTGCACATGCACATACACACACACTGCAATGCCTATGGATAGGCAGCAGAGTTTCAGTATACTTGCGCTCAGTTATGTTGAGGGATTGATGAGAGGTCACCCTGACTGAATTCTGGAGTATTCTTAATCCTCAACAAAATGTTTTAAGATCTTTTCTCTTCAGACATGGTTTCCGTTTGTTTAGCACTTGCCAGAAAGTGGGAGTCTGGTGCTGGTTTGTTTTTTAGGTTTGGGGTGAAGGGGTGGGTGGGGATGGCAAACATGTTAGGAATGCATATCCTCTCATCCAAATGGTTTTTAGAGATCCTTGACAATAATATCAGAATGACAGAACAGATCTCTGACAGGTTTTTTTTTATTTATTCTTGGTCCTCTCTTAAGATTCTCTGTATTGACTTTGGAGGAACACTGGAGATATTAAAAACAGAGTATTCAGCCATGATGGCAATACTTTAAAAAAGGATATCTATTTTGGTGATTAATCATTATTCAAACAATTCGTTTCATTCAGAAATTAAGAGAAAACTATATTTTAAAATGTTAATTAATCTAACTTCTTAGAAAAACATAATTCGAGATCTTTTTAAGCAATCGTCTTACAAATACTTAGATTAGAAATTGTGTGTGTAGCACAGTGTCTAAAAAAACAGAGTTTGAAACAGAAGTAAAGTTATAGAAGGATGAAGATGATATTATCTTAAATCTATCTGTTTAATAAATCAGCCTCAACCTAATATTAAATTCAGTTTTCCACAAAGGGATTTCTATCTATTTCTTCAATTCAGACACTGCCCAAGTACCTAATGACAAATGATAAACTGATACATAAACTCTGACTAAAGCAAGTTTGACTAGGTAGTAAAATGATGCATCTTTTATATGTGATATGACTTAAAGAATTTTTGCTGTAGAATCCTGATCCAAAGGGTTCAGGTTTATTGAATGAATTAACTTAATGATGTATTATTCATGTCCAGTAACAACTAGAACACATTTCAAATATTACTAAAAATAATTTTGACATAATCATATTGAACTACATATGAATAATTTATTTAAATAAAAAAGAGGATAACTTCTTTGAAGAAAGTATTTCCTCATCTTTGAATACCATATTAAGAGACAATAAGACTTTTTGCTTTGTGTGAACCACCACCTCAAAGACAGACAGACTGTGAAATCTCAAAGATAAATTTCAAATTAAACCATACTTATTTAGGCAGAAGTAGAACACTCATGGCACTAAGAAACATGGCTGTAGCATATTTGAGACCTGTTCTACTTTAAATGTTTCTTTATTAAACTTTCCCACAAAAAGTTCATGCAATGTGGCTGCATAATATAGTGACTACTAGTTTGTTAAGCAGCCTCACAATAGCATAAAATTAGAAAAAAGACTGGCCATATGCGGACTACAAATACTCTGCCCATACAAGGGGGATGGTATACTGAAGGGCTGAATCTAGCTGCGCTGTGAACGGAGAAGCTGTGCAGACATGGCCAAACTGGAACAAAAACCAAATGCTGCTATGTGGAGCAAGTAAGAGGGAGGCTTCCTCTCCCTGCCCAGGAAATCTGTGCTTAATATGATGCTGGCAAGATACTCCTACATTGGATTCAGTTTATGTTAGCAAAACAGAACTTCTATCTGTAGTACAAACCATTCCCACCATCTAAAATAAGCTGTCACAGCAAAACTACAGTTTTTCTGGAAAAGCTCTCATTACACTGGAGGCTTTTGTCAGGATTTTTCTGTCAGTCAAGAGTCCTGCTCCTTCAAATCAGTTATTAATACAGATATGATTGCAAAGTCGGTTTGCCACCTAGATTAAGGGCCTAATGAGGGTGTTAATTTTAATTTAAGATTGTATTCTCCTGAGCTTTGTTACAGCTAATGGAGAGAGACTGATCTCCCCAGAAAGTGATTCAGTCCTTACGTGGGATAAATTACCCTCTAGAGAAACCTATTTTCCCCCTATTGCTTATATTTGGATCTTAAGGCACTGCATTAAGGTTCCTCAGTAGGGACCTAAAATCAAATGACATGAACACTCTCCTCTTCAGAAGTCCCTAGTGATTCCCAATGGGACCTGTGCATAACAGGACTGAAGATCCTAAGCCACTTAGACTCTTGAAGATTCTGCTCTAATTGTGTATTTCACCTCTAATATCTTTTAATATCCATTTTGCAATGTGAAAATTTCCCTTTTTTAAGGAAATCTTAGTTAGTGCTAAAAAAGACAAATGATCTGAAATTCAGAGGAAAAGAAAAGTACTTTACCTCACTAGTGAATGCTTTCAAATTTTACAGCTCATTTTAAACAGGTAAAACTTCTGCAATGTTAGGGCACAAAATTTAACAGAAAATCTCCCATTGACTTCCATGGGCCAAGATTTTGCCCTGCTACTTTTATAGAATTAGTATTTGTAAAAAAGGAAATGCAACTAAAAGGCTTATCTGTTTTTTGGTTTGGCTGGGGTTTTTTTACTTGCAGAAATATTTCTCAGGCCAAAGTTCAAAATATGTGAAGAGTTAATGTGTATTCTACTATTCTAATGGAGCATTTGGCAAACTTTGTGATGGAAGACATTAAGCAAAGTAAAATGAAAAAAAAATTAGTCACTCCTCAGATTATAAAGAATTTGAAATTGGGCTAGGTTGGAAAAATCAAACTTAGCATGGTAATGATTCTCATCCAAATAGAAAAATACTCTCAGGAACCTATTCAAAAATTCTAAGCAGTAAATGAAAGTTTGCACCAGAAAAGCTTATCTATGTTCACTGTGTCATTGTTCACTTCAGAAATCCCTTTCACAATCCAAAAGATTTTCCTGGCTGCAGATATTTTGCAGGAAGTACCCTAACAGCAGTACTTGGATATTAGGACAATTCTAGTGAATATAAAATCTATGCTGTGATAAAATAAGTGTATACAGAGATAGAGATTCTGCCCTTGTATACATTAATGCAAAGAGAAGTTCCATGTTTACATCACTGAAACACCTGATCAAGTCTGATCTGAGAGATCAGACCTAGTATTTAATGCTTACCCCAGATATTAATTCTGTCTTTGCATATACACATAAAGATCCCATTAACTCCTCATGAAAGACAGGTTGTCTTTGACTGGAAAGTCTGTGTCAGTGGACACACGAAAGTGTTTTGGCCGCATGTGCCAATACTGTATTTTTTTTTACTAGGTTTATCGGGGTCTAATAACCCTACATCCTTAGTTAGGGTAGGGTGCGCAGAGATTGACAGGCACTGATGTGCAAGGACAGGGAAAGAGCAGACAGACTGGAAACAGCTCTGTTTAAAAATGTGCTCTTTGTTTTTATATTTTTTCTTGTTTGTTTGTTCTTGCTTTTTCTACAGTAGGATAACTCTGTGAAATAGGAAACAACAGCACCAGCCTTACAGGCTGATTGGGGCCATCAGTGCACTAAAGGCTTGATTCACACTTTCTCAGATTACATCAAATGAGATTACTGCCTGCCTTCTCCTGTGTGGGGGGAGATGACAGTGAGTCTCAGTGATCTTTTTTACGTTTGTAGTTTCTACTCACAGGACCTCCTTTTTCGGTGACTGCAGTCAGTAAGCGATTCTAAGAAACGATCTGTCTCTATTGACTCTGCATGGAAAGCAGAGAGGGCGGCAGTCATAAGAGCATAGCTTTGTAACCCACAGCATTGCCTTTCTCCAGCCACTGCCAAAAGCACAAAAGCCCAAAGGCAAGGCAAGCAAAAGCCTACAGTGTTGATTTGCCCAGAGGTAAAGAACATATTTCCCCTTTCAGACTGCATCGGCATACTGCCGAGGGTGGGCACCTCACCACTGGCTTCTGGCCCAGCTGCTGGAATTGTGCCACTGGCAGCTGCATTTCAAAAATTAAGAAACTTCTCAAGTTTCCAAAGCATTACCAGTGTAAAATTCATCTCTCTCTTCTTCCACAGCCTGTTTCTTTTCTATATTTGGCATTGAAATATAACAGAAACTGCTGGTAAAGCTCAGAAAATGCAGAAAAGATAAACCCCAACCAAGACAGACCATTAATCCTAAAATTTTTGGAAGTGGTGACCACCATGTGGATGAAGGTGATCCAAGTCATAAGTCTATTTTGATTTTCAAAAGGATTTTGGAAAAATCTGTCACCAAAAGCTCTTTAGGAATCTAAGCATCTATGGTATAAGAAAGAAAATGCTTGCTGGATAAATAATTGATTAAAAGATAGGAAACTCAGGACAAGAATAAACCAATACTTTTTACAAGTGACCTCTGCTGTTCAGTTTCTTGACAAGTCAGTGAGAAAGAGAGGTGACACTAAGTTACCCAGACTAGCAAGGATGATGGCTAATTGTCATGATGGCTCTTATGAGATGGAGTGACTAGAAAATCAAATGGCAGAAAAATTTGATGTTCAAACATTTAAAGTATTATACATGAGAAAAAGCAATTCTGATTTGACATATGAAACGGGCTCTTAGCTGAGAATTATGATTTGGAAGCAGGTATCCTCAGGTCATGTTAGATAGTTCCAACAGTGTCAGCAACGGTCAAAAAAGCAAAGTGAATTATAGGCATTATTCAGGAAGGAACAGAAAAGAAAACAGAGAATGAATGAATCCATAGTTTGCCCACACACTGAATACTTCATGTAGTTCTCACTGTAGTCATATAACAAATATACAATAGCATTGGAAAGGGTTAAGAGAAAGGCAACACAGATAACCAAAAACAGCTTTGTATTTTAGATAAGGAATAACTCCAGGCACCAGTACCAGCTGGGGGACAACCAAGTTTGAAGCAGCTTTGCAGATAAGGACCTAGTGGACAACTATTTGATCATGGGCCAGCAACGCGCTCTTGTGGCAAAGATGGCCAACAGAATCCTGGGCTGCGCTGGAAGAGCATTGCCAGCAGGTTGAGGGAGGTGATCCTACCTCTCTGCTCAGCACTGGTGAGACCACACCTGGAGTGCTGTGTCCAGTGCTGGGCTCCCTAGCACAAGAGAGACATGGAGATACTGGAGCGAGTCCAGTGAAAGCCCATGAACATGGCTAAATGACTGGAGCATCTGAAATACAAGGAGAGGCTGAGAGAGCTGGGGAAGAGAAGGCTCAGGGAGGGGGGGAGGATCTTATCAGTGTGTATAAATACCTGATGGAAGGCAATAAAGAAGACAGAGCCAGACTCTTCTCAGTGGTGCCCAGTGACAGGACAAGAAGCAATGGGCACATTATTTTTTGTTCAAATAAACATGTTCTGACTAGCTGGCATATGCTTCATCTTATTTTACAATAGGGACACAAGGAGACTGCATCTGCAGGAAGGAAATCCCAGGACAGTAGAGATGGATAGAAATTCTCCAGCAGAACCATTCTGGAACTGGAGGTCGCATGTTGCATGTTTAATGCTCCACAGTTTATCTATCTATAATGAATTTACCTCATCCCTATTGAGTAAATTTATGTTTTTGGTCTCCACAGCATCCCCTAGCACTGAGTTCCACCATTTAATTATTCATTGTGTGAAATAGTACATTCTTTTGTATGCTTTTTTAAAACCCACTACATCTCCATTTTGACAGACTTTGCCAAATCCAAGGCAGGGTTCCAGCAGGACCTTCTGAATTACTGGCTGACTGCCACACAACCAGGGCATGGTGCCTTGGCTACAGAACTAGGAGGGCCATGCTCCAGTTTCAGGTCTGACAGTGTGCAATGCTTTCGCACAAAAATAATAGTGACTATTTGCTGTATTCTGCCATGCAGGGCTACCATTGTTATTTAATGAACAGTTGAATCTTCTAAGGAACACCACGAACGTGACACAGTCCCTGAAAAGCCAAAACTGTGGCCCAGATGCCAGCTAATATCTATCGAGCATTTCTACTACAATTTATTAAAAGAAAAAAATTATTTATTGCCTAAAGACCAAAAGGAAAAGTGAAAAATGTTGAAAAAGATAATCAAAAGCAAATACATCAGGAGTGTCTCTAGAAAATCCCCCAACTACAAAAGTATTTAATAGACTAATTAAGGTAGCTTATTACCTATTATTCTGTTACATAAACAAATAAATGACTAATTAAAGAGAGCATTGATTTCACACTACTCACATAATAAACCAATCATTGCCCTTCACGAGCATAATAAAACTTGAATGCTGAAGCAGAATAAACAATAAAGACACAATTAAGTGATAATTATATTCTTAAAATAGTAATCTCAAAATAAAGAATACTAAAACTTTGTTCAACTTCAAATATGTAACTTATTGACAGTGACAATACAAGTCAACAATCCAAAATGGAAAACAAGAAAGTACATTAATTTCATTACAACTTAATCATGCTTTACTCACCCAGCCTTTGACAAAGCTATGGATGTGGATAATCACGTTCTAACTCAGCAAAAATTGCCCCAGAGAACTAAAGAAAGCTATACAGTTAATCTAGAGCATAAGCCACTTTACTAAAACATCTTAAATCCTCTTTTCATTTGAGAACTGTCATTCTCTGTTTAATATGAAGTAACCAAGACAATAAAATGGAGAGGATTCAAATTAACATCTAGACAGTCTAACAGAAATGCTTTATCACTATAGCTACATATGCATAAAGGATAAATACTTGGATATAAATACTAACACAAGTGTGGCTACATTCAATCAGTGCAAATGTAGCCCAGTATTTTCTTTTAATTGTTGCCAAAACCAGATGCCCAGGGAAAGATTACAGCAAGCATGTAACCAGTTGATGTATGCCAATTTCATTCTAGTTAGTTGAACTGTATCAAAATACTGTATAGCATTATATAATCAAATGACTTGAGTATAACACACTGGAATTGCTCTCCCAAGGTTGCCACCTCTTTCAACTGTCTATACAGAAAGCTTAGGAATCCCACCATGTGCTCTTACCCCTGTTTCATATATTTTCTGGCAACTGCTGCTGCTAATGCTTGCTCAGCCTTCTGGTTGAGGATCAGCAGTAACCAACAGGTCTTAATCATTATTACTCTGTCCCATGGGTTCTTCCCGAGGAACTCTCAGGGTCGAAGCATCTCACCCTTGCCCTCGGTACAGCTTTGGGGGGTGGTACCCCTCCTTTTTATCATTTGTACAGTCACACTCAAGCAACTGGATACAAATATTTGTTTGCAATATAGATGTAGAAGACAAATAATAGGAACAAGATCTGCATGACAGCCAAAGGAAGCACAAATGAAGGGTGAATAAAGGTCTTTAAGGAACATGGATATACCCTCACAGTACAGAGCTAACCTAAATGAGTTAAAACACCACATATTAGTTGTGCTTCCAGTACTGAATTCGGTGAAAAGGTTGCATATTACTTCTCTTTCTTGGTCAAAATAGAGCAGCAACTATAGGAATAAAAAGTAAGAATCCACTAAAGTTACTTCACAGCTAAACCTTCAGAACATCCACTCCATGGCAGCACCACTCAGTACTGAGTTGCTTCAGAGTATGGAGCTTTACAGGTGCCTCCTCAGCGCATGTGTGCCACAAAACCCTACATGTTTATTCACTGCAGTCCTGAAGACTCCATATTCACAGTCAACAGAACCCCTATTTCTTTGTCCCTTAGCCTCTTTTGCCTTGCACTTCATCAGTGATTGAGTGATAAGTCATTAATTTACACTTTTCATAGAATAATTAATTTAATCCCTCCCCACATGTCAAATTATGCTCAAGTTACAAGCCTCCAATCATAAATGTAATTCCCAGCCAGAGACGGGAAGTCACGTGGCATCTGCAAGTAGACAGCAAGCACTGCTCTCCAGGGTGCGTGTTTAAGACTCCAGTGAAGGAGCTTGGTCTGGCACCTAGGTAGCAGAGGGAGAGCAGCCGTTGTTCTGTGGCCTTGGACAAGTCTGATTCTGCAGATGAATGAGTGCAGCCTTAGCTCTGCCACACTAGCAGCACCACTGCAATGATGCAAAGATGCTAACTTGGTATGTACGATTTGACTAAGCATCTCAAAGTTTTATCACTGATGAATGGTAGCTGGAATCAGCTTGGAAAATTGTTCCCTAACCAGAGTTATATGCCAAGAATCTGTTCTAGCAAGCTTAGAGCAACAACTTACCCAATCTATCTGAGACCTTAAGTGGTATTCAGAACAGATATAAGAATCAGTTCCCTGGATAATTTTCACAAATAAATGCAAGGGGGGAGGAGGAAAGCAAAGCAATGAAGCAAATAAGTTTTAGAGCTGCAGGCAGAAGCTTGTCATTTCTTCCCTGTGATAGATTTGCTTTCGAGAAGTTAATTTCAAAAACAAACATTGTTTTGCTGATATTCTAGGCTTATTTTAAATGCTTATCTAAAATGTTCAAAAACCTGATATGCTGGTTGGTATTTACCTCATACCCAACCAGCAGCATGGGGTGACACACAGGTAGTTCCAGCCCACAGACATCTTTGATGCTGTGCTTGTGCCTCAGAAACACTTCTTGCATGTTCCCCCTCCATCTGAAGGAGAATTTGCTTCTGCCTGAAACCTCCAATCTACATTGCTCAATACAATAGGATGGAAAGAACACAAAAAGGGATTATGTTTTTGTCCATTTCTTCCCCTTTCCCACTTACTGCCAAAACACTTAGCCCTGCATGTTTGGACTGTGTATTTTGGTAATGCACACCCAGTTCTTCTACTTACACCTGTCAGAGACTATATGGTGAAAGTTAAAATTTAATCCAGTTTATACAATAAAAAATGGACATCTCTTGGGCCAAAAGAGAAAGCAGTATTAATATTTTACTATTTAGAATTGTGTTTGACAGACTGGGTTCTTGTCTTTAACAACTGTCTTATTCAGTGACTATGCGCATATTATCTTAATCTCTTTGGGACTTAAACTATTTAAAAATCTGCAGCTGGGCAGAGTTGTAAAAATACAAAAATACAACTATTAGTTATACCAGTACTGAAAATCATAGCCTGGGCAGTCTCAAAATACTCAGGAGAGTAAATATAGCTCCTATGTTATTTAGCCTCTGCCTCATTCACTCAAGTTTAGGCACTCGCTTAAGCACTGACTGTAAGACTGCAGTTACTCCAAGCTCTCTAATCTAGTTAGTGGGAAAAAGAACTTTGAAAGTTTGATTCATGTGACAGGTGACTGAATTACTCTTGGTATGCCCTTCTCTCTCTGCTGACGAAAGACTATCTGCAAAGCAGGAACCTTACTTAGACATGCCAGTTACCTGCCTAATGTTAAATAGAATAACTCTGGACTACCTTATTTACTTTGCTGTGAAGACCAAGATACAGGACACATCATTTTAGTTTGTAATCCCCAATCATACTCTACAATTCCTGCCTTCCTCCATAGCATAGTAACTCACTGAAGGCCAGTGCCCCGCTATACCTTGTCTGGGCAAAGGCAATGCTTTACCTGCTACAACCATTTTCCACCAATGTTCTCCTCACCTTCATGGATGGATAAACATTTAGACTTCCAACTTCCAGGCCTGGACTCAAGTGCCCCTTCTCACTGTACCAATTCATGAATATCCCTCAGAGTCACCGTGTGGTTTTATTATTTTACACAGAGGGATTTACAGTTTTTTAAAAGCATGCATTGTTACAGTGACAGAAACTGTATACCACAGTGGCAAATTTTAGTAAACAAGCCACTTAATGTTCACTAAAATGCTGCTGCGAGCCTAGTCCTTTTTAAAGAGAGCTGGGCAATGAAAAACCTTTCATCTATGCCACAGAACTGGCAGAAACTTAAAGCAAAATCAAGTTCAAGACAAAAAAACCACTAGAATAAAAAAATGCAATTTAGGATTTGTATTTTGTCCTGGACTTCTTGATGCTAAGGGAGCTCTTAAAAGTATTAACATTGTTTGAGCAAATGTTTAATTTAGCAGAAAAACTAAGATTCAGTTTAATTTACATTATTTGTAAATTTGTTAAACATTAAAAACATTTGATAAAAAACTGAAAGTTTGAGAAGTCAAATATTTTCCATATTTTTAATGAGACATTCGATTTTTAATTCCTAAACCAGATTTTGTCTCAAAATACAATAATAATAATAATAATAGGGAAAAGAACAGTTTAAAATAAAAATACTTTTAAAAACTCTGGTCTGTGTGAAACGTTTTGTGATTTATTCTCGGCAGAAAGCTAATATATCACTACGAGAACACAGAACTTAACTGCAAACAAAATCACCAGGGACCAGTTTCTGCCTCCCATTCTCTAGAAGTTCAGCTGTGCCTTCTTGATGTTCTCTTGTGCAACACTAAAAGGTTCAGACGGATTGAAAATAAATAAATGAAAGATCAGTGAACTTGTACCTCAAACTGCATCAACATCTGATGATTTCCTGCCAAGTTTGTAACAAATTTACTCAATGCATTTTATTCCCTCCCTCTTTGTGACAGTCAAATGCTTTCTTTCCTTAATCTCATTTACAGTCCTAAATTGTAGCAGTAGTGTTTGGCTGGCACTAGAATGACAAAACACATGTTATTGCCTCTGTTCTTTAATGGCATAAAAATATTCTCACAACCAGTATTCTGGTGCAAATGGCCACAGAATGCTCAGTTTATCTGAGCCTGAGAGTTTAGAGTAGCTGTCAATAAACATCCATATGGGAAAGTATGGTAACATATGAAAATCTGAGACTGTGAATACAGTTCAGAAAATTTGTTTATAAATATTAACGATCCCTGCAGGAATTCCTATATTACAAAATTTACTGAACTTTAACACCAACTCAGGAATAAATTTATGTCTAAAAGATTTTTTCAAAGAAAAGAATATGCACTAGAGCAGAATTCTTCTGAAGTCAAGAAGACATACCGACTACCCCATCTTATTGTTTACCTTCTGGGGCAATTTTGATGATATAACTTTAGTATGATGGAACATATAAAATAACATTTTATAAAATATGGGGAAGAAGCAACTAGGCAATGCTATGTAAAATAGCTGACAAGCAATCCAGCTTCAATAGTCTAAACAAAAGAATATACTAATAAAAAGTCAAACTGCTTCATCTGTAAGGAAGGAATAGTCAACTTTTCAGCACAGACACTCGGAGTAGAGAGCATCAGAAAGTCATAACTACCAATACACTTATCTTTCCAGCTTGTTCTCCTGGATCTGGGTGCTTGCTATGAGCTGCCTGGGAGCTGGTGGCATTCATGGTGATGGAGAGGCAGTTTGTTTTCCCACATACACTGGGGCAGTATGCCAGCAACTGTCATCAATCACTTCCCACCTTCTCCTCCCAGTTTCCCCCTCCTTTCTCTCTTACTCTTTCTCTCTTTCCCACACTGCCCTTGCAAATAATTCACACACATATGCACAAGTGTCACAAAGAAACTATATGCTCATGGATTAAAAAAAAAGAGTGGCAGGGAGAAGGAACAGCAGTAGTAAGGCATATCTAGTTGCAAGATGTGTATATAATCATGACCACGCAGAACCCACAGTTTACTGCAGTTCCCAACCATCTTATACTGCCCTAGAGGAAGGCACCTTTTTCTGCTTCTGCCTTCCTCCTCTTTCTGTACTTCCATTAATTCAGACAATAGTAACTGCAGAGGAGAACTTCAAGTACTAATCTTCTCTAGGCAATTTCTGAGGAAAAAACATGTGTGTGAACCAATTCCATTTTCAGTAAGGCCTTAGCTACAGATCTTTCCAGGATCACAGTCAACCCCTACAGCATGGAGCCTCTGCAATGCTAATTTGTGGGGTGTACACAATATACTTTATCCATCACTCCTTTTCTGCTCTGCAGATGTTTGCCCAACCTTCTCTCTGCTAAAATGTTTTGAGAATTCAACTATTATTCCAGTTCAAGGATCCAAATAAAAAAAAATCCCAGAAATGTTTTGGGGAAGAGAAAGCATTTCTTCTGCAGCTCTTTAGAGTCATGTTTAGGAGCACTCCATTCTGTAAAAGATATATAACAGATTTTTTGCATGCTGTAAGCCATTCCACTAGTGTTATAATCTTCCCTTTTTCTTTTTTTCTCCCACTGCTCTAGAATGATTAAAATTGGTTTTATTAATATCTTGTTAACCATTTTTAAAATATATAGATATTTCCAGTGCCTGTTTTTATATGGGATTAAACCCACTAGTAACTGTCCTAGCAATAGTATGGAATCTTTATTTGCTTCCCCTACTGCCTATACTGACTGTGTGCAAAGTCTTATTCCCTTATTAAATTCTGCATCTCACTTAGTATTTTTTATATTTTTTGTACAACTTTTACATTCATCTGAAATAAACTGCATTTTATCAATAGCTTTTCTCTTGCTAGAAGGAGACTTCTAGAGCAGCTGACAAGCTGGACTCATTATCAGCAATTCTTTAAATGCTCCTGAGAAGGTTTATTAATTTGAGCACAAAATGGCTCTTCCAGTTTATCTGGTGCTTCTTTTCAGGAGCCATCACTGTAAACACTGACAATCTCTCCCTATTATGTCAATTCACTGAGCTAAAGTGTGGATCCTGTCTCCCTCCAGTGGCGTATCCCTCTGGCCATAACGGCTAATATTTAAGTGCAAAAAGACTTTCGCTGTAATTCCAATGACAGTGTCTCAATTGTCAAGTTGCTAAGGGATTGCAGGGATAGGTGGAAGAGATTTCATGTGGCCTAAAAGCCCTGAAGAAATTAAGAAATGACCCCATGAAGAATGTTGTTACTTCAACAAGTCTCTTCTAACTGCCAAAATATGCTGTTGCTGGCTCAGCTTGCTGTTGCTTGTGTAGCAACAGCAAGAAACAAGGGGGGGAAGGAGACTGAAACTGTTTGCTCAAGGCTCGAAATGGCTCTCCAAACAATGCCCGGTCTCCTGAAACTACGTTTGCCTAAAAAAAAAAAAAAAGTCAGAGCCTGCAATACTATGCTGTGGTAAACCAGATTTGTGCATTGAGACACAAAGCTATGTCACACTCACTCCTCCGCAGCAATGGTTTAGGAGGGATGTATATTCCATTTAGACTGTGCCTTCAGCACAGTATGCCTAAATACACTCAGTATTGCTGTATCATGGCATGACTGGTGTGTGATTTTCTTTTCATAGCAGGAGAAGACCCTGGGTATAACTTTTCCCCATGCATTTTGAAATGTACACACCGAATCCCTGTACTGCACATTCACGGGGAAGGAGCAGTAAGTAAATTGCACTGAGCAAGTGGAATGAAACGTTCTCCCAGGCTCGCTGTTAGTCCTTCTTTGGGGCACCTGGGAACAGTCTGGCTCCCAGAAGCGATTTATGTATGTTTTAAACATCTCTGTACTTTTGGTAAGAACACTCTCCACTACAGTATTTTGTTGCTCTTGCTATTCTTTAAAACCACATAAATAATTTGTAATGCAAAGTCATTAAACATAGCAGTATGAAACAGTTCCTCACTGCACAGATCAAACTGCACTGTAGGGCAATCTGTTTATAAACATCATGCCAAGCTATAACCTGGGCTTATCTTACAATTTAAAATCTCAGTTATTTGTACTGATGGTGCAACAAACAGCAGAATTTGATTCAGAAGAATCAACCTTTTACAAGTTTAAATTTAAAAAGTTGGTGTGTATTAATATTTAATAGAAACATGAAAACCTCATAATCTGCAGCAATACATTTTTCCTTTCATAGAAAGAATGGTTCGATATTTAGTTTCCATATCATATGAAAAAAAATTATTTGTTCAAAAATACATGAGTAAAGTGGGAGTTGGAGGTATATATTTAAGAAATTTAGCCAAGGATTTTCATGCCTACTGCCCTTGTATGAATTGCTGGCATTTCCCTCCTCTTTTTTAAATTTACCACAACTCACAGCTGTGTATATCACAATTGCCTGGTTCAAAAAGGGAAATCCCTGGTGAAGCAAACAATACAGAGAATGCAAAGAAACTGGTAGAAAAAAAAAAAAGAAGAGTAAGTGCTGTAGTTAACAGAATTGCATGAGTGTGATAGGAATTGGCTATCCTCCCTCTCTCATTACTACTGTTTTTCTCCAGTTACTTCTTTGAAAAATGGATGCATGAACTCCTGTAAGAGTGAAAAATGTAGTTAACTGCTTAAGATGTTTACTGAACTTAGTGGTGTTAAAAGGCTGGTAAAATTTAAGATGGGTAACCTGTCCCTGAACTCTTTTTCCAAGTACTGTGCTGAAAAACTAGGCTTTCATCAAAGGATGAGTTCAGTAAGGGATGGTAAGTTTCTCATTATACTGCGAGTTTCTCACTTGTCACATTCCACACAAATAAAGGCATCAAAAACTTTGCAGTCAGCTATCATTTCATTGCCAACATACAGAAATTTCTAGCCTTCAATTCTAAGGATCAGAATGCTTAGAAAGATACAATAACAGTTCTAAAATCCACTGTTCTTGAGTCCATACAGTTTCCTTGATTTTCTGAGCATGAAACTAAGCAAAAATTGAACACCATAATTTCTTCTACAATTATTTTCAAACAAAACAGAGACTTAAGACCTGTGTTCAAATTCAACAGTTACCTCTGCTTTCAGTAGGAGAGAGTGTTCTTTTTCTTCTACCTTTTAAAACATAATTATCAGTCAGCCTGAAGATGGCGATACAATTGTTATAGTTGCTTTCTTCCAAGGATGCATGTACTAAAGAACCAATGTCCCTAAATCTCTCACACACACATGCATGCACATTATCATTATAGCCTGACTGGGAAGCAATTGTTAACACCTCCCCATTAAAAAAAAAAACCTAACAGTTTTATATATATGCTCAAAAATACTAATAAGATGTTAAAGGAAGGAACAAGAACTCTAATAAGATGTTAAGGAAGGAGCAAGAATAATAAACATAATAAACTCATGCTAACTGAAAAATTAAGGCATTTCTAATGAACGACTAAAATTTTCAGGGAAAAACAGCATTTTTAACATGTATGTATTCTAAATGCATTTTTACCAAAAGGTATGTTTTCTCTAAACTATATACTGAATGTACTAAAATGTTCTTTTTCTCTACAAACACAGAGCATGGAAAGAAAGACATTTTTGAGGTGGAGGGCAATGTAAGAAAAGGAGTCATCTTTGTGGTGTCAGACTTATCTAGTCTTAAGGTTTTTTTCAGGTTAAGTTTGTGCTCATTGCTGTGCATTCATCTTTTAGTCCACTAGCATATTTTAGGACATTTCGCATGCATATGAACATGGATTTAAAAATGCAAGCATAATAGTGACAGGTATTTGCTCTGATAAGAGTTACAGATACTCCCTTAAAAACTCCTCCTTGGCTACTGTATGCATTTATCCTAAAATGAGGAAGTGGACATACAAAGTCCATGGGACCAGACGAGATGCAGCTGAGGATGCTGAGGGAGTGACCAGTATCACTACAAGGCCATTTTCTCTCATTTTTGGAAGGTCATAGCAATTGAAGGAAGTTCCTAATGACTGGAAAAGTACAAACATTACACTCATCCTGAAGAAGGGCAAGAAGGAGGATCCAGCAAACTACAAGCCAGTTAATCTAACTTCAGTGCCATGGAAATTTATGGATCAAGTCCTCCTGGAAGCAATTTTCAAGCATATGAAGGACAAAAAGATAACTAGAAACTGCCAGCATGGATTTACCAAGGGCAATTATGCTTGATCAACCTGACTGTCTTCTGTGATGAGACACCTGGCTCTTCACAGAAGGGGAGAGTCATAGACAATCGTTTACCTTCTCTTTAGCGAGGCCTTTGTCATGGTCTCTAAGAAGAACCTATAGTCCAATAGATGAGCTATGGAATGGAGGGACAACTACAACCATAAATTGGGTGGAAAATTGGCTGGACTGCTAGCTCAAAGGATCATGATACAAAGTCTAACTGGTTGGCTGTTACTAAGTTACGTCCCTCAGCAATCAATACTGGAGCTAATACTGTTTCTTACTTTTACTAATGCCCTGAGTGATGGGATGGAGTGCATACTCAGAAAGTTTGTGGATGATAATAAATTGGGGAGAGTGGTCTATATGCTGGAAGATAGGGCTGCTATTCAGAGGGACCTCAAAAGGCTGGAAAAACTGTCTGACAGGAAGCTCCACAAAAACAAATGTGAAGTCCTGCACCTGGAACAGAATCACCCCATGCAACAGTAAAGGCTGGGCACAAAGTGGCTTGAAAGCAGAAAAGGACCTGGGGCTCCCAGTGGACAACAAACTAGAAATGAGTCAACAGTGCACCCTTGTACCAAAAAATACAATTGCATCTTGGCCTGTATTAGCAAAAGTGTATCCAGCAGGCTCAGGGAAGTGATTCTTCCCCTCTATTCAGCGCTTGTGAGACCTTATCTGGACTACTGTGAGAACTCCCCAGTACAGGAGCAAGTCTAGGGAAGGGCCAACAAAATAATTAGGGAGATGACAGTCATGACAGATGAGAAAAAATGGATTTGTTCAGCCTTAAAAAGAGAAGGCTAAGAGACTTGATTGTTATCTTCAGGTACTACATGGAAGAGAGAGAAGACATAGCCAGACTCTTCTGAGACACAGAACAGGAGCACAGTTATATGATAGGAGGCAATAGACATAAGCTGCAACATGGGAAATTCTAATTAGATTTAAGGGAAAAAAAAAAATCACCAAGAGAGCTGTCAGACACTGGAACAGGTTGCCTCTAAAGGATGTGGAACCTCCATCCTTGGAGGCGTTCAGAACAACTGGACATGGCCCTGAGCAACCTGATCTAGTTGGCCTTGCTTTGAGCAAGGGGTTGCACTAGCTGGAGGTCTCTTCCAACCCAAATTATTCTATGATTCTACTCTCTGATAAGAATTTATTCCTTACTATTCACGATGCATGTAATAACACAGTGTCGCTCTTCAGTGCATATGACCATTATGTGAAAAAATATGGTATATTTAGACATATTCATAGAGAAGATCATGGTGAATACTTTGGCTGTTTTTTTTTAACTGTGAATGTATTTTTATTGTAGGCATACTTTTAAAAACTATTTCTTTTATTCTTTCTAAAATAAGTTACTGTCCTCTCCCTTTCCTTCTAATCTTCTAAATCCCCTTCTGATCTGGATTTTTCAGGCAACTTGGTCTCCTGCCATAATAAAGTTCAGCATGACTGGAACTGTGCCACAACTGGAATATTAGATGTCCTCTCTACAAACACTCACTTTTATCTTCTGTTGGTTTTACATCTCTGCTTTGCCTTTCAGGTCTTCTTACCCTCAAGAAGATGCAGATAGCAGAGGGTCATGCAAGAATACCAGTAGAAAACATCTGGAAGTCATACACAGTCCTCACCTAGACGTGACTGTCTAATAGTTGAACTCACATGGCTGAAATCCTGGTAGTGAATGGTAGAAATGTTACTGCCATCAGAAATTTTATTGCAACGTTCATAGTTTTCTACTGCCAATGAAATATCAGAAAAATTCAAAACCAATTCTAACTGTTATGTCTCAGATTTTTCTGTGCCTTATAAGTAATTTGCCCTGCCATTCATTTATTTTCCCATGAGTAAGTTTTACATGAGATTATATCAGATAAAGTACAACCTGCATTCCTTCTACACATAAACGCGTTCTAGTGTGCAATTCAGTTCCCCAAACCAGGTTAATTACATTTGTTCCAGATTTTGGTAAGCACCAACTGTTAGAGAAGGCAGTGCAACTCTGGATATGTCGACATCCTCATCCCTACAGATGCCATAATTTTTTCATTAAAACAGTAATAATATTTTTTGAATAAAAAAGCAGTAGCTCAGCCAGTTATTAGCATACAAGCACACAATAAGCAAGAAGGCTTTATTTTTATTTTAGGAAGTCAATGCTACAGCAGGTTTTGAATTTACATGTGCGTGTTCAGAATCATTGACCATAGTTTATGTCATTGATCCATCATATTGTTATGTCTGCAAGTCCCTAAGTCAGAGATTTAAGTCTTTCAGTGCACACGTTTGGAAAATCCCATTTTGGAGAGCCAAACCTCTTCTGTGATATCAGCATTGCTTTCCAAAAAGGAGCTGTGAATGCCACAGACAAACACAACTACATACTCAGTGACTTAAAATTCTTGAGGGACAGCCAGAACAATATTCTGAGTCAGACTTGCACACAAAAAGCATAAGAATCCTGTTAACTTCATAAAATACTTTTTTTTTTGGTGGGAGTTATCTCTCAGGAAAGACCCCATATTGGGCTACAAATGGCACCTTTATCTTCCAGATTGGGGCAGAGACATGTATCAGGGCAATTTGAGCATGAAGGCTATCGAGTCCTTACTGCTGTTGAAACAGAACGCATTTCTGAAGTTTAAATATAGTACTCCACTATTATAATGAGAAGTGATTGGTATGAGCTGTACAGATATACAGGACAAAAGATGGCATTTTCAGACCCAGAGGATCCAGTTTGCCAAAAAGATAGAATATAAAAATGAAATAGAGAACACAGCATTTGAAAGCTAAGAGGAACTGAAAAGACAGATGAATAGATGCTTAGAAAGCTATAACAGACCATGGAATGCAAATCACACAAAGACAAAAGCTTCAAGAACTTCAAACTAAAGTGAGCCTTGAAGAGAAACTTAATTTATTTAATCCACAGTAAACATAGTTGGCACTGTGGTTCAAATACTGCTCTCCTAATACAGACACGCAGTAGTCTCCTTGGAGCATTATTTAAACAGACCTCCAGCTGAAGAGGAAAACAACTTCTGCTAGTACACACACATTATGCTTTGATATTATGGAGCAAATCCAAATAAACAAGGGTAAAGATGAAAACTGGGAGCACAAATGTCAGGGTTAGTTCAGTTGTCCTCTACTTGCTCCTTTGCAAAGGCTTCCAGAAAGAATTCAGAAGAGGCTTATGAATGTATTCTATGATGCAATTTTTTAAATTATTTTTTGAACATTATTAAATTCTGCATTTCCATAAAATTGAAAATGCCAATATCTCTATCCTGTTTGCAATAAAAGTTGCAATAGGGCTGAACCAATTCCATTTTACCTTGTTTTTTTGTAAAATGAGTTGTGTCAAATTCTAGTTTTAAGATTGAGAAGTGAAACATTTTTCCTTTCTTGAGAAATGACTAGAGCCCACTGCATAACTCAGAAATATATCTTCAAAAATTCTGCCTCAATTGATGTGTCTCAATGAAATATTTCAACTTCAAAGAAATAGCATTTTTCAATGGAAAAATGTATCTCTAAAACCATATCATCATTCATACTGCAGTTAAATAGTCTATTATTTCCCATACTATTTCAGCTTCTTTCCTACAGAAAGGAGCTTGAAAATACTGATGTACAGAAATAATATCAACTAAAGCCATAGTGAAATAGAATGAAAAGTTCACTTGTTAAAGCACAACATTAAGCCTTCCCTAAAAGACATTCCAATATCAACTGAACTATGTGCGTGGGACAAACAGATACATGCACACGTGGCTTTTAAGTGCTCTGTACTTTAAAGACTGCTTTGAATAATACCGTGTGCTTTGGAAATTGTCATGGCAACAATGTATTTCTTTACAAATGGAAACAGTATAGTAAATAAACATATAAAACCCCCTTGTAACCTGACAATAATGTTGCTAAAACTTGCATGCCCTCCCTCAATAAAAAACAGAAGTAAGGGTGTCAGTGGCACATGAAAAATCCACATACAGGCCCAAATCCTTTTAACAGGCCTCTCATGCAACGCTGGACAAATGAAGGAAGCAACGTTTAAGCAGGAAGCCTACCTCCTGTTCACATTAGGTCACCAGAAGTTGCAAGTGGAGGAATTCTACATTAGGAGGAATCAGCATAATGCAGCACAAAAGAAGAGTGCTCAGTGGGAACTCTAATTGTCAGAAACATGAAGCAAAATAAAACCCTAGTCAAAGCTGGACAATGTAAACAAATGTCATCCATGTTCTTCGGGAAGCATATGACAGTCAAATTTCTCATCTCTGCTACGATGAGTTAAGATATGTGTGGTTCACTTGAAATTTGGCTAGCTTGCTTGGCTTACTACAGTCTGAGTCTACTATACTTTGCAAAGAAAAGAAAAAAAAGAAAAATTGGGAGAATGTCAGAGAATCCTACTAGTTTTCCCTGCTACTCTGCTAATTTCTCAAGTGAACCGAAGATACCTCTAAGCAAGCTTAATCCTAGCAGTTAGAAAGTCATACCATATCTTAGAAGTCCTAACTCCACATCCACAGGTCTTTCTACCATCCATCACCACAGTCAGGCTAACAGCAGCAAGTGGAAAGAGGCTGACATTGAACATTAGACATGTCATCAAGTTCAAAGGTAGCAAGATAATTCGCTTTTCATCTACAATTTCCAATATTTTAAAAGAAAATTTTCTTTCTAGTTATTTTTTTCTAGTTTTTTTTCTGTAGAAATATTACTTTTTTAAGGTGACCTTTACATGTATCAGTGGTTTCAGAAGCTTTAGGAAAGTGAAGTGAAGGGTCTCTGTATTGTCTTATGCAAAAAAGTACTTCTGCTGACATATTTTACAATTCAGTAGGTACAGGTGAGTCCTTAAGAATTAATTTACGCAAGTATTCCCAAACTACTTTTTATCTCCATCTTATGATCCATTTAGTATCATAGCTGCCTTAGCAATAACACCATTTAGTGTCTTTTACATTGCCAAACCAGGTAAGTAAAATGCTGTATGCAACTTTGTAGAGTTTGTGCCATATTCCCTCTTTGATATCAGACAAACGATATACAATAATTGCTTTATTGTACTCATCTGTCACTCAAGAATCAACTTAAACCAGTATTTACATGTTCAACTCTACTTCTGAAATAACTAAAAAGACATGGTTCCTGGTTTTAGTACTTCACTGCTGCTTTCATGTTTAGAAACTTTTGCTTCAAGGACAACAAATATCTGAATGATTAGTTTCTCTTCTACTCTTGACTGAGATTTAGATTTGGAATGTGCACAGAAAGGTATAATTTGAAAAGGGGCAAGTCTTAGTTAAATTTGGTCCTGCTGAAACCAGTGATGATGCACTTGTTCTTCAATGGCAGCAGAGCAGCCACAATTGAACACTTCTGAAAATTCTGGTTTATAAACCAGGACACCTCTCTTCTAAAAGATGCTCCAAAAACTGTAGGCAGTGATGGTTTTAAAGCCCTATCCACAATTCCAAATCCCTAACAATGAACAAATATTCAGCAATTACATGTATTCAAATTTTAAAAGTGGGGGGGGGGGTAAGAGAGAGAGAACTCTGCAGTTTTTCCCAGTCAGGGATAAACATAAACACATGGAGTATGAGCCTACCTGTGGGTCAGACAGTCGAGAAAGGTCAGGGTACAAGTAGAATTTTATCCCCTCAGAAGCACCTGGTAATGTTACTCCACGAATCAGAAGAATCATCAGCATGATATAGGGGAACGTGGCTGTTACATATACAACCTGTCAAGAAGAAACAAACATTAGAAAACTATTTTCTTCCAACTGCAACAAAAAAGCTCACTTCCACATTCATTTTTCTACTGGTTAGTAACACAAAAACCTTCTCTGGAGCTTTAAAGAGGACCTGAGTGCTTCTGATGCCCCTCTGCCTATGGGTAAATTTTGTCCTCCAAACATATTCCCTTCTAAACCATTTAGGTATTGTAAGAAAGGTCAACATTTTATTACAGAGAGATTGGGAAGTTCTCTTCAGGTATTATTTACTCTCTTTAGGTTACAGTTAACAAGATACTATACTATAGTATACCAGTACACTATAGCAGATACTACACTAAACTCAGATACAGTAGAATTGACTCATAATAGCAAGTAATTCATTGTATTATATAACATCATATGTATTATACAACAATATATGTGCAAAAATGCTAATGATCATAGTCACCTAGTAACTACTATACTGTCATCTCATAAGACTGCCTGCATGTCCATGTTTGAAGAATAAACATTTCATCAAGCCTAATGGTTAAATGCAACGTAAAACCCCTTTCTATTTTCATATAGATGGCCAGATTTTTTAAGAAGTCAGTAATCTTTGTGCATGGGGAACAACTGTGCTTTTCTGCAAGAAGTCTTATTCGGGGCAGGGGGGGGAAGCAGAACTGCTGCCATTACACAAACACATACCTGAGAGCAGTATCTAGCTATTCAAAGTTTGAAATACATAAAATGACAGATTCCATTTCACTATAAATATTTCCTTTAAATAGCATAATAACTTCAACTTATTTCTCCATTATCCTCTGTAGCCATTTTCACCTGTGCAAAGTAAGTACAAAAGATTCTAAAATGAGAGGGTACACATCTGACTTGCAAAAGTCAAAATGACTTAACAAGCTGCAAGAGTGGGGAAAAACCTTTGGTAAAATGTACTACTTGTACAGGCAACAAAAATAAATATTTCAAAATGAAAATTTCATTAACTGGTCCATGCTTATATAAAAGAAAGAGATGCATCAGAGCATGTACCATGATAGACAGGATTCTCAAACACATTTTCATGACTCACAAGAACTGAACTTTGATTTTCAGACAGTGCTGGATATTTAACTCCAAATATAATCCTTCCTAGGGGTGCCTCAGCTGGCACACCCAGAAAATGGAGGCACTTAAAATCACATAGCAGATATTCAAATGTGTCCAACTGCCCAAGACACATATAGACACCTCATTGTCACTGACCTTAATGGGAGGTAAGCATCTATATCTCATTCAGGATCTGGGTGCCTTATCCTTTTTGAAAATGTAAGTCATAATCTTCCCAGGAAATGGAAATGACCACAATATTCCTATGGGTCTCAGAAGCCTGAATTGGTTAATTCATAAGTCAATAAAAATGCAAAATGGAAAGCTTGATCCCTGTGCTTATATTTATTATTATTCACTACAAACAGAAATGCACACTGCAGCTAACTGTTCAGACAGACTGCATCCAAACAGACCGCTCTCCACACAAAGGTTCCAAATAAAAATGGATTGTCATTTTAACGAGAAGAGGAAATGCATGGAATGGACATGGTCCTGCTCTGAGTCTTATGGCCACACGTGTGGAGAAGATAGAGGAGCCAGTGAATGGTTTGCATGTTTCTACATTTAATTCTCTGCCAGCTATTTTTCTCCACTTCCTTTAAATCAACAGTTGTTTTTAATGAGGACAGTCAGCAGTCATATACATTTCATGACAAGGAAGGTATTGCACCTGAGTATCTGTAAGTTAAAGAATAATGTTTTGTCGCATCATGTTTCCTTAACTATACTGGTTTTTAGTTTGCTATCCTGTGCATCCTGCCACTGCCTTGAATCGTTTTACATGAACATATAAATTGTCCTTTTGTAGAAGCAGGTATTATTTCCAAGTTCCTTTGGGTGCATTTCCTCATTCAGCTCCATCAAGAAAGAAGAGCTGAAACCACTCATCCCTACACCCATGAGAGGTCAGGTAAAGGCACTCTTGCATAATAATCTGTACTTCCACAGCAGCCATCCAGACCTGTAGAGTTACAAGTCCTCTTAGTTTTGTATTTTCTTTTTCAGAATGCCTTCCGCAGTCCATCCACACCTTATCACAAGTACTAGAACCACAACTCCCAGCATTTTTTATCATGAGGAAACTATTGTGGCTGATAGTTGTGCCACAGCTTTACAGGAAAGAGGACTCTCCCGCTCTGGCTGCCAGGTACAAAGAGAATGTAAATAGGGAGAGAAATTGGCTCAGTATTTCTGGCAGCAACTACTAATACTGCCACCCAGAACAACAACAAAAGATGAGAGATACCAGGGAATCATGTGTGGGAAAGATATGCTGTTCCTGTGAGTCAATTAACATTGCTGTTAATAATTTGTCGCTGATAGCGTTTATAAAGCTACAAGGTTGCTAGAATTACAAGCTGCTCTTGTGCTGCAGCAGGTACTGACGTGTACTGTGTTCAAAGACGGGAGAGAAGGCCGCCACTCTTAGAAGTTCAAGTCTCCCAGTATGCTAAGCAACTTAATTCCATTGTGCCCAGTGCATCAGTTGTCATGCTCATTTTATCATGCTTCTCAAGAGCTCATGAGGTGAGGAAAAATGGGATGCTTTAGAAATCAAATGCCATTATTATTATCATCACATCTGTAGGCATTAAAAGTTTTCTGAATTGTTTTCTTTTCTTTCAATGCATCAAACCTCTCTGAATATAAATGTGAACACAACTGTTTCTAATTACACTGTATCCTGTTTTAATTGACTTTAATTGCTTGGGATATTAATTTGCATTCCAATGCTCAAAATGCTTTTTTTAAACCCTTGTCAGAGCAATGCTAGTGTTTAAGCAGTTGGAAGCAAAATAAAAATTTCTGGCATGCCTGTTTTTGCACCAAGCTTCTCTTATTGCAATATAACCAAGAGACAAATTTACCAAGTTATTTAGACAGATAAACGTGTAGAAGGGCACCTACTGGGACATCTATAGCTCTTAAACAGACTTGGGTGCTTTGCTGGAGGTACATTAGGACCAATGCTCCTGAGGACAGATTTTCAAAAGCTTTTCAGTGCTCTTAACTGCCATGTACTCCAGTACTGCAATTTTTATCAAAACCATAAGAGACTCAGATGTTTATGTCACTCAAGGTCAGTGGTAAAGATATCTAGGTATCAAACTACACAATGACTTCATGAGTAAAGAATCATGAAGGTCTTGAGAATTAAACCAGCTGTGCTGCCAGTTTGCATCTTCACATACTTAAATATCTTCAGAAGCCTGAATCTGGTACTTAGGTACAAATTTGGCCCCTGGGACTGTTGACCCTTTTGGCCTAAATGAAAAGCTGCTCTTCTGAACATTCTGGCCAGATCATACTGCAGAGGTTGAAATTAAGGTGACTTGGCTTGTGAGAAAATGTAGAAAAAATACATCATAAATCTGTTGAGAATGAGAAAGCAGCCCCCCATGCAATGACTTGAGCCACACAGCCACATAAATCTAAAAGACTAAAAACAGATTTCCCAGGCTACAACTACTATGGAACATGCCAGCTTGATGTTTACACAGTACATCACAACAGCTTCTTAGCAGGATTAGTCATGAATAGGAAGTAGTGAACTTTAATCCTTTGCTTTGCGCTTGCAGAGACCATAAGTGAACTAGCACTGAATGGACAAAATTTTCCTAGGCTGGTAAGTTTTGACACTCATCTGCCAGCATAAGGGAATAACAGTACATCTATGTGATACCAATGAAAATAAACCTTCAAATGGTCACAACTCCTGTGTAGACTGGGCCATTGCAATAGGCTAGTTGGGAGAACAGACAAAACAATATCCAGTATTAAAAGCTTTTAACTGATCCTCATGCAAACATGGGAATTTAATGGTTTTATTTAATACCCAGTCACTGACCAGACCTCATCTTGTAACAGATCTCAGATCTTAAATAACAGGAAAATTAGTCTATTCTTTTCTGCAAGCTGCGATGTTTGGGTTTATTTACACTATAATGAAAGGTTTGTATTTTTTTTTTATATGGAGTAAATATATTTTAGTTAACTTAATGCTTGAGAAACTAACTGACTTGCTAACCCCCATCCCCTGAAGTCCTCTATTGCTCCATTAGGCTATACCACAGGCAGTATCAATGCAAAAAATTGCCAGTAATTTCGCTGAATTCAGTATTTGAAGAGTTGTAAGCCCTGTCTTCATACCCTGTACATCCTTAACTTTCATTCAGAGTTTTTAGCTTGCTGGCTGTTCATTTAGCTTACTTATTTTGTGGACACTGTGACCTCTGAGAATTGGACTGAAACCACCAACTTCCTTTGTCAGGAGAAAACTGCTTGGCAATCTTCACATCTCAGTGACATACAAGGCTTGTCTACACAGGGCGGGGGGTTGGGGGGGGACAAAAACTATGCCTACACTGCAGTACACATGTGGATAAAAAGCTGGGGAATAAAAATTTTACTGCATGATAGATGTGACAGGAAATAGTAATTTTTATCGTGCTTTTCAATGTTGATGCAGAAGGGCATGTTAGCATAACTATAGAAATATAATTATCCTACTACAGTCCAACAGCTCTGGTATCTCTGTAGATGTGCCCAAGTCATTACCAATATGGGACTGATTTTCACAAAGAATAAAAAGTTTTGCATGCCACACGTAGTCCAGCCACCCTGCTCCCCAAGCAACTTTGCAGTTCCACAAATTCTGACTTCTTAGTGTTGCAGATGGTAACACTATGAAAGATACTCTTTTTCAACTAACATGGTCTTGTGTGAAATCTCATACAGCAGTGTTTAAAAGAGAGTCTTTTGCTGATGTGCCACTATTCCATCGACAGATATACAAATCATAGCTCAAAAGAGGCATTTTCAACATTAATTGGACTTACAAGTAAAGGAACGACAGGTGATTCATCAGTTTTTAAAAATGGTGTGCCAAAAGGGAAAAATATATATTTTCTAGATCTGCCTACACTTTAAAATTAAATTTCAATTCAGAAACAGGAAACTAAACCAAAAACCCAGTGAAATACCAGATAAGTTGATTTGCATGGTAGATGACTTGGCGGGGGGAGGAAGGAGGAAAAAGAATCAGCAAAATGGTTGATTTCTCTATTTTTCTTATGTGTCTTGCAGATTTATTCAGCATCATCTGCTGTTTGCCTGGTTTGTTTATACACAGAAAGAAATATGCTCCAGAAAAGTCTTGTGAACCATCCTTAACCAGATTGCTTACAAAATGTAGAACTTCTCCTAAGCTACTGATGAATCATGTGTGAGTGCAAACAGTTTCACTTGGAGTAGAAAGAAGTACAAAATCCAGCAGGTAAGAAAATTTAATGAGATTTGAGAGATGAGAAATAAGTGTCAAAGAGGAAAAAAATCACCAGAAAGATGAGCTAGAAAATAGGAGCCAGGAGAGGACACTTTATAATGTTACATAAGAACCTTGTTAAATGTGCAGTGATCATGGGAAACAGATGATTCTACATGTGACACAGTAACAGCAGAGAGGGAAAAAAATTTCTAATTCCACAATACACTCGGGTTACTGGCTCGGACACAGCAAAATCTCTATCTAGCAGAGCTGTGCAAATCCTTATTTTTTCTCTATGAGGTGATTAGGTTGAAAAAAAAAATCCCTGAGTGAACCTGAAACAGTTTCTTTTACAATGAAATGAAAATTCAAATCCAAAATTCATTCTGAGGCAATACAGAAAGTTTCATTTCATTCTGTCATGCTTTTTTTACCAAAAGGGAGGCAAAAAGAGAGACCAATCTTAAATGAAAAGTGGTTTTAAACAAACCAAAGTCATTATTTCTAAGTTTCATTTCAAAACTAAAAAAAAGCTGAAAAAAGGTTTTTTTACTATTTTTTTCAGCAAGAATTATTCCTTAAATTCAGAAAGAAATCTTGCTACGTTGGCAGAAGGGAGCTTCAGTGATTCTGCAAAGATTTCCCAGTCCAGACAACTGGAAAACAAAGACTAAGAAGTGCCTCCTGGAACACAATTACCCCACTGTGTAGACATAGTCAGTAAAGTCCAATCACATGGAATGGAACATGCAAAAAAAAGCATATATAAAGTGTAAAAGCAATTAATTTTATCATGTGATTTAAATCAATCACAAAAACATCTGCATTTAAGCACAAAGTGATGGTAACTGCAGATAACCAAGTTCTTTCTTGAACTGACCATATGCATGCATGGCTTTATGATGACTTAATTACTTACAAAGAATGTGCCAGCAGCTCCTAAAGAAGTAGGATTTATTATACCAGATGGTTTGGACCCTGAAAGAGTAGCTCTAAATCACAATTCCATATATTTTCCTAGATCAATTCCAGTCTGAATAGGCCTTGGTCAAGTTCATTCAGGGCATCCAGGGAGACTCACTTTACCTGGATTAATGCTCACAGGAAACTATTTGCATGGTTACCCTAGGTTTACACAGTCTAGAAGTTAACACAGAGGTCTGTAGTAGTGTTTGGAGAACCTGCTCGGGGGCTTATAAAGTGATTCACTGCTGAATCCATATAGCGCCGATCTTGGTAACCTGAATAGGGACACAGCCTGAACTAAGAACCTGTGAGACTGTTAGTGCTGACTCCACTGCTTCACCGATGTTTCTGTATTTTTCTTCTCAGAAGTGCCACTGGAGGAGAAAAGGCAGACTTATGTTCTAGCTAATTACCTATAGTAAACATAACTCGGAGAAATATCAGGAACTCAACATAATGTTCTTCCTCATTCCACTACTGTTGGCCCCCAATCTCCAAAATTATATCATCCAAACTCAATATTTATCATAAACTTAGGAAAGGCCTGAGTATCCTCAAAGGAGGTTTGCTGATAAAAAAATGTAAAGGGTATAACAATTTCAAACACTAAGGTGCCCAAGAGTGTTATGCATTTGTTAGAAAACCCTGCTGCTACATTGTTAATATATTGTTAATGCACTGTCAATGCAAAAATCCTAACGACTGTAAAAACTCTCTGCCCAAAATGATTCTGTGGTGCAAGAGGAGGTCTGTGGTATAAAATTTCTAATTTTCAAGAGCAAAAAGTTGCAGAAAACCTCTAGCAAAATGAGCACTGCAATTTGGCAAGCAGATACAACTCTACCAGTGTAAATTCAAAAGAAATAACCCAAAGGAAAGTCAGGATATTAGTGTCACTGGTACCTATATGGATTTTTTTCTTTTCTTTTTCTTCTACTGAGGAGGCTGCTTATTTAAATTCATTATTTTATCTCCACCATAAATGGGACAGTGTGGAAGTAGAAAAGCGAATGAAATATTGTTCCCCAGTGTCCTATAACTGTGAATATCTAGAAGAAGAATGCTTTTGCCAACACTCTAGTGTGCGAACTGGAAGACCTGTCCTACGGTTGTGAGCAGGGAGAGGAGTACTGATAGGGAAGACGCAAACTTCAGCATCTTGGCTCAGCTCATTATTTCAAGTAAAAGTGTTTATGTAGAGCTGCCATCAAGTAGGCCATTATCAGAGCCACAAATACCTCAAAAATCAAAGACTGCTATTTAATCAAGTAAAAGTGAACTTTAAAAATCAATCAGGAAGAATTTTAAATATAAATTAGGACTAATTAATCAGCTGAGTTTTTTTTCATTTTGAAAAGGTCTTTAAAAAGTTCAAGCTTTTTATAAATCAAAGCTGTATCTTTTCAAAACCTCCAGGATTTGCGGACTTCTGAATGCCAGCTTGTTTCCCATTATACACACTAAGCCAGATATTGGTATTAGTTCCACATATGCACAGAAACCTGAATCTTATGGGCTGAGTTTCAGACTATTCCTGATAAAGCACAGTTCCATTTCTATGAAGAATTTACAGTGGTCCAAACTTATCCCTTACAAATTTCTGGTTTTGCTACTGCTTTTATGTAGGCAGAAATGAGAGATTTGTAAGGCACTAAATGAATTTGATTTCTTAGGTACTCTAGACATGCCTGTCAAACTCTTACCAAATGCTCCAGTCGGTAGGTTCTGACATATTCTGAGAATGCTTAACCTGTAAAGCAGATAAAGATGTGAAGGCCAGAATATGTCAGGACATGATTTTTTTGTCCAGCAAAAATTTATAAGATTTTAGTTCGCGCTGGAATGAACCCCAAATCTTTGACCACCTCATTCCAAGGACTTAAATCTCTGTCACTTCTGCTCTGATCCAGAGGACAATAGAGGTTGCTTTGCTCTCTGACCCCATGGTGCACAACACAAAGCTGGGTTTTCCAGATGAGTGTCATCCTCGTGTAATTATTAGCTACTTTGGAGAATGTTTCAGTGAAGCAGCATTTTCCAGAGAACTAGAGTTTGACCAAAATACTCATCATCTCCAGCTCAGATTGGTTGCTTCTCCTGCTTCATTTTCTTTATTTGTCTTAAAAAACACTAAGGAAAAAAAAAAGACTGCATCTATGTCTGGAAAACAGTTATAATGCCATCTATCAAAAGGACTGTTAGGTGAGGTTTCTTAGCTAGAGCTGCTCCTGCTTCAGGCAGCCACAAAAGGTAAAAGATGTTAGTTAGCACAGACGAGTATAGCAATCAGACCACATTATCTGCACAAAGGCCTTGGCTGGGTAGGAGGTAAGAAGAGCATCAGGCACTATAGCCAACATCTGAGAAGTCATCAAAAGAATGCATGACTACATTAAAAATTTTAAGTAACTACAAACACTAAAACTTTGAAACATCAATAAAAGAGGAACTAGGAATTTCCCTTGAATTCTGCACCACAAATAGTCACACATGAGCCTTTTCTGTTGATTAATCTTCCAAGCATTCAGGCAGATATACTAGTGGCCATCTTTAAATGACTTATCAGCCAATACTGCACACTGTTCTCTGAAAATACCACATCATTATTTAATCTTGGGCAGTGAATGCTGGTGAAAGACAGTTTGTAAACAAGCAGGTAAAAAAAAGACATCCCTATAGCAGTCTAATACCTATTCTTTCTTTGATAACTTCTGTAATCATGAAACAGTCTTGTGTATTGGGACGTTCAGGGATTTTATAGGATAATACACAGTTTATCATTTATTATCAAATAAAGATGTGTGTTTGTCTACCCACACAATGACAAAAAATTGGTCTTTTTCATTCCACTCAGGAATATAGGTCCTTATCACCATGGTGACAGCTCAGAGATGTATTTACCATAAATCATTTACTATACTATGTGCGTGAGTAAGTATAATAGTTATAATAGCTATAAAATGAATAGTTTTACCACTTAAACTAGCAAGTATCCTTGTCCTCCAGTCCCCTAATTCTTTCCCTTTCAATTCCCTATGGATACTTTATCTGTTATAATACAGCTAGTTAAACTTCTATTTAACCTACAGGCTTATTGCACTGTATTTTCCATTCACTACAGCCTCTAAATCTAGCTTTTAAACCATCTCAAGGCCCAATTGTAGAACACCTGACAAAGCATGCTGCCATTTAATTGTGTTTTGGAGCTGAGGTTCACAGTGTGAGGAGAAGAGCTGATATGATGCGTAGGACACATCACACAATAAAGATATTGGGTTGGAAGACAGTCTGACCTGAGTGCGTTTCTGCCACAGGTTTCTTTTTCTATCTTAGGCAAACACCTTGTTCTCCCTTTTCTTCCTTTACCCTCCCTTCAACACAGAGCCCTGACTGCCCGTTATGTGGATGTAAAGGCAAGTTCTTTGGGAACAGAAGCATCTCACTTCGCTCATCCAAGACCTGGCACAATGGGATTCTAACCTCAGTTAGGGGCTTCAAGCATAAGTGGGAAACAAACTAAATCACAAAAATATTTACTGACCTGAACTGCTGTTACCTCAGATAACAATAAACACATTTTCTACCTACAGGAAATAATTCCAAGAAATTTTTTTCAGTACAGTTAACTCTTTGTGTCAGACTGCTAAAGCAGTGCCCTTTGCCTTCTACATATGACACAATCAAGCTTAAAAGAGTTGTTTGTTTTTTTTTTTTTAAACACACAAATTTTTCAACCGCCCAGCAGAAGTGAATAGCAGATGCACTGTAGCCAACTCATTTCTCTGGGATGTGTTTTTAGTAACCAACATAGCACCAGCAGCTGCCTGAAGCTGCCTTTGTTGCTCATGCAGCAATTTATTTCATTAAGCTTTCCTGCTCTTAAGGCTGAGTTTGGATTCAGTCCATGTTAGTCGACTCCAGGGAGGTATGCAGAATTAAAGTTTGTAAATCTCACAAGAGCAGTGTTGTAAACAAAACTTCTACTAAAAAGACATCTGTACATTGTAGATAAAACTGAAAATCTGGCCTATATTGACTGTAGAACCTAAAGAGACTGCTCTCTGTCTGTGGAAACTTGCTATAATATCTTTGCATACAGTGCCAGTGGGATGGATACCCACAAACTGCTTTGTAGATTGCTAAGAATGGGCCAATCATTTGAAGCTATATAAATTAGCACAAGCCAAGGACAAACTACCTGTGTGAGAATAAAGTTATATCTGTTCTACTTCACTGAAGAAATATGAAACTAAGAGAATCAGTGCTACAAACAGATACCAACTCTAGTATATCTGCATTCGCACTGAGAGCCAAAGAAGGTACCTTGTATGTTCCTGTTGAAGAAAAGGTGCAAGTAATATTCCAAATACGTAAACCAAGAACCAACAAAAGCAGTATCCCTAGGGGTTTCTAAACACACAGAAAGTGGCTAGGACATAGGCAAACATATAAATATCTATGGAACAACACAGCTTCATAAAACCTCAACAGTTATCAAGAACAGATAAAAGCAGAGTCTCATGCACCTCAAAGAATAATGCTGTAGCCCTGACATTCCCACCACCACCCATCGTACTGCACAGAACATCTTATATTTTGGCTCCTGTTTGACAATCTTTTGCATGGTATTGTTTGCTAATTTTTTTGGTGAAGGATAGCAGAACTGGAAGGAGACTGTAAGGTCTGTAAGAGGAGGAATGAAATACAAAGAGGACATGTGAAGATCAAATGACAAACTATTAAATTTCTAAAGTCTTTTTTATTGGCTCAGTGCATTTATTTTTGAATAATGGACTAAAAGTGCTTGGTAACATCATGGAAGGAACAAACCCATATATGTTACCTTTACCCAGACAATAAGTAAGTCTCTCCTAGAGCGATACCTTAATCTCTGAATTTATTTTGTGTCTTTTGGCTTCACCTTTAATTTTTCAGCAAATATCGCTGAATTATCAAAGTAGCTACCTTACCTTTCCCACCCTGCTTTTTCATACTTTAGCTTGATAGATCAGGTGACTTTTCTGCCCAAAAATTCATACATATGCATGCATGCTGCGCTGTCCTTCAGTGAGCTGAAACACACTTTTGACTTGCTTGGGCTGTGGATCAGGGCTTAGATCCAATCTAAGTAAGGATTCATATAAAAGTCAATCTCTGCGGCTGATGCAGTTGGAAGGAATGAAATCATAAAAAGACAATTTGATTTAAGTTTACTATTTAATACTCTCCCTGACTGCTGAAGAGAACTTTGGGAAAACCACTCTCAAAGAGAGGCACAAAAATCTCCTTTATTAACAAATCCGAGGTGTCCTTAAATGCTCAGTGAACAGGAGAGTGAAGAAAAAAAAAAAAAATCTCAGTAGTTGTTTTAAAACTTCACACAGAGGAGGTGGATAGCAGGAACTCTGCATGCATCTCATGAGTGTTCTACTTTCCCCCTTTGAATACAGAGATCAGCCTTAGACAGAGTGCTAAAGCCTTTCCATGAAGGACTATTCTTTGCTATTACTTCAGGCTAAAACAAAAGACACTTCAGGAGATACAATCATTGCTGCCTAGTTCCTTTTCCTGGGCTCCTACAATGGGGCCCTTTTTTTTTTTTCTTCCACACATCTTTCTCTTTTATTTTCTACTTCTGTCCCTTTACTCTTTTTTTTTTCTGCCTCATTGAATCCATTAAGGTCTTTATACAGCCTGCTATTGAAAAATAAATTTTCTGTGAGACTACTGACTGAGTCTTAACTGCTGGCAAGCAGGGTTTAACTCCTGATGGGAGGACAGAAAAATGATGCGTAAAAGGTATGAAAAGCTCATCTCTGAATTTTAGGTCTTAGGGCACAGCAGGTATCTCGCAGAGTCTGGCAGGTAATCAGTTCAAGGAAAAGGAACATACTAAATTCTAGCCACGTTTTTCCCCTCTTTCTTGCATTAGCTTTGATACATGGAGTTATCTATCTCCTCATACCTTCTAGTACATCAGTGTACACTTTTCAATTATTTTCCTTGTTTCAGGTGCACATACCACTCCTTTTTGCACAACTGTAAATCAGAAGGCAGCCTGATATCAACAGAGATGCACTGCTGCAAAGCAGATGTGAGATCAGGTCCTCTATTTATTAATACATAATTTTCCACAGTCAAAAATATGAACACTATCCAAGCCTGTCAATATTGTAATCAACTATTTCAAAGATATTACAACTAAGTACAAAATGGGTGCAGCGTAGTTTGCCACAAAACCAGTACAAACGAGTATGCAAGCCAAAAAACTTATTCTTCTGAGGTGATACACTAGCCCTTATGGAGGTGCACAATGTGAGAGAAGCAAAAGGAGGTCTTTACAGTCCACAGAGGGGCCAAGCGGGGACCTGTCTGAGGACAGAAGAAGATGAACTCATGGACCTTCCTAGCATAAGGAAAGAGCTCTGCGTATGAACAGGCCAGCTTATACAGGTGTTCACTGGCTGACACAGGCAGCTGACCCGTCTCCCCAACCTGATCCCAAGCCTTCCTTGTAATAAGATGCTCTGTGAGGACAGTTGCCTGGCATGGAGATACAATCTGACAGTGACTGTGCCTTGGCAGGTGATTTGCAAAATCTAAGGTTTGGAATGAAGGAGAAAAATCTTCAAATCTTAAAGTTCTGAATAGTTTCTGCATGAAATTGAAAAAAATCTCAACTTTCTGACAACAATATGTCATTTACAAATATAAAGAAAGAAGAGTCAGCAAAAAAAGATGAAAAATCATTTGTTAGTACTGTGTCCTCTATTGTCTCCAACCTGGGTAATGAAGTTATCTGAGGGATGAACAGTGAAATGTCCATAGATCATGCTATACTCCCCAGCAGTGTAAATGCATGAGGAAGGAGGAAGACTGTAAAAAGAGAAGTAAGGAAGAAATGTGTTGAGTTCAGTAGTGAGAGATGACATTACACTCAGCCAGCCAGAGTCTGACAGCTTACATTTTGCATTTTAAACTGCTCACACAAATTCTCAGATTCTCCTTGACAAGAAGATAAAACACAGCCAATATTTAAGTGGAGCTGCAGCTCTGTTCTTTTTATAGCAATGCATAGTGTGGGGTTTGCTTTGTTGGAATAAGCTCTCAAGAGTTCAGATATCTATTATGTATTGAGCTATTCAGGCTCATCATGACTGCAGCCTAGGACAAAAGGTTTCCAAAAGTGCTACGGGGCAAAAAAACAGGGCTCTCCACCTTTAGTTAAACCTTACTAGTTTTAGCACAATACTAACTTAGCACAATTTAGAACAATTTGTTTCAGCACAATTCTTTGGCCATCTTATTTTCCCATTATAAATGGTATGATAGTTTTCTGTGATCTTTCTTGCACATCACATCCACAGACTACCAGTGACACCAAAACAACCTGCCAAGCCATTTTCCTATTACTGTTAATAGGTCTACATCAAGATATCCCAGGCAAACTGACCATACATTACTGTTTTCTCCAACCTCTGACCTTTTAACACACAGCATTAATATGGACTTGCATAGAGTTTCTTGACAAATTACTCTTACACAGCCCTTTGCTGTGTCCAACTGAGCAGATCAAACTAATCAGTGGAACAAAGTAGTAAGGGACAGCTCAGCATTGGGAAAGACAACAACCAGGCAACAAATGAATTTCACAAAATCAAGCTTAAGACCATCATATTTACCAAGACTATAAAAACCAACATAAACCTTTACAATAATCTTATCTAAGCTGTACATGTAAAGCACAAATAAAACAGACCAGGAAAAATTGGGGAGTCTGTATGGAATCCAACCAGGTTTGCCAAGCATATCATTTAGAGTACGGCAGCTTCAGTCAGAACCATTAAGTTCAAAAGAACTATGGAGAACATTACAGGTTAAGACATTATGCACATACACAGCAAACAGAGAAAAAAAACTTATCAGCTTAATAACAAATTATGCCACCACCTATATGCATTCAACCCCAAATCTTGGTAGGTAAAATGGTACTGCTGTTCCTTTAGGACAAGAAAGTTGTCTGCTTTGCTAAGGTTTTTACAGCTTTTCAAATAATTGAATGAATAATAAAGGTGACAAAAAATTCAGAAGGTCTCATACCTTTATGTTAACATATGCTAGCTACTTCACCAAGAAAGCTTCAAAGGTCATTTTTAATCATTTACAGTGATGAATTGCAAATGATTTTCTTAAACAAACAGCATCCTTTTCAGAGCTATCCAGTGATAAATTAGGGTAAAATTCATAAATATTTCATGAGGAGATATTGCGTAATCATTATTCTATTCTTTCATGTTTTGACTTTCATGACTCTTTAATCAAGTATCTTAGAAAACTCATGCTTATGTAGAACGAGTAGCTTATACAGGGGAAATCGTCATACAGTTGTGAGCATATTAATAGCTTTCAGCAGTGCATTCTGTGCTATGGGTAATGAAGTACCGACAGACTGAAAGGAGGTAGCAAGTCATAAGCAGAATCATATTAACGTTTTCTAGCATGTTTTTAAGTCAAAGCTTGATAAGATGGTGTGCAAGACATTTTCTAGTTGAATATGGTTTAAGTCAAGCAACTTTGTTTTAGGGCAACATCCAAAGCTTTTAACAGGACACACTGGATCTTTGCTCTGGGTTTACTTTTCTAGAATGTTTTGTAGACACTTGATACCTGTGAAGGAGTTGATGCTTTCTCCATGTCCTTGTGACAGCACAACACTCCTGACCTTTTCTTTCAGCATCAGCCTCTATTTTTATTAGCCTGCCCCTCTACTGTAGTTTTAAAGTATATCAAGTAGAGAGACAGCATAAAGTGAGATCAGGATGGTGTTGAACTTCAGGGAACTCAATACAAAGACTAAGAAAGGATCCAAAGATCTGGAAGTCAGACTGAACAATATTCAGAGACTACTGAAACTTATCTCTGTGATACTTGTATTAGTTCTGGGAAAAATTTTAAGAATGGACTCCTGTGAGACTTATCCTTCTTCTAGAGGATCCTGAAATTCCATCAGAAAGATTTCTCACCACATATTGGCCAGGGACTACCGGGAAGTACAAAACAACATGAAAGAACTTTCTATTTGGGTTTGACTATGGGTAAAGAACAGAAGTAGAGTTTTTAATGATACAAATGAAACTCATTCATGAAGATCCATCAGGTTTATACTCTAATATTAAAGAACCCCTAAATCTTGAAGGTGCACAACAATATCCATTTTAACACTTAATATCAGAATGTTGACCCTACAATGATGTGTAAATGACAAAACCTGGTCTACAGTTTTAAAACAGACTGATTTTTTGTTTTATTTACAACTCATTTAATAATGTTTCTCAGCCCAAAAGCAATTTGCCTCCAGTTATCCAGGTTTTTTCAAATGAGTATTACCCAAACAGATTATATCAGTCATATCCTAGCAGAAATAATCACATGTATTGGTGATTCCCAATTTTCTTTATGGAATAGTTTCAGAAAGTAAATAGGAGCAATCTGTAAATCTGACTGCAGTTTACTGTTTTGTAAGGAACATAAGCTTTTTTAATCATTCATTTTTGTAAACAATTTGTTATTTAATAAGGCATTCTATTGCAACTTTCATTACAATATGTTCTATGTAAAAATAATCAAAAGCAAGTTGAAAGCAAAGAAGAAAATGGTTTGAGGTACAAATTCATACAGCAGTATTACTTGTTGCAAATGTTCTGTGGGATGAAACCTGTCTTTTTGGCAATGTTTACCTATAATACCCTTTGATGGACCTGTTGAAGTCTTCAACAGATTTCGCATTGTTATGTATTTCTCAATGTTTCATAACAACTTACCAAAGAACCATTCATTAGATTCAACTCTTTGTAACAAGGCTGGAAGGGTCTTTACATGATTTTCCCAGAAATGTAAATGATATTGCATATGAACACGGGCAGTTTATTGCAATCACTGTCTCAATCAGTCCTTGTACCCTATATGTATTAATCATTACTATGTTAGTTTCTCTTTTATATGAAACTTTGCTTTTTTCTCCATGGCTACAACAGCAGGTATCATACTTAAAAATGCAAAGCTTGGGTTGTGGTAAAATGTTCTAACGTCCATATTTGAAAATGACAGGAAGACTTCAGGTTGCTTTTTAACACTTTTGCTTCAATTCCTCATTAGGGTGGGAAGAAAAAATGCTCTTTTATTCAGAAGCAGATAAAGTAACCATGTCATACAGACATGGGCAAGCTTGATCAGCTGTCCCACAATTGTGTGTCATACTGTATGCTGATTAACTGTAACTGCCATTCATAAATAGGCCAGTGATGCTGACTGGGAATTAAAGACTTGAAGAAAAAAATGCAACTGTTAGTTTATTAATATAAATATACAAGTTTGTTTTCAAGTTATTCTATTTGCATGAATAATTGCAGGCACTCAAAACCATTCTATACTTGCTATGTAGCAACACATATTAAAAAAAAAAGCGTTTTAGTCAGGAGTGGATGATAAAAATATAAACAAGCCAAGCAAATGAATATATAATTCAGTAACAAATAAAATTAAATATTGGAACAAACACTGTATGTGGGAAAGAAAAAAAGAAAAAAAGACTCATGTCATGAGAACAATTATGAATAGGAACAGGCTGCCCCAAGAATTGTGAAATCTCTGTCCTTAAGAGTTTTTTAAAATTCAGCTGAATGAAGCACTAAGCAAACCAGTCTGAATTCAGTGTTCACCCTGCTTTGAGCAAGAGTCTGGACAAGAGACTTCCCAAGGTCCCTTCCAAACTGACAATCTTGTGATTCTATAATTCTGTGTACCTTGCACAGTTATAAATTAACAATATCAGCTCCTGATAGAGATATGTTGATGCATTCAAAAAGTAAGCAAGATGCTTGAACAGAAAAGTAATGGACTGATGAATATGACAGGGATGTACAATGCCTTTACGTAAGTCTACCAATCTCCTCACTTCAAAAGAAATTGTGCAGAGCTTGCTATGAGTGAGGACCTGCTGTGAGCTCAGAGGAGTGATCATTATCTGAAAAAACTCTCATCAAAACAAAATTGGAAAATTAGGATTACGTACTTCAGCAATGTTTATAGGAAAAATAGATTAAGATCTTCTGATGTCCCTTTTATCAAAGTGTGAAGCAAGCAGTTGTTTAGTAGAATTAAGAGATGGAAAGCCAAAATCTACAAAAGGAACTGTTTTTCCCTATTCATAGATACCTCAAGATTTCATGAATGTTACATGAAAAATCAAAAAATTAACATGACTCATCAACTGACTATGTATGTATATACATTATAGAAATATCCAAAATTGTTATAAATAATAATCATAAACATTTTGGAAAGATAAGATACTAAACCAAGCCCTAATGTTCAGAGACTAGGATGATACCTACTATGTTTGAAAATTAACCTTCACTAGGCTTCTACAGAGTTCTTACTTCATCTTTGGAAGCATTTGATGCTAGCTTCTGAAAATACTTCTGGACAAGATGGCTATCAAGTGACATCAAGCTTAGCAAGATGCAATATATACATAACACATTACATATTGTCATATTTTTTCCTTTTGATTTTGTTTGAGTTTCTCATTCAAAGATCCTGCATTTAGTGTATCTGCACTATATTAAATATGAAAGCTAGCATACAAATAACTTCAAGTATGTCTACAATTCAATTGTTAATGGGACAGAACCTCAGACAGGGCACGATATGGTTCCCCTGAAAGCTGTGAGAGCTGCCTGAAATTATTTGGCTATAACATCTGTCAAAATGGGATTATAAAATGGTGAGAAAGTGACAACTGAAGAGCAATACTGGGAAAAGGTTGAAACATCTCACTAACTGTGCCACAAATGCTTCCTGTGGAGTTCAGCTTTATGTTAGATTTAATATATTAAATATATTAAAATATTAAACATTCATAATCTGAGTAGAGGAGTTTTGTGTTAGTGCTAGCTGGAGAATGATGGTTTTATTTTATGACAGCTTTTAAGGCTTGGATTTTTCTTTTCACTATGCATTAAGATGAAGGGTAAAAAGAGGAAAGGAGTAAACCTCTGAATATTTCACCAAACAGGTGAACATGGCAAGTTTCTCTCTCTTTCTCTCTCTCCTCTTCTCCACTTCCTCTCTTTCTCTTTCCCCTTCTCTCTCTCTCTCCGTTCTGGCCCATAGACACATATCCCTTTGAAAATGTTTCTGAAAGTGATAAAAATCTAAGCAGTTTTCCACTTTGATTAAATGTCTTATAACATTAAAATTACTCGATCCACCTAAAGTGTCAAGTAAATTCAACGTGCTAGTTTAAAAACACTTTTAATATTACCATAATCTAGGAGCACCTTAAATGTTTCCTGGAAACAAGCACACGATAAACTCAATCTAGTGTGAAAGACAATGACTGGATGAGTTCAAAAATGAACTTTCAAAACACCATTATATCAGAAACAGAAACTGCAGCCAAGAAGACCGCTCTGCCATCTCTATTTCAAAGCACTTCTTTCGTTTGTAGCATCTACAACACCTGACTGCTATATATGTGCCTAGCTAGTCTGGGGAGGCAGTGAGAAGACAAACATTTCCAGCGACCTTGGCTGTAATAAGAGATGTGTAAGAACATTAAAATTCTTAAGTCAGTCTGAAAAAGGACATTTATTTACCTCCAGGAAAAAATATATTACTGGAAACCAACTGCAATGCTGCATATTCATCTAGTAAAAGCTTCCTTTACCAATTAGAGGAGCAGAACTGGAATAAGAAAGGACCGATATTGCCTATGAAAGATCCTTACTGCATGTTCCTTGATAAGCAATGGATCCTCTGCCTGGACAGGCTGCTGAAGACTGCAGGGTGTCCTGAGTAACACAGGAATCTACCTATCTGCTTCTTCAGGATTTTGGAAACAGAACTGCTGCACATGGCAAACCATTCTAAGTAGCGTAAATATATGATAAGCTACCTACTACAAGACCCCAATGTTTTTTGGCTTGAGATCTATAAAGCAGAATACTGAGTACTAATTTCTTTTTTTTTCCATTTTTGTTCCAAGAGTACCTGTTATTTCTGCTTATTTGAAAAGTTTATCATCTTATTTCAACTGGACAAGAAAAGACAAGTCTCTATCATGCTGTTTCAGTTAACCTCATCAGGAAGGCAGTTATCAAAATTACACTGACATAAAATAATATTTATTCCACCTACTAGTAAGCTGAGGTTTTAGCTAAGCTATGAGAAGAATGGTCTCTCAAACAGGTCAGTTTCACTTTAATCACTTCCAAAATGTGGGAACTATTTCTGGGGAAATGGTGCAAGTTGAAGAAATCTGGTGTGTTATGTATATGAAGACCAAGAGAAACTTAAATGTAAACCACAGAAATGCAGAAATACAAAATGTACCTTCCTTGTGATCACTTGAGCCCCTCCCCATCAGTGAATGATTCGTACAATACTATTTTTCTTAAGTACTTTGGTTTTGCACAACTGTGCATGCATGCATGTGTATACACACACACACAGTGTGTGTTTTTTCCTCCACCTTTGAGACAAGATTATTCTACGGTAGAATATATCTCCATCTTCAGACATTCTTTTTGACAGGCAGGAGAAGTTATTTTTGCTCAGTGTCACTTCTTTACTACCAGTGGCAGCTCCTCAGACAACTCTAAACCATTCCTGTATCTCCCTGGTGTGCACGCTTCAAAAACATAGGGGTATTTATCTTGTCATTCCCTTATTTCACCTTTGCTTCTTTACATTTTTGGCTTTGGGTCTTTTTCTCTTCCCTCTAAACTATTCCTGTTTCATTTGTATCTCTAAACAGTCTTTCTCAGCATCTTTTGTGCAGCGAGTTGATAAAAAGTAGGGCTGCATAAATCCATGTGCACAAATGCTCAGATGAAAAATGCAGCTCCAGATTGACTGACACAGTTGGCAAATAGAGACTGAATTCACCAAATAGTTTAAAGCCAAAATTTTGAGAGGAAGAAGGATGTGTAGTTGACAAAGCTGAAACATTTCATTTTGACATTAAAAAAAAAAAACTTTTCATTTCAATCACGTTTCATTTATAAATGTAGCCTATTAAAAAAAGAAGCAAAAAAGACAGGCATACTTCCAAACTAAGCAAGTAATAAACATCTGAAAATTAAATAAACAAAAAATATTTCAATCCACCAACGTATTTCATGTATTCTTTAGATTCAGTAAGAGAAAAGAGTGGTTTTTTTTTTTTTGGACCCTCTCCAAAACGGTGACTATTTTCCTCTCTCTGTTTAGCCCACGAATCGTATGTTCTACTCAGAACTCTGTCTTGTACTACTCTAGGGGCAACCTCCCAAGCACCACATGACTTCCTTAAAGTAGTCTCTCTCTGCTGGATATTCAGTATGCAATGGCATTCACTCTATAAATTACAAGGGATTACTGGATTTTTTTTTTTCCTAATTAATCCAGCTTCATCTCTTTCAGGTTTTTCACTATTCCTGCTTTTGATGTTCTTCCTTGAACTGTAGACAATTTAATGATGACAATTTGCATTTTTTCCAGTCTACTTATACTTCTGAATTGTACACTTTTATTTCTGAATTCTTACTTATATTTCTGAATTCTCTCAGTCTATCTGTGTAATTTGCCTGTGTTACTGGGATTTTCAAATCCTTTCAATTTAGAATCAAATTCAAATTTTGGATACCCTGTGCAAAGAAATCAAATTGACTCAGTATTGATTTCAAGGCTCAAGAATTTGTAACTCATATAGTATGTTAAATTAGCAAAGAAAACAGCCTCATCTAAGACAATTAGACAAAAAACAGATTGCCAAAAGCAAAAGAAGCAAAATGAAGTATGACTGATTTGTAATTACGTTACATTATACCTTATATACCCTGAAGTACAGTTACCTACAGCAATGTAAGACATTTAAAATTCTACCATTCTGATTTGAATAAATGTAAATGACAACACACAGGATTTGGGGCATAAAAGTCATACTTCAGCTAATACACAGAGTTTTAACTTCACCTTTCCAGTTGACTTTGTTCCTTTCCAAATGCAAAAATAGCAGATAGTCCAAGCGGCGAGAAGGCATAATGCAAGTTCCCAGCGAAGATTCCCAATATATTCAATTCCGCCAGATATAGCTAGCACCCTGCGCCTGTCAAAAAAAAAAAAAAAAAAAAAAGGCAAAGTGAAATATAAAACATATACCTATGAAACACAGGGATAAAAATAAATCAGCTTCAACCAGGGACACTCCTAGTTACTGAATACTAAGAATGCACCATGTTAAGAAAGAAAAGTCTGAAGGAATCAGTGGAATATTCTCATTGGGTTTTACATCCAGTTAAAACTGAACATATATTGGATTTTTCCAGGTTAGAGACATAATCAGAAAGATTTTAAAATATTCAGTATAGCAAGTTTTTATTAAAAAACATTCAAAAGAAGCAAAACAACCTCCAAGTACTTCTGTTTGCCTCAATAACAGAGAAATCATCTAAGCTCAAAACAAAACAGTGAGTGATTTGAATCTTAACTTTTATTTTTACCTTGTAACATTTTTTATAAATGTCATCTTTAGATGAAAATATAATTTAAAAACATTTCTTTTAAAAACTATCAAACATCATGACATTTTCCAAATGGATTTTATTTAGGATATAACATTAAAACATTAATTTTTTTTTTAATTACACTTTTTGTAAAGTGTGGTCAACAAGAACATGTGCTGCATTTACTGTTTGTTTAAAAAAACCCACTCAGTTCTAAATACACAAGTCCTCATATTTCTAAGTACAGCATCTCTCCAGCTCATAGTCTGTGCCCAGAGAATTTACTAATTTGGTAAACAAGACAGATAAAGAGTATGAGTAAAACTTTTTTTTTTTTTAGTTTTGTAAAACAGGAATTTGAGAACAGAGAAATTAAGTGACTTGCCAGTATTCACATAGGAAGTTTGCAAACCCAGGCTTCAACTCTAGCCTCCTGAAATGTGGGGTAGCATTTTAATCATGAGAACAATTTCTTTACTTAAGAATGATTCTCCTACCTGGAGAATGTAAAGTCCTTTCATGCCCTTCAATTTTTACTTTAAATAAACAGTCAGATTACAGACAAAGTAAATTCTTTACCAGCCTGTAAGTAAACCATGATACTCCAGGCTGCATCGCATAAAGAGGTTAAAAGTAAAAACAAGAATTTCTTCCTGTAAACTCATCGATTTCATTAATTCCCTCGTGATTTTTCAATTACTCTTAAACCTAAAAGAAACCCTACATAGAATTAAAAGACTTTTCTTCAGGAAACAGAATTTCCCAGAGCAACAAAAGCATAACTTAACTTATATATGAAGACAGAGGTTGATATGGATTTAAAATCCAGAGGTACAGAGATTTAGAAACCCGTCATGATCTTTAAGCTACTTGGAGCAAGTAATCAGTCCTTTGCTAATCTTATACATGGAATAACTATTTTCAGTCATTCAGGCCTGCCTTAATCAAATCTCTATAGGGCTGGTCACAAGTCATTCCATGTATGTTGCCACAAATATATTTGCATATGTATATGTGTACAAATATACATTCACATATATACTTCCAGCATTCAAACTTACATATATTATGCTAGAGTCTTCTCTGAAATCTGTATTAAATGTTACTTACACAGCCTCAGAGACCCAAGGCTTACACTAACTTGCTTTCCAGAGACATTGAGAAGACTAATTAATTGAAGTTTATCAGTATTGGGATATAGTTAAAAGCCCTAGAAACAAAGTATCACTTCTTATCATCATCTGGAACAGGTAATTTTGGATACAGTTCTGAAAGACAAATTTTATATGATTACCATATATATATAATTTACCATGTATGTATAAATTGTATAAATTACCGTATATGTATAACTGAATAGTTATACAGATTGTGTAATTAATTACACTAAAACGTATTTAGGTTACCAAGTTGAGTATTAACTGAGAAAATGTCCAACCTACATTTACCCATATGAACTTAATTTTTCCTTTTGCATTTGACTCAGTCATTGGCTGAGGCAACTGTATCAAGGAATAAAAATTGTAGGACTGCGTAATTCAGAACCATGCCTAAACAGAATACAGTCAGGTCCTTTCCCTAGATGGTTGGATAGGCAGCTGGGGATCTCAGCTTGCACTCTGTGCCACCCAACAGCTGCACAGCTTACAGAAAGGAGGTGGCTCACAAACGTCCAGCAAACAGAGCCAATTTATTCTGTACATACTGAATATCCATCTACTCTTATGGTATTTCTTCACAAGGAGCAGAATTAAGGTTGTGCCAGCAGTCAGTAAAGTACATTCAGTATCTTTTAGCTGTTACTGTAGTGTCTTCCATGCTGTTTTAAAAAATGCTTACATCAAATGCAATCCTCTTCCTCATGAGGTCTGGAACAGCACACTTTGCACGTGTAAGCAGTCACAGTGAAGACTGCTACTTTCACTGACTGCAGAGAGAAAACATGCTAGGTCTCGGCACCACCGGGGAGGAATCTGATCTAGTTCTTTCAATTTTCCCCACCAGTAGGTGGAGGATGAAGGGGAGTTCTTTCACCTGCCTCTAATGATGGAAAATAGGAGGCTGGAGATGTGAGCTGCAGCTGGTGAATATTGTTGAGAATGAAAAGATCTAACCATCACCAAGTCCTTAAGCTGGCCATACAGCCGCTGCAGAACAACTTCTGGCTTTCACGCCTTCCAAGCGGTACAGCTGCTGCTCCTGCTGCAGCTCTCGCAGCCCTGGGGGCCCGGCCATTTAGAATGTCTCTGTTAAAGTGTTCCTGTTCAGCTGAAGCAGGACAAAATTTAACAGGTAGAAGAAAAAATCATTTCTCTAGCCTGAGGTTTGTCTCCTTACTTTCTAATGAATATAAATGGAGGTGTAAGACCTTTTCACTAAAAAAGAAAAAAAAAGTCACACGAACTTTTTGTAATGGAAAGTGTTACGCTATCTAAATGTAAAAGTTATTGCTACCTCATCACCATTTTCTCCTTGCCCACTAATTAGCTTTATTCTGCAAAGCTTCTGACATCATCTAGTTAGAGAGAAAAGTGATCTGGTGTGGAACAGCATCAGCTAGCAAAGAACCTATAGAACTGTCATCAAAATGCTACAAAAAATGGAAAGAGGTAGCTTTTGATGAAGGATATGTGTTAATCAAGAAGATGAAACACATTTTTTCTATCTACAGTCTAGAGCTGAAAATAACATCACTAAGCCACAATTATAGAGAAAGGCTGATGAAATGGATACTTAAAATTCAAGTTCTTCTATGCAATTTGACAGGTGGCATCATGCTGAATTTGACTTCGGATGACCTCCACCCTTTTCTACAAACTGTCATCCAAAAAGGAAAAAAGCCTTCCGAATCTTAGCTTGCCTTGAATATTAGGGTGCTACTTTCAAGAGAGCCAAGAACAAAACTGGTGTAATATGATTAAGAAGGGTCTAGACAATAAAAGGTCAACGACTGTGTACTGAGAACAGACTATAGATAACCATGCTGAAAACCATGCTAGGAGTGAATAGTCCATCCCAGGAGCCTGCTGACAATACAAGGAGCAGATAGTTTCAAAGTGATCTATTTTGATTGCAGCTACTACAAGGATTTTCAACCATTTAGTTCATTTTATAAATGGACTAAAAAGCCTCAAATTATAAATGACTCACTTTCTTCCCTCATTTGGGGACCACTGCTTCCTTGCAGAGCCTCCCAGATCAACAGTCTTAATCCACCAGTAAGATTTCTGCTCTGCCAAGGAGAAATAGCTTTGACACATCCAGCTGCTAATATCACAAAAATATTTTTCCAGAGCAAACTCTGATCTTTGCAACTCCATGACAAGAAAGTAGCACGTTATCAGCCTGTTGGCACACAGTGTACTGTGCTAGCCTGTGGTTAGAAGGATATTCATCTACACAGTACATATTGGCAACATGGAAACCACAGTGTTTGTTGTGAGATGCATATATGCTTCCTTGCTGAAAGGTTTGATAATAACCTCCTATTTCCAGTTTATAACTGGAATTCATGGAAAGGCAAATCCGGACATATCATCATCGATCTCTTACCATGAAAACAAAGATCCATAAGTAACTTGAGAAAAAGTGGTGGCTAGGTACCTTTCTCCCTAGAAAGGGATCTTTGTTCCTTTATTTGGGAGTGGGCAGGGGAGGAGAAAGTACTAGTGAACTGACTTAGAGATGTAGTCTGGAGGGAGTTTGGTTCAAGTTCAGTTTGAATTTGACAAGCAGATTCAGCCAGAGAAACTCAGAAGACAAGCAGGGGAAGCCTAAGGAATTTAAATTATTGTTTTACTTAGAAATATTCTAATTTTTATTTTCAAATGCCATACTATGTTTTAAAATGAATATTAATTTTTAAGATGAAGAAGAAAACAGTAGAACAAAGGCCATATAATCCAAAAATGAAACAAAAGGTTTGGATTTGGACCGTAAGGGCAATGTCAATTGGAGAAAATTTTTTATTTACCTTTCTTTTCAGCAAAAAATAATAATGACCATACTTCCTTAGGGTTTCAATCAAACCATCTTTTTACTGACTTCTTGGGACAGCAACAGAATTGAGGATAACAAGACAAACTAGTGACCAGCTATCTGGATCACACAACAGTCAATCCAGAATTGCCAGTCTCCTTTCCCACCTGTTGCTTTGACTCTCTGGGGCATTTTGCATGTTCCTGTTGTAGTATCCATCATATTTATTATTTTGTCCTTACTCTCAAAACCAAACATAGCACCGAATAGGTTGCAACAAATTAGCTCTTTTTCTCCCTCTCCTTCCAGTCATTTTAGCTCTGTTTTTCTATTAACATCAGTTATACTGGAAAAAAATCTCTTTGTTTTTAACATGTATAGGTCTACTGCAGTAGGACCCAGATCCTTGCTGACATTCAGGAGAGAGCATAAAATGAATCTCATCAGGTACACCCACCTCTCCAGTGTTTTTCTTTCCACACCCCTCTACAGTATCTGTTATGTTGCCCCATGTATTCTAAAGGCATTCTTTATTCCTTTAGAACTAAATAGTAAAGGATAAGCCTAAAAAATAGTTTTCTAACACACTATTAGAATAAAAACAAAATCCATTGATTTAGCTTCATTCAGTACATTCTTTTAAATTTCAGATCTTTGCACCAGGAAAGGAGCCCTTGTATAAGTGTTCCTACCTGTGCTTGCTGCATCTATTGCTCCTATCTTTAATCTGCTTTTCATTCTCCCTATTTCAAATTCTTGAATGGAGATTGTGCTTCCCTTAGAGCCTGTCATGTTCTGGACACTGCCATAATATATAAATTAGTAACAACAATGATCCTGGACCTTTGTATCTCTGAGCCACACCCTGTTAATTCCAAACACAAGAAAACATTCAAATGACATTTATATACACATGTATGCCTAAATCTGAACAGTATTTCTTTTCCAAAACATGAATGTATGAACAAGAGCAAGATGGCAGTGCTCTGGAGAAATATGTAAACTAATTCAGGTACTATAAACAGTAGAGTCATTCTAACACGGCTCTTTGCCTGTGCTAATCTGTATTGAATCTCAGCACAAGTAATTACTTGCTTTAGATACATGTATCATGGATACAGCTGTGCTGCTTTGGTGCATGAGCTGGCCTGTTCAGAGACACCTCTGCACTATACTCTCTCATATCATGTAGATATGACCTTCACAACTAAACCTCCTACATGACAAACCTCCATCAACAAGGAATGGCTTCTGGAGGATTGGTAAGTGTATTTGAGAGAGGCTGGCAACTTCCTCACTTGAAGATCTGTGTACATCTGCATGGCTGGTGAACTGCATCACACCAGTCACTAATTCCCAAGAATGCCACCTGCCCAACCTCACTGTAAATCTCCATACTCATGTCCTGCCAACAGTTCTGCATAGGGTTACAAGCTCTCCTCAGCTTTCAGTCATGAATGTGCCAACTGAGGTATCCATCTTTATCCAGCTGTTTTGTAGGGTGGTTATAGAACTGTATATTATGGGAAAGAGACATAGAAAGCTTTCAGTAATAACTCCACAGTGCTGACACCACACTGCAAAACAGTGAGCATGATGGAAGTATATGGCTGATACATTGACATAGTCAAGGCTCAAACAGATTACAGAATTGTATTAGACTCACACCTAAGCCCACATCCAGTTCCCAAAGCAGCCCATTCCAGCAGTTAGTCACGTGTATCATTATGCTGTTCTTCTCTAATGGTGTAACAGCTTCTTAACAGATAAATGCTATTACTATCTATCCCACAGACAGTGTTTCATGTATCAAAAGGCAACTTCATTTTATGGACACAATTCTCAGTGAAGACTTGAGATGAGGATTTTCAAAAGTAACCAGTTTCTGGATGCTGTCTGCAGATGATATTCAGAAAGCAAATGTTCAGCATTTTCTGAATATAAGGCTCTATGGGAAGTCTCAAGTAGCAGAGACACCTACGTTACCCATCCAAAAATCTTGGCCTGATTCTTTTGTAAAGAACAGCATAGAAAGTAAATGGCAAATTAATGGTCCCAACACAATTAGCCCTGCTGCTCCCATTTAAAAAAAGACACATAGTGCTAATCAACTTGTACTGATATGAGTATTCAAATCTTTTGAAGTGCTGTAAAATCTTTCTGTCTTTTCTTTGTTCAAGCAGAACAAAGGTTTTATGTTCTCCTTAGAAAGCCTGCAGCAACAAGTCCAGAACATATAATCGAACTATAACATACACTGTATGCAAAGAATATATCTGAGAAAGTGCTGCTTGGAGGCTAGCAGTGATTTCCTCAGCAGGCAAGATATTGCTCTCCCTAATTCCAGGGCCTGCTGAGATTCTGGCTGAAACAGTAGTAGCAAAGCAAGGTTTTGAAAGGAAGAGGCATTCAGAACTTGAAATTGTTCTGGTAAAGATTCAGTTCAGTCTGGCTGTAGGCACCCTTTTATCTGACCTTGTTCTTTTATTATTCAATTTGAATTAATCAAAAAGAGGGGGCATTTAAAAAATACATGATTATTCCTGCATCTAAGAGATGAGTTTGGTATATGTAGGGGTCAGAAGATTAGAGTTGATGACAGCTTCTCGCTCCTCAGCAGTCCAGCTTCTATCTAAATTAAAGCTGCCATGACCTTGCATAACATCACACAGCCAGCAGGAAAATACATACTGTAGATTTCACTACATCTTCTTCTTCTTTTTCTACCACTGCAAGTCCTCTAGACCACCTTTAACATTCTCATCTCTTTATGCAGAGGATAGAGAAAAAGCAAGAACAGTAAAATCAATTTTGAAAATGATGCTCTGTTGGTTGGAGTAACAAGCATTTGAAACAGAAGTTCTAGACTAAGAACCTCAGGAACAGCAAAATCTGGAAGGTTGTTTGCGCTGGTGTTTCACTTGTGATAGCAGATATTAAAGCAGAGCACAAGAAGGGAGTAAATTATGCACATTATGTAATTTATGTAGATTGTGGTGGGAACACATTGTGAATGCTTCATGGTCACTGTGAGTTAAATTATTCCTGAACAGAGGGCTTCAGCATCAGCCAAAAGATCCCCTAGCATAAACTATGCGGCATTGTACAATGAGACAATGGGATCCTGAAACAAGTTGCAAACTCATGGGGTTTTTATATTCTAATTATCAGGTCACATTAAAAGTCAAAATGAAAAATAATGCTTTTGTGAGGAGAAGATGCACTAGTTAGATAACTACACAAACTGACACCCTCAGGGAAGCCACTGCAGGTAATTGACAAAGCTAACACATAACTGAACGCCATACTTGGTAGCTCTGATACAATTCTAGGTTTGCATTTTGATATAGTTGCAGTGTTGGAACTTGTATTTCTCTGTGCTAGAACTTTCCATTGTCAAATCTGACATATCCTGAGAGGGACTAGGATGTCAGTGATCATGTGACTTAACAGATGTGCCACTACATGCCAGGCACAGTGTATATATATAGCAAGGCACATATATATCATGACTAAATTAGTCTGAGGATCTCTAGCTAAAATCCCCCAAAATTAAACATGGAGAAATATCGTTAACAAGTATTTCACTGCAATGCTTTGAATTCTTGTCACTAGAATTCGCTATGGCCTTTGGCCTAAGACCTAGATATACTAATCTTCAAGAAATACTGCAAACTCATCTATCTTCCAGGCATTTGTGGGAAAATATGCTGGGTTCAGGAAGGTTATCTAATATTCTTTTAATAAATGAAAATTTCCATAAACCGCCATACATTTAAAGAAAAATCAGGACCAATTCTGACAGAATAAAGCCCAAGAACCTATGGGTCTACTGTAATTGCCAGTTCAACAAACTGGTGGTAGCTGCAAGTAACCATTTCAATTACTGTGAAATTTGTTAAGATCACTGGTTATTAAAAGCCATTATAAGCACAGTAACTCTGAGTATGCTGTGTGAGTTTGCTGCCAACAACTTAAGACTATGTGACACTGCTGTAGAAAGGTCTAGGCTTGCAATACGGCCTGAAGACACAAATCATTAACTACTTTTGTACCTGACTGAAAACAGAAATTGATTTTTGGAGTTTTTTTTTTTTTTTTCTTTTTTAATACACAACAGTTCAGTTTCTTGAGCTGCCAATAGCCTGGGAAAGAAGCCTGGGAACTTTCAGCATCTTGAACACAATATTGAGGGAAAATAAGCTCTGTTTGGATTAGGGTTAATTTGGGGCCTACATGTTAACCCAAACTAGAGTAAGGTTTTTAATTCAGTAGAAGCAAAATATTAACTCTACACAGGACATTTTGCCTCTAACTGGAAAAGTAAGGTCTCTTCTTAGAATTCAAACCACTACTGATTCATAATATGTTTCACACCCAAAAATACATGCTATGTTTGAAGGTTTCGCCACTTCTAGCTACACATACGCTAGCTTGACTAAATGATGATGAAGAAAGAAGGTTTTTACTTGTCTTCTCATATATAACACGAAGAAGAGAAGTGATCAAAGTTAATAGGATTGAATGAATAAAAGATAAATTCAGGCAGAATAATAGGACATATATCAGTTTAACCATCAGAAATGCTGATGTTTGGCCACAGGGGTTTTTAAAGCTAGACTTGGCAATTTCACAGCATTTTTAGTACAGTGTGGCTTCATCCTGATCACAGCTTTTAGTACCAAATATTGTAAGCCAAATGCTTACAGTTTAACTTGAACCAAAATGTGAGTGTGAATAAAACAAATGAACATGAACAGAGCGGGGAAGAAAGTACAGAGACATAAGCAATTTCAACATACTTAAAGTACTTGAGAGTAAACATCAAATAATATCCATTGCAAGAAACTACATGGCATGCTATGACTTGTTGTTCTCTACATTCCAGGAGCATACTGTTGCTAATGGTTACTGCTGTTCTTCCACCTTTTCAATTAACATCACTGCACATATATATTCTGGCAAAATTTGGAAAGATAAAATCCCTTGAGGGAAGTATTTCAAAAAGTATTATATACTTACTGAAAATGCTCTTAATTTGTTTGGGAATGTACTAAAATACCTTTCAATTTAGCAGTTCAGGACATCTGAAGGGAAGAAGGGGCCCTCCGTCCTTGGAATTGATGTGGGGGAGCATATTATGAGATAATTGCTACTTTTGACTACTCATAGCTGAAAAGTAGCCTTTTAATCGAAACTTGATAACTGACATTTTGAAAGCTTCACCTTCCACAAGTGCACTCTTTTGGGACACAGCAACCACAGCACTACATTTCCCATGGGCTGGGAGAACACTGCATTTTCCTGGGAAAGGGCATCTTTATTAAAGCATTCCAATGTGTAGGGCTGTAGCAGACTCTTGAATAGAAGGAGGATTAACTGCTGCCAACGCATTGTTGAAAGGAATGTACCACGGTACTTGTTGCAATATTTCATGATTGAATCTGTTCTTCAGTTTCCAAATCTATTTGAGGAAGGTCCCTTCACATCCCCTCTCTGATTTGGAGCAGTTTCCAAGACATTTTTCTTTTACAAAAAATCAGAGAAGACCACCTCTTGAGGTCAGTTCTCTAACTCTTCATCCAGGAACATAGCTGGCATTTGCTACTTACTCTGAGCCAGATTTTGTGGGCAGCAAACGGAAAACAAATTTAAGCCACTAAGCAGGAGTGGTGCTCCTGTCCAGTGGCCTTTCTTACCTGTTCTGGCATGCTCCTTTCATACATATGGATTTTCCACACCTACTCTGTATTTACCTTGTGAACCTTGTTACTTAACTCCTTGTACAAAAGCATACAGATCTAAGCATTCGTGCTTCACAGCTTTCCCATCATTTCAGTAGAGAAGTACTAATCACTCTCAGGTATCCTTATTCCTATGTTAAGTTGAGTTTAAGTTTTCCATCAAAAAATGTGTTTTCTAAACTCCCACCTTTCTTTCTGTCTCTCACTGCACTTTATGCATTTCAGCATTCTCTGATTTCTATACACTGAATGTATTATCTTGGGTACTGCCTACCCAGATGCACTCCAGTATTATGTGCAAATAAACAAGTTTCTTTTCCATTAACAAGTCTCTAGGAAAAGAATTCTAAATTCTGTAATAAACTGCCTAGAGGGATTATGGAATCTTCTTCCTTATAGATCTTTTAAGAATAGGTTAGAAAAACATGACACAGATATAGTTGCTCTGATGTTGGCATAAGACGACAGACAGCATAATCTCCTAAGGTTCTTTCCAGCTCTTCCAGACCTCTGTGGCTTTGGTCTAAACTTAAAGAGGTCAGACATTGCTTTGATATCCCATCTGACTAAACTATAAAACAGAGCTATAACCGCAGCTTATACAGATATACAGAAACTTGAGCAGATATTAACTCAGTTCTGAAACTGGTGGGCTTCAGATTCCATGTACCAGGATCCTCTGTGGATGCCTTAACAACAAGGCATCCAAGGTTCTGGATGAAGACAATCACACTATGGACTGTTGCACTGTCAGATGCTTAGTCAGCTAGTTAGCGGTCATAAAATCAGCCTGGTGTGGAAGAGACCCTAATGGCTGCAGTATTCCAGACACACTGGAAGGCTGAGATGTTCGCCAGAGGCACATAGATGAGTAAAGTGATATTCTTTTTATCACAGAGATCAGAGGCAGCTGCTTATCTAACAAAGACTACTCATGATATCACTTTGCAATAACAAAGACTAAGCCATACAAATGTAGAAATGGCTTAGAAACAACTATTTTGAATTACTTCCCCACCTGCAGTATTTGTTCTCCATTGTCTGAATCACTTTAGTTTTCCCACTGTCTGATATATAGGATCTTAAGAACTGAATGCTGAGGTGCACTTGACCCTACATTCTTCCTAGGCAGCAGTTCTGTGAGTTCTTGCTCAAGCTAATGCTTCCTTATCCTCCTTCAGGTGACTGCTCTTATGACTGGTAGCAGCTTTGAGGGATCACCCAGGTACTGAAATTGCTCTTTTGGTTCTATCAAACCAGTGAGCTCTGCTGAACAGCACAGAAGCTTTTCTGCACTGTAATATCTGCCAGAGAGTGCATATCTGCATTTTCTTGCAGTTGTCTAATTTGTACTAATTTTTGTTCGTTTTGGAAGAGAGGTTGATCCATGCATTCGGAGAGTGTAACTCAAAGGAAGAAAAGGAACAGTTCAGGAGTAGCAAAAACTGTTAAAAGAATATTGGGATGAAAGTGAGCAAAGAGAAATACAGAATGCTTATTTCAAACAATAATAAATAAATGTACAACCAGTGATATTCCAGAGAAGACCCCATTGCTTGAGTCAATAGTCTTCAGTTTACTGACTAGACAGGATAAAACTCTCAGAAAGTAATGAATAAAGGCAAAGACAAGTTCACTAAAATTACACGCTCGCTACATTTCTTAGAATATGGACTGGTTTTCTCTCACAGTATTAATCAGAATGCTCAAGACTTGAGACTCTATTCTCCACTGCCTTACACACTCACATGATGAGCTCTTTACAAAATCTATGCTGAATGCTAAAGGATGTAAAAACAAAAGGGTTGTGGTTTAATTTGTAAACTTTGTAGCACCTTGTACTAAAATAAATGATTATAAAAGACTACAGAGAATCTGCCCCACAAAACACAGACACATTAAACGCATTAGGAGAACTTGCCCAGATCACTGCATACACTCTGACCTATATATCTGGCACAATTAATAACCTATACTATTATATTTTTAAAAAGTTCTTTAAACTGAAAATTACACTATTCTGTCATGCTTATATAACACAAAATATGTCACACACAATAAATAATACTTTGCTGGGTGAAAGAAAGTGATTATTTACATATTAAAGTACCATTCAGCACAAATAAAGATGGCAGCTATTGAATGACTTGTTCATATTCAGCTAAAATTCAGTGGTTGAAAAAAGATGGCAGTTTATCCAGTTCTCCTTCCATTAAGTTTCTGAGTCATCCTTTACTAAGGCTCTTTTATTACCTGTGAGCATGCCTTTCAGCGGGTATAAATGATTATAAGTTTGCATCCTTTGACAGTGACAGAATGGCAAAAAAGGACACACGTAAATAAAACAATGAGCTCTGGCACTCCAAAATTGACTCTTTAGGTAGACAGAACACAGCGAACTGTAAGTTTACAGTTTTATGCTTAGCAAATCTATCAGTAATAAATGGCTACCTCCCAGGATAAGGTAAGGTAAAAAAAATAAATATGTATATATCCTTTAATAAAATGAACCTTAAAAGGATCTTCTTGTTACTTCACCAGTCAACTTATTAGTATACTTACTACTTATCTACAGAATGAAGAAAAATTCTCATTAGAAGGGAACCTAACTCAGGCAGGACTTTGATAAAGAAAGTTGTTGGAGTTTCCCTTTTACAGGAAATGAACATATATTTTAACAGTGAAAACCCTTATAAATGTAAGCCCCAGACTGCAACATATATTACATATGTATTGCCTAAATGAACTCATATGACTCAGACTGCGCATTAAATTCATTCTGCTCTTATTTGCATCCATAATATACAATCTGGAACCCTTCCAGGAGTGAAGAAGCATTTAGAAGGCACATTGGCTAACTAGTTGATACATGAACGCTCCTGTGGTTTACTAGCTTGCAGAGTTCTGGGTACACAGTGAGGGCATGGGAAAACATGCAGTGATAACATTAATACCATAGAGTAGACATATATCTCATTCCTTAGAGAAGAATGACCAAAAATAAAGCATTATTTTCAGATTCTCTTCCTTCTAGATCCTAACATTTGGAAAACTAAAAATGGGTCAATTGTGTCATTTTCCAATGCACTGGTATACTTTTAGTCCCCAAAAGCATATGTTCCTTGAAAAGAAGAGAAAGAATACAAGTACCAAACTCTCACTGAAAGTCAGCATAAGCTTGGCAGCTCAGACACTTTCGCTTTTCTGAAAGTTATACATTCTAGACTGACAAAGGTTCCAAAATCTGTGTACTGTACAAACCTCTCCTGCATTAGACACCCTTTAAGGTGTTCGAAGTTCCATGTGAACTCAGAAATAGGAAATATAACACATCCGCACATTTATGAAAGTGCTCAAAATAACCCTTGCTACATATTCCTGGATACTGACTTGTAGCCTCAAACTGTCAATGCTCAGTGATTGGAAAGATATATTTCAGCTTTTAGAAGATAATAAGAATCCCTAACGAAATTCCTCTCAAATCATTGGAATTCTCTTCTGGAAAGCCACCTAATTGTATACTTACACACACCCCCCTTGTTTTTTCTTTAAGTAGCAGACAGACTATTCTCACAGGTTATGTCAGTGTGAATCACCTGGCTAGAGCATCATGCACAGTTATCAAATGTTTACCTCTTATAGCATATTTCTCTGTGAACCTACACATATCAGAACAAATTAGCCCTATTTGAGCCACATTTGCTAGTACTCAGCCTAGTTGTTCTTTCCTCTTGAAGTCCTGACAGGATAGTGTGTTGTATGTTGCTCCTTTTATTACCCATTATCTATTTTTACAGTTTTATCAAATTTAAAGGTAAGATTAAATTCACCTGAACAGACTTTCTCTACAACTGCTAGTAGTGCTTGCTAATAATGCAAGTGTTTCTTGTGTCAACCCTTGTCTTATTAAAGTTAGCACTTAAGTTATTTGGATGCCGTGCTGAACCAATTAGCTGCTAGTAAATATATACAGAGACAGATTTATTTTTATAGCTATAGATATATAAAGTGACAGATGCACACTGAAGACTTATCACACCCCACTTCTCCACTATTTTTATTCAACCTCTTTCACTGAGGTCATGGAAACTTTTTCTTAGCCAAGCCTGAGAGTTTTATCCTGTCAGATAACTTTTTGCATCATTCCACCCATCTCTGCTCTATAGCTTCTTCATACTCTCTCAACATATCGAAAGACTCCTTCAGTCTTTTTGAAGTTTTTCCTCTTCCCAACTACTTCTCTTTGAAGAAGTCATGCAGCAACTCCTTTTTCTTCAACTTTTGTCTGGGCGATATAAATCAGTTCAGCACTCAGACTGTTGCAAATTGGAACTGAAAGCACCTACAAAAAATGTAAGTCAACCTCGTGGCTCTCAAATTTTGTGTTAAACCTTTTATAGAGTCTGTAGAATTGTACTCAACTGTTCGTTCTTAATGAAATGTCCATATAGTAAGAACTACAGGCCAGAGACAAAACTGAAAACCATTCCATAATTTTGCAGAATAGTTCTTCAGGGTGAGCCCTTGGCTACAGACTCATATAACAAATGAGTGATGGTAACCTCTTACCTCTTCCACACAGAACATTTATATATGCCAATATAAAACCATGCCCTGACTGGCCAAAAATACGACTCTCTCTCTCTACATATTTCTCATACTCGCTGGCCCTCCTATTAAGTCCTAATTACAAAGAAATCTGAGAAGTGAAATTGCAAAAGAGCTGGGGCACAAGGCAGAAAAGAATAGCTAACAGGCCAAAAGAGAAAAAAGAAAACTGCAAATGTGATAATGCTAGTTCAGTCGATCTGATCTTAACTCTCAACTCTCAACCTACTTTAGGAGGTCCCAAGTCCTTTTTTCCCATTAACAACTATTGGGTCTTCATAAAATACCATCCTCTTGCAGCACTTACAGCATGATTCTTAATTAGATAAACTAAGATAAATTCTGCTGCCTCAATCTTCCATTTGTAAACTAAGAACAATAGTCTGCAGAGTTGAAATCATAAAAAATAGCTCTGGAAGGAACTTCAGGAGAGTACCAGTCCTTTCCCTTTCCCCACTGCAGGACAAGTACACCTACATCATCGCTTCAAGGCCTAGTGATTGGTATTACACAATCTTTATAGGAAATCTATGGCAATGTTTAATGAGTCTGACTCAGGAAATCCTCATGATACTGAAGCTAAATTTCCAGGTTGCCACATAAGAATACAGCTTCTTGTCCCTACCAGTGGAAAACAGACTTGTTTCTCAGTCCCTTCCTCCCTTTGGTAGCCATCCCTCCTCAGCCTTCTGTTTTCCCCCACTCTGCAATCCCAATTCTTGTATGTGGTCTTCCAGATTTTGGATCACTCCTGTTGCTGAAGCTCATAATATTTTCACGGATAAGTATGTTTTACCAGCCCCATTTGAAACCTAAGCCTAAGACTGAACTGTATATTGCAATTGCTATATTTTGCTAAGTGTATACACTTGTATTGTGATTTCAGTATATTGCTGTATCACTGCTAAATCAAAAATTCTGTGTAACATTAAATATCTTCAAAGTAAACTTTTGTATTAAACATTACACTCTCCATGTGTGGAATATCTAAAAGAACTTGGTCAAAGAGTACTGGACTCTGACAATCACCCTTCAAAAACTTGCTGATATAAACTCAAGAAAGTATCCAGGAGCAGTGAAAAAAGTTTAACATTGAAGGAGTGTGAGAAGCTTTTTTAGAACAGGAATGCCATCCTATATACTCAGAATTTCTCTGGAACCAGATAGCTGAGTCAGAGTGCTGCGCACACACCCATCAGAACTGCACAGCACTACAGACAGCTTTACTGTTTCTGGTACCTGATGCCCAAACTAGCTGAGTACTGCACTTTCTCCAGGGAATGTCACTGCGCTGTGCAGATTCATCCTAAGGGCCTAAAGAGGGTTTAAAGGAGGACAAAAAAAGGGCTAGAACTTGCTTCTGCTTCAATTAATGAAATCAACAGTCATACCTGTAAACAGATGTAGGAACATTACCACTCTGTTTTTAATTAAAACTGTGTTTGCTTCCAGCCCACTGTAGAAGAACAAACTACATTTAAATATTTAAGAGAGTTTCTTATATTTTTTAGGTTAAAATTTTTATTTTGTCCTGCACTGGGAGGGATATGCAGTGTTGTCCCTGCCTAGCAAAACATCAGATGTGACTACAGAGCAAAGAAGGGAGTAGTTCCAAGAATGATTCTTCTCCTGGAGGTAGAAGACAGCCTTCTGCCCTGCATCCAGTTCTCTGAGATCACACGAGGAAGGCTCATTATGACAAACATCTGTTAGGTGCAAAGCCCAAGTCCAAGTGAATCAGTTTTCAAAACAGCAGAAGATCTTCCAAAAAGAAAGCGTGCGTTTGTTGCATTTTCTGCATCCCTCTTTTGATCATTTAAACTAACTAAAAAAATAAGCAACTACCCTTTCTGTTAACACTCTGAATCTACAAAGAGACCAGGCTGTAGCTGGTAAATGCTCTCTCTCTCTCAAAAAACAAACAAACACACAAAAAAACCCACTCAACTACATTCTTTTCTTTATGGTTGCTACTGAAGTGCAAAAGCTGGCTTCAGGCAGAAATTTACCGCAGATAGCATCTTGCATTTAGTAGTTCTAGAAGATTTAGAAGTTTGCTTAGATACAGATATAGGAGACCATATGTAACAAAGGTGTATGACAATGGACACTATTAAGTTATAAGTGCTTGGGATGCTTAAGCAGCCTGTATTTCTATAGAACAGCTCCACTTTGAATCTGTTGAAGGTTCAAATAGATCTCATGTATAGGTTTAAAGAAGGTATTGTGGCCTTGATTTGTGACCAGAAAAATTAAGAGGACGTGTGCCAGCAAATTCAAAGAATGCAAGATCAAGCCATGCAAGGAATTACTTTTAAGACTGAATACTATTTGGATAAAACTATCAAAGTCCTTCTCCTTCTCTCCCCCAGAACGGGCAGCCTCTAGCCATTGACTAAGTATTGACTCCAATAAAGCAAAGACTTCCACATCCTTTGTCTGTCTTTTTTATTGAAATAGTAATTCTTGAAGAAGGAGATGATTTCACTTATGTATTTGCACAAAACCAGGCATGGCAGAAAGGAGGCCTCCCTACAGAGGTCTTCTCTAAGTAACAAAAATTATCTACATGAGATTAATTTAAACCCTAACAGAGTCAGAATAAACATTCCCATTTATTTTAGCATGTTCCAGTATTGACTGCCAAAAGGCAAGCTTGTCATGACATAACTAAGGTTGTGCTATTTTAGAACTTTCAAGTATTTTTAATTCTCTCTATGCAAACTATGTTCTCTCAAATATTCCTTTGCCCACCTCATCAAAATGTGCATTTTAAAGATAACTGTGTATACGTTACACCCCTACACAGAGACACACACACATTCCTACATTAACAACAATAATGAAATCATCCTTAATGTCACTGATTCTTAGAAAAATATGAAATATAAAAGCGTTTAGCATTCTTTAGCAAACAGGATATCTGACCCAGCAGCCTTACAAGCATATTATTCTGCTCCCTATGCCTTCCAACTATCAGTAGGTAGTAATATAATTACTAAAATTTTAACAACTGTGTAGTTAACGGGTATTTCAAATAGTTCACATACAATCTTTTCTACAAAAACACAGTTTCTATTTTTGCCAACATTGCAGGCAAAACTTTCTATCTTATCATACCAACCATTTTTATCATATCAACCCAACACTACAAATTCCCAACAGACATTCTAAGCAGTATACAGTAAAATAAATGTTTTATGATCTATATCTGGACTGAAACAATATTGAATAAAGTATAAATGGTATCATTCTAAATAACTAGAAAAATAAAAAATTTTTTCATGGTGCACTCGCAATCAGAAAAACGGAAGTTTATTGTTAACTGAAGTACCCACATCTAGTGAGGATGTGTTCATAACACTTAAAAATTACTGTTCCAAAGCATAAAGGTGCAGCTCCTAACACCGTACTTTTATCAGGAAGACTAAAAATTTCCATTATAACAGCCGGTTTTCAGATACACATATATCTATTCAGAATTCCACTGACTGAGCAAAAGTTTTGTGATAATTGGTTTCAAAAGTATTAATGGAAATTTTTGGCTGCACCCAAAACCCAGGCATAAGAAGAAACATTTACTGCAATTATCTGAAAGCCTTATCTTTGAAGAAAAAGAAAAGCACATATATGCAATGTTCAGCGTAGACTTCTTCAGGAGCCAGATGAAATCTCCCCAGATTTCCCAGTCGATATGCTCTAGCACTGCCTACTTACTATATGGAATTTGGGGAACATCAGAAGGAACAAAACACCTGGGGGACTGGGACTAAGAGAGACTGGAAGATAGGCTAGGCTGAGACTATCTGGACAAGAAGGCTGGTCCTTCTCAAATTAGCAGACAGGCAGAAGAAGATGAAGAAAGCAGAGAGATGGAGGAAGAACAGTTTGTGATTAGCTGGGCAAGGAATCTAGGGAGAAAGGAAAAAACACCTGGGGAGCTAAAACTGGAGACCAGTTGGCATCCATCCTGAGAATGGATGCGAGTCTGGGGCATCTGCAACAGGCTGGATGAAGACTGGGACTAGAAGCTAGAAGTGGGAACAAGAAATATACCTGATTAAAGACAAGTCAGAGGGCAACCTGAACTGTCCAGGCAAACAGACTAGGATTAATTGTAATACAAAGAAGAGACAGCACTTGGAAATATATTTGAGAAGGGCAGGATTGGATATAATCCTGGGGAGGGATGCTAAACTGGATAGTCGTGGCAAGGGCACTGGCAAACTATGGACAAGGGAATAATAAATCAGCTGAGGAGTTAAAAGACAGGAACTGAGATAGCTCACCAGTGTCCTAGAAGCATGCTAACTTCTAGGTTCCACCAAAACTCATCTGATAAAGTCTGGACCTAAGATGAGAAATATGAGAAATGAAAAGCTGATTTACATACACAGGAAGAGGAGGCTAGGACAGGGAACTAACAATCAAAAAGCTCACCCAGCATCCTGGAAGCCCGTATTTATAGCCTTCCTCTACTTTAAGGCATGTAAACTTTTCTACCAAGAGAAGTCGCTAACTGTCAAGCTTCCTGCCATTCTGAAGTATGTAGATTCAGGAAAGGATTTTACTCTCTCCTGTTAATACTATGTATAAACAATTAAATACTTATTGGCATGAAGACTGGAACTGGATGGTCTATTAAAGTATCAGAGTAATCTGCCTCAATCCTTCCTGTCTTGGAATATCCATTTCAACCTAACCCCCTTAAACAGGTACTGAGACAGATCAGAAGATGATTCTGTAAACCTCTGCCTAAGGCACTCACCTGAGAAACAGAATATTTGGATTTCAGTCTCTACTCCATGATTATTTAATCTTTTATATGAAGTAGAGTGGGTTCAAGAGAAAAAGGTGAAAACCCCATTCCATACAGGACATTTCAAGAAAGTGAAACATATGTATCCAATTTCTTGCATGCAGAAGATAACTTACCTGTGTCTGAAGTGAGCCTTCTACATACTGAGTCACTGGAGCAAAGGAGATAGAACGTTACGGCTTTTTTGAATAGTTCCCTTAAATTTTCATGCAAGTGCACAAAATGAAATGTTTTGTTTCAAATCAAAAGGAATTACTTGCATCAAACAAATTTTATAGTAAGTGTCTTCATTTAAGTGAGAAATTTTTTTTTAATCAATCTTTGGACAAAACTGACTTATGCTGATTTTCTTTGTTTCTGAATTGAAATAAAATTATTTCCACAATTCTAGAGAATCTACTGCTAAGCAATATGAAGAATCAGGTCTTGGGCCTCTCACATTAAGCCTTTTAATCTCTCTGTAACTCAGATCCCCTTCTGTAAGAAGGAAATAATCTGAATTTACAGAGTTTTTGTGAAGATAAAGGAATGTGGAAGTAATCAAGAAGCTTACAATTACAAAGCCATTGACACCATGAGCACCCAGAAAGCCTTGATAAAATTAATAACTTCGTCAGCAGAGCAGCAGTTTAGTAATACTGAGAATATAAAAGATAGGAGAAAGAATGAAGAACAACAACAAAATACTGAAGAGCTGGACAGTGTTTGCTCCCTATCTATCCTCTAGCCGAAAGGAAGTAGTTCTATTGAAAAATATTACGCAATTATTTAACTAAAGATTATCTTATTCCTAAAAAGCTGCAATGACATTGAACTTAACATTGAAGAGAGAACTTTACTTCTAGTATTTCCTAATAATCAATTACTTGATTTTGCAACTCTTAATGGCAATTTTTCTGCATAATAAAAAAGTTATGTAAAATGTACAAGATAAAATTTAAAACCATGGGAAGTTCATTTTTCTAGTTTAGCATCTTATTAAAACACCATCTTTCCAGCAATATTAAGAAACTGGCTTAGCATTTTGAGACCTATCCCATTTACTTCTTTCAGCTGAAACCAGGCAAAGTCTGTGGTTTCAAGGGAAAACCAGATGAAGAGCTCATGTGAATTCAAACAAAAAGCTGTTTTCAGACGGCCTCTTGTGAACTGAGCAGAAACGAGCAAGTCTGGCATGGCTCAATGTTCTCCTGCAAGACATGCACAAAGGGCCTAGTTCTGAGAGGTGCTGAAAGTCTCTGGGTACTGAGCACTGCAGGATCAGGCCCAGATTGCTAATGACTTTTCATAGGACAGTGGGGATTAACTACAATATGACTCCTGCAGTCATTTGCACCCTGAATGAAACAGGAAAAACTCTTTTTGACTTTGCAAGGAAAAGGTTTGTGCCTTTTCCTTTCTGCTGCAAACAGTCCCTTTTCTTTTCTCTACACAAAAAAAAAAAGTTTTTTCTCACTAGGCTTTACTTGGAAATGCTGAGGATGTATTACTCCCTCCAGAGAATGACAGGCTAACAACTCGACCTTCTTTAGCAGAGGACTAACTTGTTGCTATAAAGCCAATAAAAGAAACTATTGAGGTGGAATCAACCTCAATACCATGTGTCTTCTCTCTGTCCAGCTCCCTTCCCAGGCACTAGAAAGCTCAAGTCCCAGACCACACCGGAGCAACAGCAATCATACCGGTGTGCTCTTCTGGTTGCTCCCTACAGCTGCCTGATAATTCCCTCACCTAGGAAAGTATATGGAATAAYGGAACAGAATATCTTCTCATCTCTATTCTGCCTCCCAGGATAGCAAAACAGCCTAACTGACAACCACAGCAGTCTTTCATAGGTGTTCTTTAACACATCTATAATGATCAACATCTCTATTATTACTGCAGCTATTACTATTCACTGTTTAAAGTCTGGATGCCAAAAATCACATGTGCCATACCTTAGAAATACGAAAAATTTTCTTAGAAAAACCTTTACCATGCTATATGATTATGACGAGAGAAAGAGTAAGTAAAGTGGACACAAACATAGTAAAGTGTACATTACCCTGAATGCCAATATGAAACGAAAAATGAAGTTTTAGACTCTTGCCTGTCCTTCTGTGGAACTCAGTATCAGAGAATATGAAGGATAAAAACTGTGAAATTTGACTGATTCAGCTGCTAACCTTGGAAAACTGTATATTCAGATGGTATGTGAAACTTATCAAGGCCATGGTTTACAAGGTCTTTTTAAGGATGGGTAAGAAATCCTCTTATGTTTCTGATTTTTCCCAGAGTTGTCAATACTGTTATGTGTAGTCAATTAAAAGTCTGCTAACTCAAATGAACTCTTAAACATTAACAGGGATGGGTATTTCTAACTAAGCAGGAAAACAAGTAAAAAGGGTCCAAACTCCCAGACTTTGCCTGCTGCACCTTCAGCAGGATCAGACCATTTGTGCTGTACAGCTACAGATAAGTAGCTATTTAGTTACAGGCTCACAAACAAAATATATTTTGAATTTTGCAGTCCTTGCATGTATAATGGCATGCTTCTGAGTGTACCAAGAGAAATACAGCATCTATGACCATACTAATCATCTAAACTAATCATCTAGTCATACTAATCCCCACATTGAGTGGGGGGAAAAAAAAATCCATCCAAGACAATAAATAGGCCATCAACCTCTGCGTGTGATCCAACCACCAAAGTTGGTAGAGAATGTCTAAGTATCAGAGGAAGAGAGCCTACACTTGCCTGGGTAGCAAGGAAACAGCATCCTCTGCATATACCTGAGAAAGAGTAATTCTATTAGTCTGCATGTCAGAACAGTTTCACAGTACTGCAAAGCATCCCTTCAGTCATCACTGTGCTTGGGTGGATTGCTGTTTGACTCCAGCAAAAGCTTTAAAAGTAGCCAAGGACACAGAAGAAATAAAAGCTAGAAATATTTCAGCAGGGAGGGCAATGACTTTATTTGCCACCCTCAGACAGAACAAGGATTTGGATTTCCTTCCAGTCACAAATTAAAAGGGCTGAGCCTTCCAGCCTGGATGATGGGGAAGACTTAGCAGTACTAGTTAAATGGAAAAAAACCAAACCAAAACTAACCAAACAAACAAACAAACAAAGCCTCCTTTTCAAAGCTGGAAGTAAAGACAACATTATGGGACTAGTATGTTCGTTTATACACACACATACATACGAAAAAAAATCCAACTTTTGCCCTTGCTACTGATACTTGCTAGCATCTAAACCTGCCAATCTAGTCTGCTGTCAGATAGGTAACAACTCGTATATCTCTATTATTAACTCTTAAACTCAGACAAGTGGGCTTGAAAGAAACACACGGTACTAAAGAAAAATGCATTTCTATAAATACTGAGTCCTCTCCAAGTTTCCAAAGGTTTGGAGTCTCTCTCTCTCTCTCTCTCAAGTCTTAAGATATTCTGAATATCCTAGGAGACTGCAGTAAGGTGATCTGGTGATCAAAGGAAAGATTTAACATCAGCCTGACAGTTAACAATTGCACTATTCAGTTTTACAGGAGTTCGGATCTCTTATAGTAGGCAAATAGCATCACTATTCACAATAATTACCACTATCATTCACAGATTATCTCAAGAGTAGATGGTAACAGACTAGAGAACTTACTTTCCCAATTGACCCTTTCCACAATAAATTCACCTTATTGTGGCCATGACTTAGAGGAGTTCCAATCACAGTTTAGACATTGCAGAGAACAAAATGTAAGGGAAGTTTTGAATGCTGTGGCTGTTCGGAAGAAAACTACTGCCTCCCCCTTCCTTTCACAGGCATTAAGCTAATTAATTGTAAGGGACCTGGTCATTATGCAAATAAATTCAGTCCTGTGACTGGTTATCGTAGCACTGAAGATTATCACACACTAGCTGTTTGAGTTCTGCAAATAACAACCAGTTTCTGTGCTGTGCAACCTACCTTATCAACTTACTATTTGTTGCAAAAAGAATCTTTCAATAAAATTCTAGTTCCTGACACTGGAATTTATAAAGCAGTAAAACAACACTGTGTGAACAGGATTTCTGGTTAAGTGAAATTACATTTCTGGTAACACTTTTCTACAAATCATAAGATAACTTACTGTACAAATCAACTAGTCTAGTAATAGATTTCCTGCTTACTAACTACTTTTTCCATGATTTGCATTGCACATTATACATACAGACCTGTACTGTGCAGTTATATGTTAGATATATATGACATATAACCTCATTATAATCTTCTGTTCATTTCAGGTAATCATTTTAATAGAAAACTAGTCCTGATATTTTAACAAGTATATTGTTCCTTTTTCAGACTAATTTATGTCATGTCTCTTCTAAATTTTAAAACCATGCAACATTGCACCTACTTAAATTTTAACAAAGCAAACATCTTCCTCAGCAGGACAACAGTGCATTCATCCTCCAAGGGTGGAAAGCGATGCAACATCAGTTTTACTTGGACAAGGAAAGTAGGTAACAGTTCATTTTGAGCTATTTTGGCTAGTAAACTGTTAGTACTATCAACAGCTTGTCCAAATAACAACAAAAAAGGAAAAAGTTCCAGATAAATAACAAAAGATTACTGGCTGCGTGGCTTCTTAACAGATGCTGTAATGTCCGGAAAGTATGGAGATTATTTCAGATCTGTTGATCTGAATTCATAATGGAAGTATATGTTTATTATGTCTGGAAAACAGAGACATTTAGAAATTTATTTTAAAATAATATTTTATTCATGTTCTCATTTGTTTTTATGAAAGTTTTTGAGTATTTTCCACTTTGTGCGCACAAGTCTGTAATACAAGTTAGAGAAAAAGCTGAATCTGATTATCACTTCTAGGTTCAGAATACATTCTTAACTCTTAGCCAAAATGGTTAGCTATACTCTTAGCTATAGTGTCTTGTTTAGCTTCATTTTTAGAGAGTGCTGAGAAGGGACAGGCTTAAAATGCATTTGTGTCACGACAGCACTGGCATGAGGATTTAGACAATCCAAAGATGAGCACTAGCAGGGAGAACTCCCCCCTCCAAAAGAAACATAGGAATACAAAATACAGCTTATGAACCTAGTTTGTGACCTCTCTATAAATCAACTGAACCTTGCCTGCTTCCCTGGATAACTCGAGGAGTTACCATCAATTGCTGAGTTTTTGATTACTGAATAAGCAAATAAACATAGTCGGAAAATAATGCTAGTATCGGAGAGAATACTTTGTTCATTTATTGTAACTACACAAAAATCTTGGTTTTAATTATCCCAAAGAACCACAACATATTTTTGTTAAAATGATGAAGCCATAGCAATAAGAGACATCATCTGAGTAAGTTTATCTGGTTTATTCCGAAATGCTAGCTGGGGAATGGGTAGAGTAGATAAATTTTGATGCAAGTTGTCAGGTGTTTGGATTACTGAAATTTTAACAGAAAATAAAATAACAATTATAACCTGAGAGTGTGATGCAATTTCATGCCTTGTAAGGGAAAATAAAAGCAAAAGCTGTACAACAGCAGTATTTACTGAAGCAGTAACTACCACCCGTGAAGGCTAAGGTAACTGATGCAGCATGACTAAGAGATACAGAGGCAACAATAGCACATGCTAACATTCAAGAAAATTCTGCCAATCTAGGGTTCTCCCTTGGAGGATGGTCTTAACATACAGTCCTTTCAAAGTGTGGTTATTCATTTCTGAACATAGAACAAAGCTCTGAACACAGGGCCTCAGAATAAAGCTCTGCCAGTAGATAAATAACATTAGATTAGGCTTTCAAGAGTATTTAGTAAACCTGAACTTTGTAACACAATTTTGAAATGTGAAGTGACTTAGTATTAAAAGTAATATTCCATTTCTGTGACTGTCCTAACATACTCCGTGCCTTGGAAGGAACAAATATGAAGCTACACATGCACCAATTAAATATTTATAGTAAGAAAAAAATCTGTCATCACAAAAACAGCCCATATTTTGTCAAGACATAATTCTCTTTTACTACTCTAGCTAGAAATGAAAAGCAAGGAGACACAATGTTAATGTTCTAGTTACTGTTATAGCTGAATAACTAATACTTACAAGCCCATTCAAAAATAATGAAATACAGAGGCTAAAATATCATTCTGCTCAAACAAATGTGCAGATGCAATTCTTATGAGAGGAAAACATTCTGAAGAAACAAGAAATACTTAAAATCATTCTCTTTCTTTCACTTCTGCCTCTTCATTAGTATGAGTTCGACACTCTTCCCTCCAGCAGCAGGAGCCAAGCTCCCAGGCAAGTGGCACACTTTGTTCTATGCTCTTTCGGAATATAGAATTCCTTTCCTTGCACCCTCTAAAAAGAGTTAAACTTTCATCCTGACCTTCCTGGCTGTATGAGAACAGAATTTCCAACTGAACTCACATCACTAAGTGCTATAGGGTTGCAAGGTGTCTAATTACCTGCAAATGATCAAAATATTGGAAGGTAATCAATACTCTGGTCAAAGGTAAGTTTAGGTGCACTTACTCCCAGAATTCCATGACTGGAGAAGTGGCATTTTGTAAAGAGACTTGACTGCAGTTGCTCATATTAAGTTTTTGAAATTCCACACAGTTTTCTACAAAAGAACAACAAAGAAAAGTTTGCTATATGACATGTAAGTACATTTCTTCTTGTAGTATGTACATCTTGTAAAGTCACCAATTCTGTAATACATTTGCTTTTGGTCATTAAAAGGATTTCTAAGTACCCTAAAATACTACAGCCACTAATTCTATAACATAGCATATTTTGATCACCAGATTACAGAACCATCCCAAAAAGATATTCATGCAGTATGCTACATTCTCCTACACCTTCCGCATGCAGTTACAATGGCTTTGAGAAACTGAGCCGATTGTTTGGGAATTAGAACATACTACTTCTCCAACTGATGGTTCAATGCCCAATGACAACAATTAGCTCATGAAACACTGCCAGCAACAAGTTTCCACTGCCTTAATACGGCAAGTAAAAAGCCACTCTTTGGCTTATTATCTCTAATATAGAGAAAGGAGATCACAGCAGCTCAGCATTGTTGAGTTGACACTTACTATTTGAACAACGATCAACATTGGCTATGCTTCTTTAAAGGGATGCCAAAATTGATACTGAAGCCTTCCACATCTAGTGGGCCCAAGGCTAGTTCCTTGACATAACCTAAACTGCAACAGACTTCAGACAGAGTTTTAGACGTACTCAAGGAACATCATGGCCAGTTAACAGAAGCCATAAAAGACAGTATAATTGGTACATGACTTGAAATCGGACAGGAAAAAAGGCAAAAACATCAGGAACATGGAAATGAAGGGCATTAGTATGTATTCCTCCCCATAGGGCTTTGTGATTTTCAAGAGCAATAGAATAAGTACAGTATTATGAATAAAATCATTGATGAGAAGATAGATGCAGAGCCCTATACTGCAAAGCCCTATGAATACATACCTCATCTTTCATGTAAGGGGCTATTTTGCATGCAGTAAGGACTATGTGGCCAAGTTTTCAGTAGTAGCCTAATGTACGTTAGTAAAAATACAATCCACTACCTCAACATCTGGCATTAAAAAGATCAAAACCAAAGTTCCTATTTTAATATTTTCCTCTCCATCTAAACTCCTACTGATTTCACTTGGAGTGAAAAAGCAAGATTGTAACCTGCCATTTAAATCTATATATGATGCTATCTTACCTCCTCCATTCTTGTAGCAAAGATATGGGAATCAATTACTTAGTATAGTAATAATCTCTACTGAGGTCATACCTGTATTCCATTCATGCCCACAGGTAGCCCAAGGAAGCTCTGTAGTAAAGCAGTTAAACAGATAGAAGATAGCCCATGCTAAAATGATGATGTAATATACATTTAAATGTGCCTCTATAACTTGGGTAGCATATCCAATGCCTGGAGGGGGGGAAAAAAAAAAAAAAAAAAGGAGAGAGGGAGAGAGACACACACAGAAACCTTTTACTTTTCAGGTCATTTAAAAAAGCAAATGCTCACTACTTTATATCTTAACTTCAATTTTGATATGGTATCTTTTACTTTAGTTTTAATGCCTTCTTTTGCAGTAGAACAGAGAATTCTTTGTTACCTTCAAATAGAGGGCAAACTTTCCTCCAGCATGTAATACCACCTTCACTAGTAAACTGTCCCAAGGCCGTTTCCAGGAAAAATACTGGTATTCCACAGCAAATAAAGAAAACCACATATGGGATGAGGAAAGCACCTACAAGCAAACATTGAGGGGGTATTGGTTATAACAAATAAAGTTCTTCGACTGCTTAGTGAAAATTCATTTTCTTAATAAAGGAAGGATCACCTGTCAGCCAACTCACAGATGATGTGTTGAAAGTGCAGAAAACACTTATTCCTGTCTCTAAATGTTGAAAGTTAACTTTTATGCCAGTATCAGGGGATTAAAAAAATCAAATCCAAAGTTCCTCACAATAGATTAAATTCTGCTCATGTTTCTCCCAAACACAGGGAAGACTACATTCTTGTTCAGCCACACAATTCTGCTCTGATTATCATCAAGTCAGTCTATCTAATCTTCTCTTCTTTGATCTTCTCAGGAAAGCACAAATGAAGAAGTGTTATGGAAATAAAATCCAACAAATAGTGTGTATGTTATTTGGATAAGCCTGATGATAAAGATCATGAAAAGTGAACGATGAAATAAACTACTGAACTACTTACAAGAAGAACAGGGCTTGGCCTTATCAGCTGGAGATAATACAGAGAAAATGTAGGAAGATAAAGCATCCAACGTTTTTATTAGATGCTGACAGTCAGTTACAACATAGATGAGTAGCACAATTCAGTGAAGAGTTGTATTGTACAAAATATTTTTCTCTTATCAATTTATATATAGCAGAAGTATTGCATTATTTCATGATTAATTATGTTATTACATATGGCACTTACAGAACATGGCTGTGAAGTATGCAGAAGCAAAGAAGTGACAGAACACACACAGGCTAGGCAGAATGTCACTTGCTAGTGGAGGTACAAAACCGCTAGTAATACAGTTTTTACTTATTCTGTTGAGAACTGAACCTAAGTAACAAGGAATGAGATATAGCCTTTCCACCACAAAGAGAATCAGTGAATATTTAAAGCCAAAAGAAGAACTTTTTTCCTCATTCCCTGGGTACTCAGCTTCCCTGATGAGTCAAAGGATGAGGTGTAAAGCAAGTAACTCTACAGGTTTTGACTGAAACAAGGAAAGAAGGAAATAAATACTAAGAAGAAAGTAAAAAATAACTGATTCTGCTTTTTTTACTTACACCAATAAATAAAGTTCCACCAGTTTAACCAGGCAGACTAGCACAGGAAAGTACTACACAGAATACAGAGTTGTATGAAAACAACAAAGCATTAATTTTCTAATTAGATTATGACAGTACAGGTTAGTACAACATACGTAATATGTATCCAGGCCTCAACCTACTTGCTCCTGAACGTATAATCCCAGAATTAATGAACTTCATTTAATGCTGCCACTAAATGATATAATTATCCTGCCATTCATTCAATTTCAAATCAACACAATATGTGCTAAAATCACAAGTTTTGACAGATATAGTTTTTCTGGAAGACGTATTTTACAACACTGTCCATTGCTGCATACAGCAGCGATGTTCTAAAGAGCAATCCATTCTTTAAAGTGTTAATGATAGCAGCATATCCCCTTCAACAAGAGTCCTGAAAATTACTTTGAACGTTACTGAACAGCACATTAACAGCTGCCTCTGTACTCTATCAGAACCTTAGCTATGAGCAAAACATTTCCAAATGTTTCAGGATAATTTCTACAACTACGAGGTAAACATGGATCCTATCCATGATCATTAAAAAAAGGAACGAAAACTGCAACAGTTGTTATGCTTTAATCATTTTGACCTAGGAAAGAGACACAACTAAGTACACCTGCTTTGAAAAATTCTACACAGCATCCCCGGGATTTGCAGTTTCTTTCTTCAGACCCTGCATATCAAAAGACATCTCTTCATGAGTAATCTCTTCCCTCATCCAGGCAATCTGCCTATAGTTGAATCTCAGCTGCATCTTGAGCAATACATACGTATTTCACAGAGAAGGGAATCCATACATCTAAAACACGGTTTCTCCATATGATTCACTGTGTAAATGGCTTAAACAAAATCTTTATAGGCTGTGATGTGAGAACTGCTGGCCAACAGAAAATCTAGCTTGGCCCACTCATATGCACAACCCTAGTCCATGACAACCTGTTCAGCTTGAAAGTATTGGCTTTGACTATTTTTCCACCACTGATATACAATTAATATACATCATGAAAATGAGAGGAGATCAAGCTTTTCAGCTTGCAGACAGATCAGATACCAACAAATACCTAATTCAAAATGTTTAAAGGAGTTATATTTTTGTAAATAGATTATCAAATACCAGTAAGAACAAACTAAAATTATAGAAGCTTATGTCTACATTACATATTATGACCTGGAGTATGTATCAGAGATAGCTCAAACTTTGGAAGTTCCATTCTACTGTTTTGGGATTGCTTCTGTACCTGAGCAAATTATTTCATAACTACCTCATATATCTCAACATTGGACTTCACTTACTACACACTAGAATGTTTTCACTGTTCACATCTGATGAATCAAACAAACCCAACTCTGGTCTAATTCCAGCAGGGCATTCCAGAGAGTAACAAAAATGGAGCTGATGGCAGAAGGTCATAGACCAAGATCCCACTGAAGCTGAAGTCAATGGCAAATTTTCTATGGTGCCAGGACATACCAATTAAAACACACGTTAATTCTATTCTAAAAGAACGCACTGATGATTAAATATGATATTTAATTAAATGCATTTTCAGCAAGTCACCCAAACATGACTGTTTTTTCCTACTTAATGCTATACATTTAAAAATGATAGTATCACATTTTAACAAGCTAGCACATACACACAACTACAAGTGAGCATATGAAGGCTACTGTATGAGCAAGAAAATCTTCATTACACACTGAAAAATTATTTCGCATATTCTCCCTTCCCAAACAAGGAAAAATTGTTCTGCATATTGTATCCAGCATATTAACATTTACATACTAAAATATTACTAGGCAGCATCATTCTAGGAAAGGGTGAATTCTTGTCAACCTGGTTTTGCCAAAGTACTGAAATATAAAGAAAGGAGATGCAAACCAGAAACGCACCTACTGTGCATCAGTCTTTAGAAACAGCAGACAAAATAGGCCAAAACCATCCCTGGGTTCAGAAAACCATGCCTAGTTTTGGAGGAACAAGGGAAAGAAATTTGGCACTGCACTGTTGGCAAACCAACCTGTTAAAAAACGTATCTTTGCATATCAGCCACTGAACACATATATTTACACTAACACTGAGTCAGGCCTTAAGTGGAAGAGTGTTGAATCCAGTTCACAGCATTTCTAAAGTAGTTTTTTTTCCTCATTGCTACATGAGTACTACTCTTTGAGTAACAGTGAGCTTGACATCTTCCCCTATCCTAGCGTAGTGATTTGGGGAGTAAAGGCTAAGCAAGGTACAATTGAATTAAAGGCATTTTCATATGAAAATGTAAATAGTAATCTTTGTAGCATTATCAGAAATACTATTCATCCTCTCCAAAGTATGTTGTTTTGGAAAATAAATTGCTACTTTCTTTTCCATGCCAGACAAAACTTAAGTATGCACGGGTCTGCATTCGAATACAGAAGAAAACATACTGTGGTCTATTTTAACAGAACACTGGTTTCTTCTACATTAAAAATTTTACAGTAAAAAAATATAAATTCACAAATGCACAAAACTTGTGAAAGAAAACCACGCAACATTTGGGGAAGAGAGAGGAAGAGGAACACCACATTTTTTCTTACTTCTCAGATGCTTAATGTTTCCCCATCTACACACACTGAAATCCTGAACACTTATCTTTTGTAACTAGTGCAAGAAATCATCGCAAAGCATTTTTAACTGTTTATTTACCAAGCGTTTATGGTGAACTTTAAATATTTATATGATGACATCTTACCTCCTCCATTCTTGTAGCAAAGATACGGGAATCTCCATACGTTTCCCAGCCCAATAATCTCCCCTGCCACAGAAAGCACAAATTCAACCTTATTGTTCCAGTGACCTCTTTCATGAACTTTCTTATCATTTCTGTGGACGAGGTTGGTACTGGAGGCTTCTGGGTCCAAAACATCTTCTGGCTTGCCATTAATTATGGGAATAGTCTTTTCAGCTGTCATGACTATTTAGCCTGAAGGAGAACAAAAGAAAAGCATACAGATATTTTAAGTCACTTTTTAGTTATAACCTTCAACCGCTAGGAAGTCCCTCAGGGTATCTTTGGCTTCAAAATACTTATTACCTACACACAGTTGCAGGTGAAAGTGAAGAAGGCAATTTTGTAAGGCTAGACAAGTTCTAAAGAAGGAAAAAAAGAAGAAAAAGGAAAAAAACGAATAAGCTTGCGCATGAGGGAAGAAGAAGGGTTCTGAGTTGAGAGATAGAACTTGCTAGTAGGACATTGCCTTAAGACTCAGATAGTGGAAACCTTTCAGAAATCCCTCCCCCAGCAAGGATCCCAACTTGACTAACCTCACTGAGGAGAGAGATCTCCTGCACCTTCCAGGCACGCAAACAAGAACAGGGGAAGAAAAGGATGTGGAGAAGGTGGCCTGAATGGCTCCTGGCCTGCCTGAAAGAGTAAAGGAGCTCCCAGACTACTCACCCAGGGCTCTGCCTGTGCCTGCACGGCTAGGAGAGGGACAGGGTCTCTAGCTCTGTGCTCGGCTCCGAGTGGACCGCCGCGGGCTGCTGCTCTCCACTCCGTTGCACAGGAGCACGGGGCAGGACAGACGCGGGCACCCGGTGGCAGAGGCGGGCAGGGGGAAGGCGGGTGTGAGGATAACGAGGAGCTGAGAAGCCTCGTCCTGCTCTGCGGCTGCCGCCTTCACCGAGCCAGCCAGCAGGGATAGGATGCTCCCTGCTCCCCACGCTCTGGAGCCGGAATCTGCAAATGCTCAGCCTTCCCCGGAGCAATGGTATAACACCCGCCTCCCCCCTCCGCCCATCTCAGTCTGTCCCACCAGCTCCCCCCTCCTCCTCTTCCTCCCCCTCTACCCGGCATCACTGCCTGAGCATCCGTAGCAGCTTGCTCCCCCCACCCTGTGCAAAGCAACCAGGACCAAGCACCGGACAGGACCCAGCCCCGCTTCTAGCGCGCCTCGGCCCCCCGTGCGAGAGGGAGGTGACCTACACGCGGCTTGAGGAGGGCCAGCTGCCCGGAGCCGGCAGAGAGCACGGCGGCGGCGGAGCGGCAGCAGCAGGCTCGCTGCGCACCTGCCGGCCAGCTCGCTGCAGTGCCGGCGCTGAGCCCCGCGGCGGGGTGGGGAGGGGAGGGGAGGGGAGGGGAGGGGAGAGGCCGGCGCGGCCACAGGCAGCGCCCTGCCTGCCGGCAGTCCTTCACCCCGTGCTCACGGGCCAGCTAGATTCGGGGCGTTTGGGGGGTTCAGGTCTGACAATTTAAAAACAAAGCCCTCTGAAAACAGGTTACATTAACTTCGGGTGGAAGGGGTGTGGGGGGAGCGGAAGAACGAGATACACTGGATACAGAAATATTCAGAAAGTGTGGAAACAATGTGGGCGCTTTCTAGGTACACTTGGAAAATGTGGAAATGGCCCACGTGGCCACCACCAAGAAATCCACTACACACTTCTGCAGCTTCTTCCTGGCAAATGGCAAGACCCAATTCATTTTTTTAGCTTCGCATCTTCCCTCAGATCCATCCTCTCAGTTTCAGCTAGCATTACCAATATTTTTGCTCTGCAGCCCCAGGAGATGAGCTCATGAACACTTTGTCTCTGAAATTTTGGATTACATTTAAGCATGCCAAAGGATGCTGTTCCAGAGACAGTGTACTCCTCCGTGTGAATTCTCCCTCTCTTGCCCTTTACCTCCATGGACTTCTTCCACCGCCAGCAAAAGTGTTATCCAGTGCTTACTTAAGACAGTGGAAAGATGCCCAGGGACAGATTTTATATTAATTTTAGCTGACTTCGGAATTTAGAAGCTGACCATACCCCCTTACATGTGTTGCCTCAGTGTGCCTATACACTGAAACTCCTCCTGTGGTTAAAGTTCTCAGAATTTTGCTTTTAAATTTGGCATGCCTCAAGTCAGGGTTGTCAGGGACTCATTCTAGATTCACTTTCAACTATATATCATTATAAATACTTGCATTCACTTAATAGGTATAGGATAGGCCCTTTATTTTCTTACTGGTACCCACATGCATAGTTCTAGTCAAACCTGTATACTCCCTATGGTAAAAGTATGGTAAAACACTACAGTAGAATTGTAAAATTCTGATTTTTAGACATTTTTTAAATGTAAGAACTACCCTCCACTGATATCATTGTCAGAAGCTGAGCTTGGGGTGTTTTTTTTTTTTTTTTGGGGGGGGGGGTCTTTTGGTTTTTTAATGCATCTGGTATCCAGTAGCTAAGGATGGACAAGACAGATCCATCCTTCCCAACCTTGACTTTGTACAAACCAAACTCAACTTTGAGATTCCTCCTCCACCTTCTAGTTTGCAGCAGAGATCAAAACAGACATTGTTTTTTTGTATTCCAGCCAGACCGAACAGGTTCAATGGGATATATTTAAACATCAAAACCAAAACTGAATTATCATCTCATTGCTAGGAGTAATTCTAAAAATGAAGGAAGCTAAGGGGCAGTTAAAGATCTGACTACTGATACAATACATGGGAGAGACCAGTCTTCTATTTATACACAGAATAAATTCTATATAATCAGCATGATGGCGAAGCTTTCACTGATATAATGCCAGTATGCCTAGCCTATTGCAGCCTAATTTAAATATATCAGAACAGTGTTACCCTTTTGATACCGGAAAGAATTTCAGGTAGAGTAAGTCACAACATGAACAGCTTTCTGTTACAAATGAGACTAATGATACCAAATCAAAGAGGCCTGCTCCAAAGACCAGTCTGTAAGATGACTGGCAAATGCAAAAGATGTTTAATCACTGCTGACTTGTTAAGTATTTGAAATGATGAACACCTGGTGACAAGAATTTTATCCACTGCTGCATTCCTACACTGATTCCCATTCAATCTCCCACCGATTGAAGAGTTTATGGAAGTAACTGCTAGCTGCTGATCCTTGTGAATACTTTACTGAAATGCAGAACAGTGTTTGCAACACAGAACTTCCCAAATGTTAATATATGTTGATAACCCTGGGGGTGAGGGAGCAGGGGGATGTGATTTTTTTTTTTTTTAATCTTGGGCACCACCAATGGCAAAGAAAAAAGTTCTCTGGAATACAGATTACATCTCAGTTGATGTACTAACCTAGTGTATCTAATGCTCCTCATCATGCATTCATGCCTGCTCATTTCACTCTGCTGGGAGATCTACACGTGACACGCAGTCAGAGCTGAACTCACAGATAGGGATGAGAGCATATCTTGCAACATGGCTGTGCTTAAGACTAGAGACTTTTACCTACTAACTGGTCCTAGTAAAATTAATATCTAGTATTAAAACATTAGTTAAAAGTCTGTATTCTATACAGGGGCTAGCCCCATCACACACCTCAAGTAGTCTAGATATGTCTAGCTAGATTTCTTCTGCTCCATTTCTGGTAATTTAGCATCAAGTCTGCAGAAACCTTTAAAGCTGTTGTTACCTCCAACCCACTCTCCAGAAATGAATTTCCTGGCCATTTCTTTTGAGTCCCACAGTAATATGATGTGATCTAACACAGGAATTCAAATTCTGCCTTATTCAAAATTCATCTTCACCCTCCCAAGGAAATCACCAAAGCTTTATGGAGAAAGTAGGCTGTGGTGAGAATGGAGACCAGGTGTTTCTGCTATCCAGAGAACAAGGCTGTTAAGTCACAAATGTTCTACTACTGCATTTATTTGTATTTAGAAAGTAAAAATAATACAGACAAGAATTTAGCATATACAGAGCATGTTGAGAAAAGAACCTCCAAAACCAAGCCACATTCCCACAGGATTCTGCCAGGGTGCTGAAATAGAAGGCAGTGTCCAGATGCACCAAGGAATATGCACTGTACCCAGGCTATTTGATTATTGCTAGAACTCATATTCAGCCTGTTTTCTCATTTATTCTATTGTGGGACTTCTACTTGCTCCATACTTTCAAAACACACGCGCGCGCACACACACACACACAGTTAATCCCCAGCATGTGTTGGTGTGTCTTATCTCTTTTGTTCTTTTTCTCCTCAGTGCCCAACCCCTACACAACTCAGAAGGCACATGAAGAAAGCCACATGAGGCAATTGTACGCTTTGCTTCCCTCACTTTGATGTGTAACTTTTTTTTTTTGGAAATCAGGATGCTGTACTCACCCTGTGCTTTAGATCCTTGTTAGGATACCTCAGTTTCCATACAAGAGTGGAGCATTTCTGCTATGCTGCATGATCTTTTTGCCTCTAGACTGGACAGCTGCCTCTAGAATTTTTGTATTTTTCCTGAATAGCATAGAAAAATGAAGACAATAAATCACTGTAAAAAAAACAAACAAACCCTCATTAGGAACAGACTTACGATGAATAGAACTAATTTCATAATAGTGAGATCAATGACGTTTTCAGACTGGTATTTCATGTGAGCAAAAGTCACGTTATATAGCTTTGGAAATGAGAGGGCTTGGCTCCGTTTCTACTCCTTATTAAACCACTGTAAGCGTTAACTTCTGTGTTGTTCCAACAATATAGAACTCTGTCAGTATAATTAAGGGGCGGGGGGAACACAACAACCCTATCCAGATTTAGAAGTTTTAGTTTAGACTTGATGGAAGCAAAATCTACACAGGCCTTGTGTAAGATTTCACAAAGTAAGGCTCTTCATGTGTAAATAGCTACACAAAAGAGAGGAAAGTAAACAGAGAATTTCATTAGTGATACTGATCTGACATATTATTTTGGATCAAGAGTCTAAGACCATGAAGCAGTTTTCAAACAAGACAGACACCTTTTGCTATGCTATTGGACTTAAGTCAAACAGCAATAGGCTGTCTGATTTGTGCCTGATCAGTTTTCTGCAATGGAAAAAGAATAAGATTTATTTGTTGCAGATAAAAATTTAAAGTTAAGCTATAACTGATTGTTGAGCTTCTATTTAGAAAGGCTTAACAGCTGTCATTTTAGATCTCTCTCTTTTACATTTATTGCCCATATCTCACAATGGTTGAGACCCCAAATTTAGAGTTCCAGAAAGCTGTGAAAACCACTTTTTCATTCATTGCTGTTGCCCTTTGGGCCCTTCTCTTGTCATTGCTATTGGTCTGAGACTGTGCTTTATGGAGCTCCCCCTCTGCAAGAGTGGCTTGTAATATCTTGAGCTTCCTAAACATGAGTTTCACGGACAGATGGCACTTGGAGGGAACCTCCAATGGTGAGGCTTATACACAACTTCCAAGAACTAGCAGTCATTTATCCCCAGTTAAAAAGAGACCCTTTCTGTATTGTATTAAAGTCTATCTGCTGATTTATCTAACAAAAGCACGTTTTTACCTCTGTTAGCACTTCAGACCCAATAAGAGCAGTACGAAAAGAAACAGTAAGACAGAAGAATTTTATGTAAAACACATCCGCATGTGTTTTACATAAGTACTGTGTTTTTCTACATAAGCCTCATGTGTTTTATCATAAACCTTGAGGCTTTGTACATCTGAACAAGACAATATGAAGTACATTTCTATACATTCACAAAAAACAACCATCTTCAAGTATTTTAGTGAATGTATGCAGCCAGAGGTGTCCACATAACCAAGAAATAAAGAGTAAAAGGCACTAGCTTGTGTGAAGAGAGGAGAATAGCTATCTGTATAAATGACAGCACTAAAGATTTACAAGTCAGACCAAATATGATAAATACTAAATAAAGGCTACAGAATAGTTAGATACTTTAAAGTATAGCATGACCAGAGTCTTATCACTAGCAGTAACTATCTAGTCATTCTTCCACATCAAAACCTGAACTTGCAATCTTCACACCACTATGTGTATCATCTGTATGCCATGCTTACTGAGAGATGCCACAACCTGGAAAAGGGATGACCTCTGAGGAAAGCTGGCACTCAGATCCTCTGAACATATTTTCAGCTAAATGTTATTACCAGTAGTAGAAGAATATTAAAATAAAGGCAGAAACAAAGCCAGAATCTAGTGGTTCCTCTCTGCAGGCATCTGAAGTCCCTTATGCTATCCTAGTGGTTCTTTCTTGCTATAGAAGAAAGAGTAGGGCTAAGGACTTGCCTTACATGCTGTACATTCCAGATTTATGTGGGCAGACTGTTAGTATTTACCAAATTCAGAGAAGTTACCAACTCTACACCTCAGGTAGGAAGGACTGAGCTTGACAGAAAGCAGCATCTCTTCCAATCCCTGGATAGCGGCCCTATTGCATTTCTTTTCTATGAACAGTCCATCTAGCCAGGCTTTGTGTTAATCCATGAATTTCATGCAGCTTATCTTGGCTTTCAGACCTGAGATTGACTCTATAGTACAGCAATTCACAACATTATTTTCCAGCTTGCAAATGAAGCTAATCAACAAGAGTTAAATAAACACATAAAAGTATATATATATAAAAGTATAAAAGTATTTCAGAATTACGTATATACATATGTATATAGATCTACACATAAGGTTTTTTAAAAATCTGCATCAGTTAAGAACCTGTAAAAATTGATCCAGGTCTTAGTGTTTTATTCTGAATTCATCAGTAAATTTCAAATGTATATTTTAAAATGTCTTATTCAGATGGATAATTATCTTCCTGATCTTAAATACAGGTGTATACTACGGCACAGATAAATATAGCAATGCCTCTATAGTTCACACTGTAAGTCAATGGTAGATCTTGAAAGAGGACTTAGGCCTTCCAGATTCAGATTCAGTGTGCACTATCCGCAGAATTAACTGACCTCAAATTAACTTACTGAACACACATACATATATATTGAAATATACATATACATATATTGAAAATGTTTTAGGATCAAGTGGGTAACACTCATCAAATAAATTATTCATACAGCAAATCTTCTTTCAACACATTGGGCTAACTGATAGACCAAGTCCCACAAAAAGGCTTTTTAATCAGGTCATGCTACATCTTAGGTGACAGAAACATTTCTTGAAGAAAATGAAATTCCCCTCTTCTGACTCAAGCTTAGTATGCTCTTCTATATGGTTTTCCTCCCCAGAAACAAAGCATCAATTTTGAACCTTGACTGTGAATTCCTGATTGCACGGTGAAGTGTCTAATTGTTGCTCATAAAAGTGGCAACCTATGTAATACTTATGTTGAATGAAGTGCAGCAGCAGCAGTGAGCACACTGTCTGCCTAATGCAGTTTAAATAAAACCATTAGAATGAGCAACTGTAAATTATCGTAAAAAATACAGTCATAACGTGAATGAGGGAGTGGCTTGGTTCACTTTCAGAACTGAAATAGGAAAAAGAAATTAAAAAGATCAGCTCAACCCATAATGAAGATAACTTATTTCTCTCTGTAATATAAAATAATGAGAAATATGTATGGCAAGTTACCTCAAAAATTCTGTTCAACTCACAATCACAGGTTTCATTTTGGAGATTTTATATCTTTAAAAGTGGAATATAATAGCAATATATTCCGTCAAATTTAAAAAAAGAAGTCTCTCCTATTTTCAAAATGCTTCCTTTTTTTAATTCTTTTTAGTTGAAGCCGCATGTTAGGCAAACAAAGTAATTGCCTGATATTTTTCTTTTAATCGGATTTTATCAAATACACCTTATCATCTTTGGTATTTGTTTACATTTTAGCAGTGTAAGCATTTAAGCATTATCTGGAGTTTGAGATAAAGTACAGAATATTTAGTTCTTGTAGCCAGCCTAGTATATTTATACAGACACTGTGTTACTGCACCTGCTCTAGCACATAAATTACATATGACTACTTGGACTAACTCAGGAAACAATCCTTTCTTCAGTTGTCTGCTGGCACATTGCTAATTAACAATTAATTGCCTTCAGCAAGATTCCTGCAGAGCAGATGATGTGATATTGCAGATATTTCAGCCAAGTTTCATTCCTTTACACTATTGGTGAAAACTATCTAAACATTTTTTGCTGCTTTGCTTTTTGTCACTGGATTTTAACCAGAAATATATTCCCCATGTTTAGATTTTTTTAAAAGATGTTTCAGTAGTTGAGTACTAGTTCAGAAACTCACATTACTAAAATACTTTCCTCATAGTTGTGAAAAATCAGCTCCTGACTGACATCAAGCCAACACCTGCAGATTTATATGCTCTGATTCAGTCAACACAGGATTTAGCTAATAAATCAGAAAAAAAATGAACTGTAATAAACACTGTTGTAATAGTGCACCCTAATATGTCCAACAGCAAAATTTCAGTGCTTTACGAGACAAAATATAGAATATTCTGGAACTTTAAGATAGTCATTTACTAAAAAATACCATTTTATGCCTCACCTGGTGTGTGGACTTGTTGCATCTTTGACAGCTGAAACAGCTATAGTAGGGAAAAGCTCTTATATGTTAATGTCGACTCTAATATGATCCACTGGAAAGGTGAATGGAGAAGATACAAGAATATAATGAGACACCACCAGGAATACCAGATCATATGTAATTTTGTGTCTGCTGGACAATTATTTTCCCTAATGACATGCTAAAAGTTAACAAAGAAAAATCAATGACATAAGAACATCACAGCAAAAAAGCACACGCTGCATTTACATGCAAGAAGCTCTAAGTTGCTAGAGAAATGAAGAACAGTAGGTACAGATTCTTACTTTGCTGGCACACATTTCAGAAGCCAGATAATGATGAGTATGATGGGAAGACAAGAGAATATATACATGTCTGAATTGCTATTGCACCATTTCAGCAATAGATGGCATCTATTTGGGTGTTATGATCTGGGCACATGAGACAAAGTGGGCAGACTCTTACAAGCAGGAAAAAAGCTTTCCAGACATTTTTAAGAAATTCACGAGTGTTATTTGAACATAAGGTTGAAATCAGAGACATGAAAAAAATATTATTCAGCTTACTCAAAATAGTTCTAATAGTTCCTTCTTTATCTCATCCTTTACTCCTACTCTATCCACAGGTAAGCTGAAACTGAGTCTACAGCGCTTGACTGCACTGAAAAGAGAATCTCAAAATACACTTGTCACAAATTCTTACCCAGATGTCTGATACTGGGTGGTATCATATTACTAGAAACAGTGAGACTAATCCATAGAAAACTAAATATATGAAAGAATGGGAAATTTTGCACAAGGTTGTTGTATGTCTCACTTCTGCCAAAGTCTTCAGTTTCACTTCTTCAACTTCCTAATGTTTACAGGGGAAAATTATAAGCAACTTCTCATGGAGAGAGAAGGAGACATCTCATATTATGAGAGAAACATGGCTCTTCTGGCTTCAGAACAGGAGGAAGAATTAAAAGTCTGACTCATCTCTCTTTGCTGTCTATAGTAGGAAAGCTGGTAGTAGAATTGCTCAGCTCCAGACATTATGCTTTAGCTTAGGCACAATGGCTAGTGAATGCAATCTCCAAAACAAAGTAGTATCCTAGTTCTTAAAAATCTTCCTCTAAACTGCTGGCCACTAAAGATGTGGTGACATAGGGACCTTTTTTCTAACCCGTATGCCAGTTCTTATGGTTTGAACGCTTGTAAAAGCATGACAGTACCTATCACTATTAACAATATGCCTGAGTTAGAAATATTATCATGATTTAACAAAAGGGTCAGATCCCCACAGAAACCATACACATGCTTTGCTCAAAATCTTTTAAAAATGAGTTTTTAGCAAGGCATTGCCTTGTAGATGGCATGATGATGAAAATCCTCAGAATTACATTTACAGATCACTGCAAGCAATGTTTTGCCCTGTTAAAACAGGGAGTAATGGGTCATTGACTTCTGCGGGGATAGGGGAAGGCAGTAAGGTATATGTTAGAATGGAAGAATTACTATTCTGATTTATTAAATCCAGGACATCTTTGAGAAAAAGAAAGTCAGGGAACAGGCAGTCCTTTTGAACAACTAATATACAAAAGGTAAAAGTTTAGAATTTCACCTGAAACAGAAAGGACTGATGCCTTGGTAAATTGTAATTCATCTCTGATTATAATGTAATTCCATTAATTTCAGTAAAACTATGCCCCCAAATTTGGCCCAGTATCTGCAAGAAAACCAACTTATTTTTCTTTTTCTCTAGGAAGAATTCCTTATGGTGAGGAATGCTAGGCAGCAATTAAAAAAATAAATTTTTAGTTCAACTTTTTCTGAATGTTGTTCTAGTCATCATGTCCTAATGACTATAAATGTCTAATTAAACAAGACAGGAAGAATAATAACAAAACTCTCACTAGAAAGCTAAGGTCCCCTTACTAGATGTCAAATACTCTAACTGTCCTACTGAAAAATAAAGTCTTTGCTGATAGAGTCAAGGCTGACAGATCAGTATGTCCTACTGTACAAGAGAAATGAATATGGTATATTTACAAACAACAGGTCTTAATGAGCACTGGTATTCACAAGTATACAATTTTTGAAAGTAGCATTCTATATTTTGTAATCAGCTTCTCCACTTGTTACTGAAATTAAATATAAATTATGTTAGAAATAGGAAATTGCTTACTGAGGAGGAAAATATAATTTGATCTGCAGAGGTAGCATAATCACAACTGAAAAGCCTTCCAATTTTTCATTGGTTAAAATATGTTGCAGATAAATACTTGGAAGTTTCCAACCAGTGCATCATTTAAAAACTTTTCAGCATGTTGAACTTTCATTGACGTAATGGCTTGTCTCAGTAGACAACTTTGCCTAAAGATAAAATTTTCAGGAATTCAGTTTCCAAGGTGGCCTCTTCTCTTCTGATGTTGAGTACCAGAGTATGGAACTTCACTTGATTAGTTGTTTGCAGTTTGAAAGGGTTTTATGGGTCTTAAACAATGAACGTTAGGAAGATCCATAATCTATAGCAAGAAAAATGCTGTATCATTTGACTTCTGTATTAGCAGTGCCTACTGACATCAAAAACATGATTAATTTCATTAAGGCCAGAATTCTACCCAGATATCATAAACTGAATATATATTTTTTCAGGACTGCAAGAACCTCCACCCAATACAATATAAAACTGTAGATTTCCCTCCTCTGTCATGATTTTTAGCTACCTAGTCACACAAGACACTGGGCCCTGGACCAGGCCCAGGATAAGCATTCCACTTCTTGCCTGAGGTACTGGTGACTCCTACATTGTTTTAATATACTCCTGATCAATCTGTCTGAAACTTTTTACTCCAAAACAGCTATTTCCCAAGTTTAACAAGTCCTCAGAAGACAATGCAGAACATAAAGGTTTGGAAAGTTTGAAGCTACTACTAGAGGTTAAGTGCTCTTTACTCGCTATTATAGAGTTTACTGTCACTAAGTCAGTTTAAATTTTAACAGTTCTCTGGAACTAGGCAGAGACAGAAACTTTGGATGTGGCAATAATCACAGTTCAAAATGCTAACCTGGAAGCAGCTAAGACTATTCTAGCTAGCAGCTCAGATTAATTCAGTACTCAAAGCAGGAGGAAGCGGGTCATGGATAAACCATAAAATAATCTTTCTAATATCAAATTAAGTTTGTAAAATTGAGGTCACAAGAAATAATAACATAGTGACCACTGTAATTAAAGTAGCTGAGGCTAAGCAGACAAGGCTCTGTATCTCATGGCTCTGTATCTGTAACTGCATTTATCTTTCCAGAAAGTGTGATATTTTCTCAATTCTTTGCTAACATTACAATTCTCCAGATTAAGAATGCTCTGGATTTGAGTTTTTGTATGAGCAAATGCTCTGTTTCAAATTCAAAGCACAGCCATCGGAGCTGATTGCCCAAGCCACACTGGAAGCTCTCCTTTGAGGACTTACATGATGCCATTGCATGACCTTCTTCAGAAATACCAGTGTTGCCACCATGCAGTGATTAGATCATTTTCTGCAGCAGTCTCAAAATATTTGTCAGGAACTTGTCACTTTTGCTCCCCACTAAAATTATTTGAAACACAGTGTCAAAAAGTCTTGGATATTACTACTCCAAAATACAGAAAACTAAGAGCATTCTAAATGCTAGTTCTCTAGGTGCTCACCACAGAACACTACCATTGTGCCTCAGGCCTGCTAAAGGACTTCCTTTCTCCTCCATTCTATAAATGTCACTGAACAGCATCACATAAAATATACACGCTAGGAAAAAAAAAAAAGCTCCAAAATTTTCATATCTAGTCATATCAACTTCAAATCTATACTAGATGTAAACAGTAGTACAATGGAAAATCAGAGAAGGCTTTGTTCAGATGATGTTGGAGGCCACCCCTAGATTAGAAAGGCATACTGTTGCAGTGCTTTTTTAATATAACAAACAGTTGCTAAAATTGATGCTCTGAAAGTAAATTGTCTCCTTTTCCCTCTATTAAAAAATTCAGGTGCATTGATAATAACACAATAATAAAATGAAGAAAAAAGGCATTCTTTGCAAGTAAAGTAGGAATAATAATATTAGGTATATGATTTATAGCTATGTTACCCACTTCTTATTACTGGAAAATAGCACATTTTTATATGTATCATTTCTTTTTAGTAAAGTTAAATATGAGAAAACTACACAGATTCTTGTAATACCTGAAGTGCTCAGATTCTGCTTCCCCATAACATATATTCCTAACTCTGTCATTTACAACAGGTCTTGCATGCTTTGCTCCCTTTACCTTCAACTTGAGGAAGTTACAGGCTCTACTTGTTCCAACAGACAGCAGGAATCCTTAAAGCGGACATGATCATAGGGCATTCCATCTTACCTAAGGCTGAAGACACCACACATAAAAAGAAGGATTTTAACTCAGGAAAGGTTTTCTTTAATGCTTTTGTTTCTAAAGGAACACAGAGGGTTTGGAGTAGAGTTAGCTGTTAATTCAAGCAATTCCTGTTCCTTGGTTAGTAATGATAAGTAGGTATTCAATTTCAGATGTCTGTGTTAAATGGATTTGCAATTATAAAGGTATTTCTATTTTAAGCCTGTTTCAGCTTATTAAGAATTTAGCAGTTCAGTCCTGGGTTTGACATGAGCCTTGAACAAGAAAGAGGCCATTGCATCCCTCTTCTATAACTGAGCTAGTCAATTCTTTCAGACAGAGTTAAGGTTCCAACTACTTTCAAGAAAGAGAAAATTTGTAGGTGGGATACATGATTTTATACAGGCAGAGACAGTGTTTCTAAAGGGGCTGCTTTCTACTGTGTGGCTTACAAAGTCTGTTCAAAGGAGTAATAATGTATGTTGTATGGCCAATAAATCTGTACCACACACTGCAGCTATATTATTAAATAAGGATTTTGTGAACTATAGCGAAGATGGCTATATACCAAATGTTACTATATACGGAGAAGCACACTTTTTCAGCACCGATCTTTATTACAAGACTATGATTGTGTTACAGCATCTTAACCAGTGGAAGTGCTGTGACATCCTTCAGCAAGGCATCCCAATTTAATTGTGTTGATTGCTACATTCTGTAGCATTCTGTTCATTCTGCTCTCATGTATACATAATTTTTTCAACACAGTGGGTCCACATGATTTCTTGAATCATTTGCTTCCGAGCTACTCTGCTAACAGCATCTTGAAGTTCTAAGTCCCCTTTTATGTTTGCAAATCAGAATTCTGGCCAGACACAAGAACAACTCATCTCTGAATCCATTTGATTAAAACAAAATTTGGCTGCTGCCTAATGGCTTGCTCAGGAAGCGTTTGGGTCGCATTAGAATGAAGAGGCCAAAGAAAGTTTCTGAGCCGCATTCAAAATCTGATGTGAAAGGTCAAAATGCCATAGTGAATGGCACCTAGTCTGTATAACAACAGAGAAGCTTTCAGAAACTCTTTTTACCACCTTCAAAATTTACCAAGTTACTTATTCCTGGGTGAAGCAAATATAAATTACAGAACTTAAACATTCAAGAAAAAAATACATATTTGAAGAAATAGGAGTAGCTAAATGTAATAAGCCTTTAACACACACTTAAGTTCTGTGGTTTATATTATTCTTCCATACATATTTTCCTCGTAATCAAGATCACTATTTTACAAGACATTTATTTTATTATTCTAACATTATCAGCTCTTGCCAAGTAGGTTAAAATTTCTGAAAATTTTCCCACTATTTCTTGACTGAAAGTTAACTCTCACTTTGCTTTCAGGACCACAAAGAAATTAAAACAATTAACAGCAATAGCACTGGACCTCCATTCTCACGTTTTGCAAAGAATAAAAAGTATTTAAAACTTCTGTGTTCCAAGTTCTATTCAGATATCTAGGAAATGGTCGAGGAATAACATTGATACCTTCTCCCCCATTGCTTCATATCTGCCTAATTTAGTGATACTTGCAACAAAAAGCATAAAATTAAAGGCACCTTGAAGGCTCAATTTGTTACCTTTGGTACCACCATGGGGGGAAAAAAAAATATATATATATATATACACCAGAAATCTGCTACATGAACAATGCCACTGCATACATTGACTAATTAACATGATTTCTTTTTAGGATATATCCAAAAGACAATCTGCTACTGTGTGCCTAAGAGAGCCGGGGAGAAATCACCCTGTATCTGTTATCACCCCAAAGGCAATTAAGTCTGGATTCAGTCAAGAGTAAGCAATGAGGTAAATAAATACCGTATTTAATGTTTATATCATGTCTGTTTTTAATGTTCAATTTGGGACAGAATATAAGGGCAGTAAAAGATAAATTCCATATTGAAAAATAAGTAGATATCAAAGAAAGTGTGGGGTAAGAGTTTTATTCTTCAGTGGAGTATTTTTTAAATTAACAGTGAAGTGCAAGAGTTGCTCCCAGTTTAACAAAATGATGTTTGCACATCTAAGGATGAGAAAAAAAAGTTTATTTTAAGAGAAAAGCCACATTGTCTCCTGCTTAGGAAGAGAGTAAGTTTTTTGAGATGAAGTACTAAACTTGCCTGTACTCCATATAAGATCTTAAATGGATCAAGTGCGAGAGACCATAATGCTATCTAATTTACTTAAGGATTTTTTTTTTAATTTAAAAATGGACCAAGCTATGATTCTGGGCATATAAGCACTTATAAATTCTCTCTCTTTTTCTATAGAAACCAGATATTGATTCAATCCAAATAACCTTTTCAAAACATCTTCAAATCAGCACCAACTCCTGATAAAATCTCCTTTCAATAAACGTTATGGTCCATCCTGACATATCACTAAAGTATGGAGAAAGTTCCTGCAAGCTCCATCTCAATTCTAAACACACGATATTGGAAACTAGGTAGCAATAGTAGGGCCTAACGGCCATTTAAAAAGAATCCCAGAACTACAGAAAACTGCAGTCCCTATTGACATAAAAAGTGTTATGTTTCCCAAGTTCTTCCCCCTCAGCAATACATCAAAAAACTTGTACAACTAGAGCTCACATGATAGTCTAAGGGTTTGCCCTTTTTTTCTCTCACTCTGAAGAATTTAATTTTATTTCTTCACTGGTTTTCTTTTTGGAACATCAGAATTTTATTTCAAGTAATATGTTCTAAGATTTTTCAGCTCATTGTTTTGAACAATATGAAATTCCTCACATAAATGTTAATATTTTGCAATGCTCACTTTACATGAAGGCAAAGATTTTCAAAAGTAACAGGAGATTTAGATCTTTGGGAAACTTTTTAAGATGACTGAAATTCAGAAACATATAACCTGATCTCTGGAAAATCAGGTCCTTTTAAGAGATACCAAATATAATCACTGCTTATATTTTGGCCTAAAGATTAGGCCGGTCAGCTATCTCCCCAAAGAAGACAGCCAGTGCAGGGGAGATCTGTTCATTCCACCAAAAAAACGAAAAACAAACAAACAAAAAAACCCACCCACACCACACAGGAAAAAAATTTTAAAAATATGTAAACAGTAATTTTCACATGTTAATAAAATATTTTTGATGAATTTCACAGAAAATGTATTAGAGTTGGATCAGGTTAAATCAACAGTTAAAAGTATTATTTAAAAAGCAGCTAACACAGTATAATGTGTAATGTGTGATTTTACAGGCACTGCCATAAAAACTGCCACCATAATCAGCAGTAATGATAAGTAACAGTTACCAGGTCAGCTCTCTTAGGCTGAATTGTACTGTCAACATTTTACCTTTATTTCAGTTCATGCTTGATAACAGCTGTGAGAGCACAATTTTTAATACTTGCTTGCAAGGCATAATTACCTGAACATAAACAGACACATCTATTCCATGAATTGACTTAAATGTCTCTGTGCCATAATCCAAACCGTATTATTTAACATTAAAATAACTTTACCTCTTAACTTTTAAAATATTTTTTCTGTAATTTTAATTCTAACTTATCATAATTATTTTAACTAAACTCACTGCTCAACTTAATTTCAGGATTAAGGACATGAACATGTTACTTCGTATACTACTTTGCATATTGGCATGAAGGCAGTATTCTTCCTGTTAATTGGTTTGTATATGTCAGACTATTAAGATTAAAAAATACCTGAAGCCTGCTAAACAACTTGTACCTTTCATTAGAAGGGCAATACTTCTTTTTGTCAGATGGATAATCAAGTTTCTACTGCATATAGGCCAAAGACAAACACAGTGAGTTAACACTCCTGGAAAAATTAAAGGGAAGTTTCGGTTTGAAATTTTCAGTTAGTTCCTTCTCTTGAGATTAGCTGAAGATATTATTCACAAATACAAAAAAACCCTCTAAATTTTGCAGGAGCGGAAAAGGCTGTTAACATACAAAGTCTACATATAGATATGATAAGCTCTATAGCTTGAGCTTCAGTTAAAATGGGCCTCCCATCTACACTGTTTTTATTTAATATTAACTGACTTATGACAACAGATTCCAGACTAGGCATTGTATTTGCACCAGTTTCTAAATGTAAGATATTTAATTATTTGTAATATTTCTGCAGTTTTCTACACTATTTCTAAAGGTGCTTTTCTAAAGAGCCTAAAAATACTAATACAAGAAGCCTAATCCTCAGCAAGAAAATTTTACTATGTTCATTTGTGTTGTAAGCTTGGGAGAACTATGCCTAAGTGCTGTAAGCAGCAATTCATAGAGCTGAGCAAAATCTTGGCAATTAAAAAAGCAAACAAGCCAAATTTGCCTGTTTTCATTAACAGCTATAAACTCTGACTGGATGTGCTGTGGTCTAATGAACCTTTCAAGGGAATCTGCGCAGAAAATAAACTCTGTATCAAAACCAGGCAAAACTCAGTGGCTGAAGCTGAGTTTTCACTTCAGTGTTTGGATGCTATCCCATATAAAAGTGAAACTCAGTTGAAAAAAATCCTCACATAGATAGAAAACAAACATAGCAACAGAATCCTTTAATTCAAAGACAAGCACTGTGTGACTTACTGGTAGATGAATTAGAGAGGTAGCATTAAGGATGCCTAGGAGAAAGAACTTCCCCATCCACAGGCATTCCTTACTTGGGTGAAACAGAAATGCATCAGCATAATTCCCATTACTTTTTCCAAAGAGTCTGGTCAAACTGCTCACCGACTATGGTAACACCTTAGAAAATGTATTCTATAATTGTTCTTTCAAAGGATTGTGATCTGTGACTGATAAATAAAATCTGTTACATAATACATTTTTAAAAAATAAAAGACTCTTCTACTCAAGTTGTTCTGTGTTGACAGAATGGAAAAATACAATTGTTTTTAAATGAGTAGTTTGCAACAGTTAAGTTGCATGTTAACAGCTATAAAAATGGGTCATATTATTCCCATTCCCTTGAAAATTGCTTGCTGCAATACTAACATAGCACAGAATGCTGGTAATGTGGCAGAAATTACTTGCTACATGCTGGTGCTAAACAGTGTTCCCGTGATAGGCCTTTTTAAGCAGTAGTCTTCCCCCATCCCCCACCTACACTTGAGTGCTCACTTTATTATCTAGAAAATGGGTTTCTCAGCAGGAGGGGTATGACAACAAAATGGGCCCTTGGCTCAGCAACCTAAAATTGTCAGAGCTGAGTATGGAGTTGGAATAGGACTTGATATTCCTTTGAATAAGTTCATTAACTGTTTGACCTTTTCTACTCCTGAGGAAGATAAAACTATCAGTGCAAACTGAACACAATGCTGGACCACCTAAGATGCTGCTACATCAGCTTATGAACAGAGATGTTTGTAAAAGTAGAAACCAACCTACTCTTGTGCACTGACCAGAGCAGTATACCCCAAGCAATGAAACCAAAAGTCATTAACATTCTCCAACGCTTTTCTGGTAGGTGCACTGCCACTGAAGTGCACTTTGTCTGCTGAGTTATGGTACAGACAGTCCCTTCACTGAAACATTCCCATCTCCTGCTGAATTCCCGAGCTGACAAGTTGGCTTCTATGTTTATAATCACTTTTACAAGTAACAAAATTACTGGAAGACAGTAATTATTCTGCTTGTGCTCCAATACTGCACATTTTGTTGTTGTTATTCATAATAACAGTCTGAACAGAGCAACAACACATCTATGGATGTCACTAACCAGACTGCAATAATGCCAGACTTTCCACTGCTTCATGTTCATAACATCATTCCCCAACCCATTTTCAGATCCAATTACATGATCAATATATTAAGAAAAAAAAAAGAAAATATATTACTTTCACCATGGATGCTTTCTTGCATTATTTTCCAGGGGCTTTTCATCAGGACCATTGTGAATTCATCAAATGCTGCAAAAAAGTAATTCTATGGCCATGCTCTGTTTAAGTTCCATCTTTCCTTTGTACGTTCACCATCATAGCTCCCCATGACATTGATAACTGCAGCCTCAGTCCTACAGAGGCTAGAATACATGCCTAGCTTCAAACATTTAAGCAATCCAAATGACTAAAACTATTAAGAAAAACTAAAAAAAATCTCATTATATGATTACCACAGACATGACCTGTTCTGAATGCCCACAGACAATTCCTTTTGTAGTCTCTGAAATCACAGCATTAAAACAAATAGAAAATGAGAACTTGAAGAGCTAGGTAGGTGATAATTTGGCAGTGCTGTTTACAGAGCTGCAGTTCCTGGTGACATCCCTGGTACTATAGCTTATCTTACACAGAAAGAGGTCAGACTAGGTAATCGAAACCATCCTACCAGATTAATAGTTTTCAGATTCGAAATAGGCAATGTTTTATTCTTGTACTTGCTGCTTAGAAAGTTATTTATAACATTTTGGCAAGAAGTAATGAACAGAAGCATGGTTTCTATCTATGCACAACTGCCAAAGCTAAGAGCAGTAACAGCTTCCCACTAGAGCCACCCAAGCAAATGTAGGTACCTAATAAACTCACCATCCTATTGAAAAGAAAAATATTTTCTAAGATTCATGCATTTGTACCTCCTATTTCTGTATAGCAGTATTTCTTCAGCCATGAAATATCTACCTATGAATAATTATTTCACTAAACACCAAGTATTATCTTATATGACCTTATATAACCTACATCATCATTTGCATTCCAAAGAAATAATGGGTTTCTTCTCAAACTTTTCTACCTTTCACAAAAATGACTTTTTATAAACACATTTAAATTGATTAATGATTTTCTGGTTTATAGGTAAACAAAAATATACCTAGTTTACCTTTAGTATGGTAAAAAGTTTTCTTTCAATGAGAAGAAGGAATGGCCAGAATAAACTTACTTTTCAACCAGAAAATTGCTCGATCAAAAATGCAAGTAATAAACTTGCAATAAAGGGTACCACTGAAAAAACTCAGAGGTGAACCACAGACTAAAGCCTGTTAAATATTTGTATGAAGGAAGGAGTGGGCAACATCACCTCACACTTTGGCTCTTTTGAACATTGCTTTGAAATATTCAGCATATTATGATCTCACCTGCAGCTTCCATAATCTTGACCTGAACCTGGGCTTGAGTGAGCAGCCTTCTTGTTCCATCAATTTTAATTGCCTTAAAGAAAGAAAAAAATAAAAATAAAAAAAGGAAAGTCCATATCTTTTGTAAATAAAAAGAGCCTCTTCCTTCCCAGGGTTCCTCCCTCCCCTCCTAAAACTACTGGTGCTCCTTTTAAAGATCCACTGTAACAATAATATTACAAGTTCTCCAAATTTTGGTGGTGGGGAAAAAATAGTTTAATGATTATTTTGTACACTCTAAGACTGCAGCAGTTCCAGTATAATATCCAGACACATGCAGACCAACTATTTATTCAGATGAAAGTGTTTTACAAGTTCCATTCATAAGCAAAATTTTCACAGACAAAAATTCTGTTAATTTCATAAAACTGCAGTCATTTTTCATAGACGTTCTCCCTTGCGCCTAAGGAAGAGCAGAACCTGGTTGCAGGGACTACTCTATCATTACAGTATTTACTAACCCTTCATGGACACAAACATCAATATTTCTTTGTCAGTTTTCTTTCAAATACATATCGGAAAAGTAGTCACGATCCTCACTGTATAGAGGTATGTTTGCTTTCAGCGTGGTTCAGTCATATTTTTGATTCTGAACACTACTATATCAAAACAAAAATGTGATATTGTAATACTGTGCAGCTAGAAATCAGGACTATTTAGGTATACACTAGGAAAACGGATGCCATAACGCATACATATCTTCTCTAGAAGAGCAAGACAATATGCAGGTGTCCTTTGAAAAGCAATTTAATTTAACTATACCATGAACAGAAGGTGGTGTCCACATTAATGGAAATAAACACAGGTGGTAACCCTGTGGATAAAATACACATTTCCAGCACAACAGAAATATCTTGCTATATTCTTTGTGGAACAATCTGACCTTTACCTGTGAAAGACCTGACAATCAACAGTCACAGCCTGTTTTTTTAAAATGTGAATCTTATAAATCAGGAATCACTGAGACAGGAAATTGTGGCAAAGATTGAGACAGAGCACATTCACTGGGATAAGAAAATTACTGCTTAAGCCTTGGCATGAATGGTCACACCATAGAAATGGGCCAATCCCAAAGCTTTAACAAAAGCATTAAACCTTACTATTCGTCCAGTAACTAGAGAATGCGCCTGTGGAAACTTCATGCCTAATGGCAACTTGCATTATCATATGTTATATACATATAATATACTGTCTGGTGCAGACAAAAGAAAAAGAAACAATTAGACACAATTACAGACATCTTTCAATGCTCAGAAATAAAGCTTATTAGCATTGCTTATCGCTTCTTAACTTTGATTCCCAGACTGGTCAACGGTTTGTTTTGTAAAGAAGAGACAGAAGGTTGCATATGATTTTTTTACTTGCACTCATTTCATTAAAAACTAAGCCACACAGTTCATAAATACTAGTTATGAAGTTAAATACCCTGAAGGACAGGATCTGAAGTTAAACAACAAAGTTAATCTTTGTCAAGAAGTTAGAGCTATGCTGGTTTTTTTGTTTTTTTGTTTTTTTTACAAAGTTTTCTTCCCCTTTTCTCTTTTTTCTAAAAAGAAGAAATGGAGTAGCTTTGCAAGGAGTCAGTACATCATGCTTCTATGTTTTAGAGTTAGGTCCTGAAAAAAATGCTAGCTACCTGATGTGTGGATATTTTTAGAAGCTGAACATATCACCAGAAAAGTCTGTTCTGCATTCCCAGAGCCAAGATGAGATGTCACTCTCAGACTGGATGCATTTCTGATGTCTGTGGGCAAGGATCCACTAGTGACAGTGCATATCAGCACTGAAATGGAACAGTAGGGCTACAGCTCAAACTACAAAATGACTTCAGGGAGCCAGAAAACACACTGAAGGAAAAAAAATGTCAAACTGGCCTTCTTTGTAATTATTCCCATCCTTCTTGCCACGGAAGGCAGGATGGGAATGCAGGATAGGAATGAACTTCTAGCTAGATCAATGGGATAAAAGTGGAGAAGCTTAGTTTGGTTGACTACAGGAACAAAAGCCTAAACAGTTTTTCTTTTGCAGGAAGAGAAGCAATCATCTAGGTGACCCAGGCTAGGTGTCTAGCATCATTGCAAAGGCACTAAATTAAAAAAAAAAAAAAATTCTAACTGCTGGAGGATCTTGCATCCCCCTTACAAGTGGGGCACACAAAATGGTGCCCAGTGTGCAGCTTCAGTCTTGGTTTAAAAAGGAGTGAAATGCTTCATCTGCAGCAATGGTGCATTTGAGTGGTACAACCAAGACACCAACTATAGACTCAGGCTAAATTTGCACCTAAAAAATTTCCCTCCAGCATGCTAAATTGCTGATGTAGATGCACCCATAAAGCTCCTCTAGGACTTTTGGAAAGTTACCTCCTTTCCTTACCTCTGAGGTTTTGCTTCAATCTCAGTTCTGCTACAAGCAAACTCTCTGCTTCTCTTGAGGGCCTCCCAGACTTCAAGGATATGCCGCACAGCCCCAGCATTCCAGAGACAAGGCACACAGTTGTTTTTGGACAATCATCTCCCTCTCCCAGCAGAAGCTCAGCCTGACACAGAGGGTAGAAGATGAGGCTAAGTGAACATGCATTGCGTGCAATAGACTTTGAACTGCAACCTGGAAACAAACACATTGAAGTTGTATCATTTGTTGCAAAATGAAAAGAAGGAACCTAAGTGCTTCATTTAATGAGAAATATTCATACTGAACAAAATTAACTACAGCACTAATGAATGTGAAGAAAAATCGTTCAACTGTCTGTTCTACCCGCAATGTTTTAGGAGTCTTAAGATGTTCTAGAATAGCTTATTTATGAAAATAAACCTCATACAACCGTTAGTGCTAGTATTAAGAGAAATGGTTCACATCAAATGTTAAACTGTATTGCTATAACCATGTATGGATTAGGATAAAAGTACAGGGATAGTGTCATTCCAGATCAAAACTAAACATTCCTGTTTTCAAGTCCTGAAATCAAAGTATTTTCAGTATCAGTGTAGGAATCCCTTCTTATCCTTTTAGTCTTTTTTCCCTATGTTCATATTTTTATGACCTGTTATTCCTTAATGTGAAACAATACCCTCACCATTCCTAAAGCAGACCATTCAAGTAGCTGTATGCCTGCCACCAACCATGTTGCTGCTTCCTTATAAAAGCCATCTTCAAACCCTGCACCAGTGTTTCTAGTTTCTAAATCTGCTCCCATTGCTACACTAATGTTTCAGCAGTTTGCCTTTAACAGATGAGGGCTGAATTTTCTCTAGCAGGTTGATCTGACCACTATCATCACCAATATTAGCACTGTCTCCTGCTGAGACTGCCATGTCCAGTGTTATATCCCTATAGCCTCAGTGCCCTAGTTTTACCTCTTTCCAAGTCTATGCTCAAGTTATACAAGCCTTTCCCAACCTTCTCCTTCCATTTCTTCATTTCTGGTTTATAGCATATGAATAATTCATGAATCTATTAATTCCTCTCTCTGATTGAGACTGTTTTAAGTGTAATTGCTGCCTACAGGTTATACACAGGCAAGCTTGCTGTTTTGATACCAGCAGCCAGGACCTTCCATCCCCTCTCCCACCTCAGAAATTCACACCCATCTGTGAGACACTTAAAAATCAGAACAAAACACAAAACAAAACACTCTGAAACAAGTAAGTCCATATATTCTATTCTGTTCTTTGCTCTTCCATCTGTTTTCACGAAACTTACAAAAGCATAGTATTTTAGCTTTTCACCTCAAGGTTAAAATTTTTTTAAGTTTAGTCAATGGGTTTAAAGGATTGAGAAGACGACTGACAGGCAGACACATATCTAACATGATGGTACAAACCTGCTCTCCTTTGGAAACCAGACTAAAAAATATATATCCAAATCATAATGCCTGTCAGCAGCAGTTGCTGAGTTGCTGGTCATCTTTCACTGTAACTGTCTGTAGCATGCTGTTTGCTTGCTGCAGACCACTCTTAGGATACGCAGGTAGAAGCAGAAGCTTTAAGGTAAGTCACTCTGGGAGTTGCTGCAGGCTCCCCAAAGGAAATGGAGTAAGAGGCAATAAAGCACATAAAAAGAGCTACTTTTGTGTACTCCAGGTACAGACAGCTGAGTTGGATGGAGGAGTAGACAGGAGCATGTATCTAGGTTGCAAGAGTAGAAGATGGAAGGATTATTGGACTGCACAGCACACTTTCCCTCCTTACCCCCCACCCTGGTTAGAGCTCACTTGAAATAGATGGAACATTTGCAGTGTCGAAAGCAAAGACAAGTAACTACAGAAGAGATAGTGAGGTAGTAAAAGTAGTAATGTAAACTGCAGAGCCATTTATTAAAGCCTAGGCATAGGCAGGCACAGCACTATCCTCTTCAGAGAGTTTAACAAAGAATAACAGACAAGTATACTAAAGATCAGCAAAAAATAATTTTCCAATTGCTCTCCAAATTAGTGTAGTTCACTTTGTGTGCAGACAGGAATACTTCTTCCTTTAAAATGAACATTTACACCACCACACTCCCAAATACCAGCAGGTTTTGTTATATGTTTGTGATGTTTAGATCTCAATTAACAATTTATTTACTCTGCAGCCTTGCTGGAAACAGGATCATCTCTCATTTTATTACTAACACAAGAAGGCCAAAAAATGTTTCAGAAGTACTGTCTACAATATTAAATAATCAGATAAACTCAAATTCTAAGAATGTTATAAAGAACAAAGGGCATCTCTCACTTACAAAAATACAGGTAGTCCTTGGCAGTCCTTGCCATTATGAGAGCAGAAGAGTTCCAGTGACCATGTTTAGAAACTCATGCATTGAATTTAGCAAGGAGTTCAAGCATAATTTTTTTAAAATCACTCTTAAAATGGAAGAAATTAGCCTCAATAATATATCTGCAGTGAAACCTTAGTAGGTCTTCCAATAAGAGGCTGATTTTTTTTCTGAACTTCAGTAGCATAAAATGCCCCAAATTGCCCCTAACTCCCTTGTTTGACATTTGCAATGTCAAAGGGTGTCAGCTGAGAAGATTCAACATTTCAACACTTGAGAGAGTGATGACCTGTTGTTTATCTAGTCCAGCTAGGATCTTTGTTTGGTTTTGATCAATTATAAAATAACTATATTCAATTGTTGAGGATGCTTCATAGACAAGAAAATACAGGCAAAAGCTTTTGTGCAACAGTAAGTACTGATAATATCACCCATTCTTACCTTTGTTTCGCAAAGTTGCACACAGAATACCAGTTGCAACTCACAAATTAACCATGTGGGAACCAGTCCTCCGCTTTCAACCAGATGATCTAATATGACTCCTCTTTTAGTGCAATTCTACTGATATAGCCTCAACACTGCAATCAATAAATATGGTACATGAGACAAATGAGCAAATATTTCTCTCCCTTTTAGGAGGTTAAAACGTGGACCAATATGAAATAACACAGCTTTATATGAATGGTATATATCTTGATAATGACAGATGTTTCTTTATAATGACGGTAGTAAGCTTGTTAAGTAGACTGCTTACAAAGCAGCTTCAATTTACCACTGTTGGCCCAAGCTGGTACGTCCACAAATAGCAATGGGATTGAAAAAGACACTGCTGCAGTTCTCCTAAAGACAGACTGTAAGTTCCTTCCATGGAAACAGAGTCATTACTTTATCAGCACATTACCAGCGTCTCTGCTGCTTCTTTATGCTGTTGAATGTGCGACACTAAAAAAAAAAAAAAAAAAAAAAGGGCCAAGTAATGGTAACAAGCACTGTCCTTGCAGAAATCACACTATGACTTTGCCTTTTGCAAATTAAAACGTATATCATGCAAATCATCATTTAAAATACAAAGCTTAATGAGCACTGCTACGTTACAACGGGACACACAGGGGAACATGTAGTAAATCCGAATGTATACACAAGGCACGTATATTCTGTCTAAATACATGCACCATGTATACACTTGTCTTTTCAAAGGAGCTAGGAAAGGAACTAACCTATATCTCCAGCACAGTTCATAAAAGCTGTATTTGCCAGTCAAGATAACAGCGCCTAAGCTGCTGCTTTCCAAATGTAAAAACGAGTAGTGTTTTTGAAGGAGGCCCCGTTTCCACCACTTAAGTTTCCTTTTTCACACGAGCACACCTCTCACCTACCCCCCAAGCAAACTACCCTGAGGTAAAATGCGGTGAATCAACTGCATTTCGGTCTAACGCCAGGCAAACTCACCGGGGCCACGGCCGCCGGCCGCCATCGCACAACCGCCGCAGGCCGCCGCCGCCGCTCGGGCCCGGAACCTTCCAGAAGGCACCGGGGGGGGGGCGGGCGCCGGGGCAGCGAGGCGGGGAAGGGGGGGACGCGCGGATCCACCAGAAAACGCCGTTCAGGTAGGTGCCTCTGCGTAAAATAACAGTAAAAAAGAATTACTCTGAGCGCGCGCCGGGAAGACGCTCACCCGAGTCCTCTGGCCGCGGGAGGACTCGTCCTGGTGCTGAATCCCGAGGTAGCTTCCTGGCTGTGACCCGGGGGCGAATATCTCCTCGTACATGCTGAGCAGTCAGCTGCCCTTCTCTCTGGCACCGCTCGCTCCTCTGGCCTCCCAGCTCCCTTTTTTTCCTCGGAGCCTGGTTTTCCACAAGGTTGCCTCCCCGCAGGCCCGGCTGCTCTTCCCTCGCCGGTCTCGGGCCAGGAGAGGAAGGGACCAAAGGCAACTGGTTTGGTTTTTGCCATCTTGTGTTTTTGGCTTTCAAGGAAGTCCCATGTTAAGGGTAACGAGGAGTTGGTCGTGTACTTCCATCCTACGGCCCCCCTAGTGCTTATTTATAAGGATTTTGATTTCAAGTGCATCAACTAACTTAAGGGGGGGGGAAGAAAGGTTGTTTTTTGTTTTAATTCCCCCAAAGTCATCAGATACAGGCTTTGGTAGTCTTTAAGTGTTGAAGTTTTCTTTTATATTCTTGAAATTCAACTGATCTCTAGCGTAATAATTGTGAACAGCCTTGCTATATGGTAGACAAACAGTGTGTCACTAGATTAAATAGGTCCTTCCTAAAGGCTTCTGAGTTCAACTTCTTTTGTTGTAGTCTTAATAAATAACTTGCATTTATTTTTTTCCTTATGAGATCCCTTATTAGATTTCTGTCACTTCCCCCCACCCCTCAAACAAGCTGTTGTATCTATAAAACACCAACACATTTTCCTCTAGAAAAAACAAAGCTGGTAAAAACTGGCTCTACTACATACTGTTTCCTCACAGGTTCATCTCCACAGGAGTTCATGTGGGGTTTTCAGCCCGTGGCAGCGCACAGACTATGAGCAGCTCTGTGTGGAGCTCATCTGCCATAGGGCCTGCACCTGGTGGCTCCTCTGCTGGGGCCCCAGCAGTGGCCTGGGAGGCCTGCCTTGGCCCTTGCGTAGCAAGGGCCTCTCTCACCAGCTGCCAGCCTGATTGTGAGAGGGGCTAAAAGCTCCTGAAGGAATCCCATCGCCTGTCCTGGCCTATGGGAATGAATTCCCACACTGGGCGCTTTTGCTTTGCCTGAAGAGTGCCCGGAGAAAGAGCATGATCAGGAGTAGGTTTCTCAAATTGGTTTTGGCAGTGGCACTGGTTCCCAGCTTGCTTTTCGTGACCTTTCGCTTCTGAGATCTTGGTGAGGGAGCAGATTGTGAACACCCCTGTTACAGACAGGCAGCAATTTCAGTGCACACAGAAAGCATTGGACGTCCTGCACGTGATGTAGGGCTGACAATATACGGAGGAACGGCAGCATATGATTGACTCCCAATGGTAGTATGTGGTTTGCCAGCCCAGAAAGGTAGAAATAAGCCTGAATTCGGAATGGAAAAAAAGGAATAGTTGTTGAACTGTTTGCAAACAAACTCTGGCTGCTCCTGAAGTTCTCACATGGATTTTAGCATAAAAGTAGTTAACATCCAAGCCACATGGGAAGCAGACTTAACACAGCCTAGTCTGTCCCATAGCAAAGCAGATTTTTTTGGTGCTGATAGAATCACTTCTGTACCAGATAAGCAATGCAGGCTCCCTCTGGTGGCTAATTTTCGTAAAAGACAAAATTCAGAACAGTCCAATGTATTTGGGTTTAGCTTGATGAGGTAAAACATGTTTGAGACTGTATAGGCTTAGGGAGCTATAAGTTTCCTCTGAAACACTGATCAACTGCTTTTACTATGAGTGACTTTAAAGACTCAGGCATTGTAGAGGCTTTAAGTTTTTACTATGAAAACTGGAAGTGTATGGAGATTTTCAGTCTTTAATTTAAAGCCTTTGAAAATAAGTACATTAACCATAAAATGACTCAGTCTTATTTCATAATATTCAAAAAAATCCCATCATACTGACAAATTTAATTGCATCCCTGTTGTGACCACCCTTGATATTACTTCAAAGCAGATGTCTACTTCTGGAGATAGCAGAATAAAGTGAGGTTTAAAATAAAAGATTAAAAAAAATAAATACTTGCAAAAGATGTTCTTGGACTTGCATCTGTGGTGAGCACACATCTTGTAGATCAAGATCTTTGATTAAAAAAACAAAAATACCACACACCCCACAAAGCAAAAAGCCTAGATAATTGCATAACTAACATGATTATACAGCTTCCAGCTGTCAGACCAAACTATTCAGCCTCAATTCCATGTGGACATACTCAAGATCTACTAGATTTTGCCTTAAGTACTTAGTTAAAATCTCATAATTGGCTAAACAGTGTACTAATTAGAAAGCTATTTGTATTAGAACCTTCCATCAGGTCAGAAGCTCAAGCATTCAATTGAAACAGGTGATTTAGTATTACTTGCAGTCTGAAGTAAAATGTATCAAGATCTAGTGGCAGCCTGGAAGGTGAATTCTAACAGCCTGACAGCTCCTGGTGCCTGCACAGCCAGAAGTGGGGCTTGAGTAGGAGATGGTGTTTGTTAGAGTCATCTAAATATTGGATCCAATCTTACTGGAACTTCTGAGTGATCAACTCTAGAAGCAGTGACTTTGGTAATATGCAATTTTGGCTGCAAGTATTTTGCTACTATAAAACAAACTTTTGTTTACCTGTTTCAACTCTTCCTCCCCCCCCCCCCCCCAAGTTTTATTCTCACCTAGTACTGTAGTAAAGAGCTTGTTCCAGAGTCTTTGTAGGAAAGATTTCCTAGTTCTGAGGTAGCCTTTTGTGAAGTTTATGCCCTTATTCAGTCAAATATTTCATAGCCTTACAAACTGTTAAAAGTTATTTCAGGCTTGTTTCCATGCTTCCTGTCCTCTCCCTTAAGATGCATTAGAATTGTCAGAATATTATTAAAGCAAGTTGTGCCTTTAAGAAATGTTCTTCTGTCAGTTTGTTTTATGTTTTAGGCCAATCTCTCTAGAATCCTTACCTAACCTTTACAGTACTGAAGGGGGGGGGAAGGGGAAAAAAGGTTGCTAGGATACTCGCAAAAAGACAGATTAGCTGCACTAGAAATAAGACAAAAGAATTAAAAATCTGTAACATGGAGTTAAACATCCAATTTCAACAACTGTCAGAATTTCATGGTCCTTCACTTTATGAGGAGAAATACAAGCGATTAATTTCAGACATATTAAGTGTTAAAGCATTGCCCTCATGAGTCAAATTTAAGATACGTGAACCTGGATGATCAGTTTCTCTTACTATTTTCTGAAGATCCAATCATTATTTATGAGCCTTTTGATATTCTTGTTTATCATCCATCCATGCTTGTAAGTGGAGCTTTGGAGCACTGAGTCTTCCACAAAATGCCAGGTTATTAGCTGAACAAAGTTGAGTCCCTGAAACCAAGTAGAATTCAAGACTTTAGTATGAGACTTTTGGGGGGGGGGTGCAGCACAGTGGTGCTGAATCCTCATTTCATATCAGTTTAATTCCTCTGAACTTTAATACACTTATAGCTGTGACAGCAAAAATTCAATAGGAAAAATAAAGTTAAGAGTTGTGGGATAATGGTCTGTGATTATCTGTGATCCTCTCTGCCGTGGGGTAGACAGTGGATTACAAAGGGTGATTTGCAGCCTGATGCCCATGCCGGTGAGGGGTGAGACAACGCCCAGGGCGAGGCAGAGGTCTCACCACTTGACATCGCTCTACCCAAAATGACACCTGGGGCAAGGCGGGAGTCTTGCAGCCTGGTGTTGTTGATAGGAGCAAAAGAAAATAAAGGCCAGCAGCCATTGACACCCTCTGCTGAGCTCAACAAGGACCAAACATCCCACAGTGTTTGACTCAGCCCCACCTCGCCAAGAGTATAAATCCAGTGCATAAACGATCCTCCATTTCGAGGACGAGAACACCAACCTACGGACGGGTCAACGGGCCTGGACCTCTCTCCTCCCCAAAACAGGGATGCCTTTTTGGTAAGGTTTGCGCCTCCAACAACGTCGGACATTACCCCGTGAAAAATACCATTGTTGAAAGCACTTAATTATCAGTTTGAGCTCAGAAAAAGTAGAATTTGTTGCAGTAAGTGCATTTATCACTGGCAATCCTGAACCTGTTGATCTGTCGCTTTAATAAATTGTCTGTTTTGATCAACTTTGCAAACCTGACTCAGTGAAAGCCCTTTTAGGAGGGCTCTGGCAGGCAAAGTTGATTACCCCTTGTCCTCCCTTCACACGACAGTAACAAGAGTGTAGGTGTTTTTTCTTACTTCTCTAAAATATACATTTTTGATTCAAACTGATAAGAAATAAATACATATTATTCTTTAATGTAGTAAAATTCCTGCTTATTTCAAGAAAAGAAAAATTTGTATGTTCAAATCCATTGCAACAGCACTCTATGTGTTCTAATTGTCACTACAGTGCATTAGTTCTGAGGTAGAACAAGTACTAATAGAAGACTATTAGAATTATTAAAAGCATTTTACTTAGGGCCCTCTCTGTAGCTTATCCATTCTAGTGAGGCTTGCATATGCTAGGATGAGCAGTTTTTGATCAGATTAGTTCAAAGAATGAAGCCATCATTACTCCATATAGTGATCTGCCACCATCTGCCCAACCAAGCTTGTCTGCTGTCATGCTTTTTAGACTAGCAAGTCAGCCAGCATTAAGGGCCCTTTCTTCTTTCCCTTTCCATGAATAAGTCTTGAAGCACAGCTGCTGCCTTTAGTATGTTTGGGAGATCTTGTGGAACACAAGGCAGATAGGGCATTTTCCGAGTTCAGGACCACAGAATAACTTACACAGTATTTATTCTGAAGATGTTAATGGTCAGCTATAGAGATCAAAAACTGAGGCTAACACTGCTCTGTCAAGCCAATATTCATCATGAAATTTAATAAGAGCAGCTCCTTATTTCTCTGTGCTGTTAAATTGCAGATAGGAGGAGTTGTTGGCCTCAGTGCACAATGCAAAGAGATGAATGCATGCCAGCTATCTACCCTGTAGATACTATAATAGTAAACTGAACCTCTGTTTCCCCACATTGCCCAAAATGGTCAGAATTGGCTTTTCCTGAATAGCTAGTGATAACTTTGAAAACTTAAAGGGAAGGAGAACACTGCCAGTTCTATAATAATTCCTATGACTGTCCAGTCTTCCATTCTGTTATCCAGTTCAAGTAAGAATCTATTCTACACCCCTTTTGATACTACATAAATCACAGATGAACATATAGGGATTCCTTACTTACAAAGTAAATCAGAGTACACTATAATGCTCCATCTTGATTTTTGCATTCGCCAGCTGAGTCAATACACAGTATTTGACATCAGAAATATTGTCCACACCAGGAGAAAAAAAAAAAACCCAAAACAAAAATTGCCTGCATAAATGGAACAGGGCTATTCACAGTCTGAGATGGCAAATTGGTAAGAATCCAAATGCAGCTGCATAGAGAGAGCAAATAGCAAGCTGGAATGGAGACACATTTGAATAATTGCAAACATGCCAAAGCAGGGAACTTGAATCTGTGCTAAAATGAATGTAATCATTTTGGCTTTCTGCAGTACCTGCTGAATTAGAAACACAGAGGCTATAACACTACAAAGCCAGAGATTTACATGGGAAAGTAGGTTGTATGAATTAAGAAGTGATGTGGTCTAATAGGTAGGTCATTTTATAAGAACACCAAAGACCCAGTGTAAGGGCATGGCAAGGACCAACTACTCCCTAAGGGACAGGGAGCCAGCCTCAATAACATAGCCAGCAGGGCAGACCCAGAGGGTGTAGTCAGGGTCAGCCAAAAGTTCAGATCAGAGCAGTCCATGGGGAGGAGAGGTAAAGCTGGGAATGCGAGTCAGGAGCAGGTCTAGCAGTGGTAACCAGGATCAGACACAAACCAGTGATTGCCAGGCAAGTCCACAGTGAACAAGGCAGCTCCAAGGTCAAGTTAGGAAGTCAGTCCATAGGTCAGGTTCCAAATCAACAGGGTCCATGGCTAGGCATACACATGGCTACAACAGAGCTGGAGACAAACACACCTACAGCATAGCTCATGCAGAGACAGAGGGCCTAGTCCTGAGCTTAAATGAAGCTCCTGGACCAGCGGCCAGGGGTGTGGGTGGAGGCCTCAGGTGAGGCTGCTTAGAGCCATTAAGGCCTATTAGGGCACTCAGGGCCCTGATATCCAGCATCTGTTTCTAGCTTTGCTACTGGCCTGATATGTACTCTTGGGCAAGTGGCTTCACTATCTGTATCTCTTTCCATTTTCTGCTCATGCTCTCTTGATCTCTCTTTCCCTCAATGTCTTTGTAATGTACTGCAATAGGACACTGATCTTCATGCCTGTAGAGAACCTGAGTCTATCTTAATAGTAGTAATGAACAACAGAATAAAGTAAAGCAAACATCAAATATTTCAGAGACAGAACAATTTACAGAGAGGAATAATCAAAAGCTAAGGTTTACGGGATTGCTAGAAGATGGGAGAAATTACAGAGCTGGATTTTCTATGCTTTTTAAGACAAAATGGAAGTGCAAATAGACCCTTAAGAAAATAATTACATTTGTGGAGTGTTTTGTTTTTGTTGCCTTTTTAGTTCTTGTAATTGCTTTTCTGAATTCTGCAGTTCTCCTGTCTGTAGTTCAGACTTTCAAAACATTAAACATTGCCATTGAATGTGGACAAATCTCTGCCTTGCATCAGTCTGCACATCTGTGGTCTGGGGAAGCCCCATTGCTGGGCGGCAGTTGAATCAGGGTTCTACCATAAGGGTGTTATCACCACTGGCCATTTTAGGTAGGTCCAGTTGATCACAACCTGCAGTCCCTACTGTTGAACTGAAAAAATAATAATTTAAAGTAATTTTTGTGCAAAGAGTTGCTTTTTAGATATGGATAAGAAGATTCTGTGTTTAGGAGAAGCAAAAAGTATAGCCCAAATCTAAGAAGAGCTTTGGATCACTCAATATAGGTAAATATAGATTATATTGGAAGTAAACCTGAATACTGAGGAAAAATAAGCATACTTGGGAACTAGGGATACTAAACCTTGGTCATCCAGATGCTAGTGAAAGACTGAGACTAAAACTTGGCTGACATTATAATTTCAGTATAGCAGATGCTGAGGACATGACCCTCTTTTAACAATGTGGAATTGCAGATAACTGAGATTAAAATAAATCAAATCTGCATCAGTTTACACACTCCCAGATGAATGACATTTTCATCAGAATTGAATCAGGTATTCAAATTCTGCCACCATATAAACTTTAATTTCAGAACTTGCAAAGGCTGTTCAGAATTACTGGAATTACTATATTCTTTAGTCTACTTGAAATTGTGGTTAACACATGCAGCTTTAGGTTGGAGTTTTTTTAAATAATGATAAAATAGAAGCGTAAAATATACCAAGTAATGCACAGTACCTCAAGAACTCAAAAATCTTAGGAAAATATCAAGGCTACTCAAAAATATTATGGATGCAGCACAATTTGTTAAATTTTATATTCCAAAATCCATGAAGTGCCTTTTTCTTAGAGAAGGTAGATCTGATATTCTGTGCAAGAGGCTGGTTCCTGAATACTGAAATATTGTTGTTGTTTTTCTTCTGATAGCAATCCTCATTTCATTTAACATGCATTTTAGAAAGCATTAAATAGAATATATATTCTTTAAGGGCAAATAGACTTTTGATATGCCAAACTTTTTTTGGTAATATGAATAATTCAAGTCATCATAGTACTTGATTAAGCCTCTATGAATTTCAAATCATTTGTTAGGTAACTATTGTAGTGCAGAGTATCTATTTCTGTCTTAGGATCTTAAGATCCAAATAACGGGTATCTCTCTTGTTCAGTCAAAAAGGCTGAAAGACAAAGCAAATGAACTTGAATTAATTTAGCCTTATCCAAACATGTGGGACCTCTCCTAGGGGAAAGAGAAAACTTGAAAATATAGCAGGCAAAGGAGAAAGACCTACAAACCTGTATGCACAGTTGTTTTTGATTTTAGAATTGTAGATAGCAGAGAGGCTATCTTAATTGCAAATATGATCAGAAAATGAACAAAATCAGTTGTAAATTAAGTTTGCCATTAGCCCATGGATGACTTTCCACAGATAACCTTTTAGCAATAATTCGTGTTTGGTATAAATAATTTCAAATTCAGATATGGCCTAAGGGAAAAAATGCATTTGTAGCACCAAACTTTTCTGAATTGAATTCCTGATGCTACAGTATTATAATACAGTATCATTACGGTGAAACCTAACAGAATTATGTCAGGCTGTATACCAATGTGAGCTAAGATTTGGGGGAAACCAGCAGTTTGCAGCCACTAATGGATTTCAGCATAAATGAGAAAATGATAAACCTCCTAGGAAATATAACTTGGGAACCTGTTTTTTTTCTGTTGAAACTTCTTCAGTTTTTAATTACACTGTTAGTCTTCTCCAAACAGTGTTATTAGTGAATGTATTAATATATAAGGGAGGTAGAATGCAGTCAGGCTGAATATGTATATTCTGAGGTCATGCTCAGTGATTCATCACTGTAGTATTCCCAGTGTCCATGTTTAAGTATTGTCTTAATATAGATTTAGATTTAACATAAAATAATGAATCACACTAATTTACTCCTATATAGTTTGTTAGAAGGACATTGTTTTCTATTACTTAAAAATGGTGCGCAGTGGCAGATATTAAGACTCACTTAACTTGCAAACCATAGTCTAAGAAGTTTAAGTCATGTTAATAATTTGTTAAAATTCTGTTGGTTAATACTAAAGTATAACAAAATAATATCTAGGTTTCTCTGAGTAGTGGATACTTTTGTAGCCAGAAAACAACATATGCAGAAACTAGGTATTAGCCTATTTTAAAATATGTCAAAATAGCATTACTGTATACTGTCAAATGTTTTCCTGACATAATCAGAAAGAGATGAAAAGAACTATTTTGATGATATTGTTAATGGTTTCAGTGATTGTTGGCAGATACCTTTAGTGGATGCTAATAAAATGTATTTTTTTCCTAGATCTAGTAATGTGCTGACACAATGCAGATTCATAGTGAAAAGGGGGAAGGTTAGCTGGGATTTCAGAATTTATTATTTAAAAAAAATCATATGACATCTTTGGAAGAGTCAGCTAACGTATTCCCCTGAAATGATACCTTCTCATTCCCCAGAACACAGCTAAACTAATAAACATGTAAGAACAACTGTATAAACAGTAACAAAGTAATATTAAACTGGCCTCACAGTTATTCTTGTTTGTATTAGGAACAAATTTTATTTTTACCCTATGTGCAAACTGGTGTTAGAACTTTAGAAAGGTCTGAAGGTCTGAAAAAATGTCTGTAATATTAAAGTAATGCATTCCCCCCCCCCCCCGGGAAGACTGAATTCTTTTCTTCTTTGGCAAATATTAGCTTTCTGTATATTTTTGCTCTGACACTGGTGAACTGCAGTATTCAAGTGTATTCAGACTGTCACCTCACTTGCCATTCTGTCCTGAATGGCCCATGCTGTCTGTTTTGAAGAAGCTGAAATCTACCCATTAAGAAGTCTGGTTCAACCATTTTGTTGGTAGGCTTGTAAGTGCCAACACTTGCCAAGACTTGATTCCTCTGTGTGCCCTAACTCCTCTCCTGAATTTCCGTGTGAGGTGCATTGCAGGACATGTTCCTGTGCTAAAATATCATGTGCACATGAATTCTTATCTCACAGTAAGCACACAACAACATCTGATTTAAAAGATTAATATCTTAACATGTCTTGTTTGAAACATGGAAGTACACTAGCAAAACGTAAAATAAATTTCTCAGAAGTACAGTTAAGAGTGTAAGAATTGAAAGGATTCTAATCAAGCTCATTCTAGAGACTTTTAAAAACGTCCTTCTTCCCTTAGCAGTGTATTTAACTTGTCTTTCCTGTCTGTATTTGTTGAAGCTTTTGCATAATGCAGTCTTACTACGAACTTTCTTTCTATTTGATTTAAGAACCATCAGCAGTCTCTCTGCACTGGAGTTTCTGCATGAAACTGAAAGGACTAAGTGGCTGAACAATACACTTCAAAAAGAGAGGATATGGTCAGCTGCTTTGGAAAAGAGTAAAAGTCCATTTAGTTGCCAGAGGAGCTGAGACGTGTTAAGACCACCCAGAAGACAAATAACCTGCCAAATATTCAAAATCCAAAGTACATCTCACATAAAGGGGTGCAATTTACTTTGAGAACTCTCAGGACTATCGTGATTTGACTTTTTATGCTTCAATATTTAGAGCCATAATGAAGACCTTGCAACTGAAATTTTATATTTGTAATTACTTAATCTTTCCTGTATCAAAAAGTAGTATATTGAAGAAATAGACAATAATTAAAGCAGAAGCAGAGACGAGGTGAGAAATACCTCTATTGTGCAACTCTGTTAGGCACTGAGAGTTTGCAGTTACGGTAGTATTGAGGAGACTTGAGTTTTAGTCCGTGCTCCAGTATTGGCTTAGTCTACGTAATATACAGCACACAACTGAGGGAAAAATGAAAAAGAGGTAACAGTAACAACAGCAGCAGTGTTGTGACAGAACAGGATGATTAGGGTACCACAAGAGCCATTTTTCAGTAAAAACTTTGGCAGCTGCTGGATAAAGTCTACCCAGGGTGATGTTTGTTTTGCACTTGTAATTCCTGAATTTCCAGGTGTGTCGTTACTTAGCCTCTAACTGGAAGAGAAGAGGAAGAGAAGAGAAGAGAAAAGAAAAGAAAATTGCTAATATTTTCTGATAGTTAGGGACATCTGCATCCAGTCACTGTATTAGCTGTGCATGTAAATAACAAGGGGAACAATACTAGTGGGAACGTCGCAAGGTAATACGCTGTCCCTAACTTTGTTGCGTGAGGGAATGCCAGGATAGAACATTTTGGTAGTGTTCCTTGAGTGGTGTTACACCTGATTCTGAGGTGTTAAAGCCTGAAGGTTTCAATGCGATCGTCTTGTAATTGGCACGCAATAGCACCGTACAGCACCACCTTGGGAGTTTTGGAAAGTTTTGGTATAATGCTTGCACACACAGTTGATCTGCTCACATGTCACAAGTTCAGTATAGATGACATCAGCCCTACTTTGTATTGGTGCTAGATTTTTACTGTAGACATGATGCACTGACACAGTAAAACTAATGCTTTTTCCTATAGCATTTAGTGTGCATATGACATAACTTTGGGGAGAATAAGGGAATCTGTGGTTTCTATAAGCTGCCACGCTAGAAACAGTAGATGTGGTTCCATATTTGGGATTGTATCCGGACTTTCCATTCTGTTAAAATGAATTTTTTAATTGATGAAGATAAGAACGTAGTCAACATTTGCATGATAAGATGTGATAATCTGATAAAATGTCCTGTTATATTTATAAATGAGTATTTGTTTTAAAAATGTTTAATACTCTATGGTAAGGCAGCAGTTTCCACTGGTGTACTATTCTAGTAAAAACAGGGTTATCAGAGGCTGGCTCTTCAAAGAATTGTTGATTATGCAGCAGCATCTGCTTATTATTACAAACCTGCCAAATGGTAGTGATAATTTGTCTTATGCCTGAATCTAAATTATTTCAATTTGTATTGTAATAAGACTACTAACTAGTGATGAGAATACCACTGGATAAGCAATTATTATCTATTCATAGGGTTCTGGTAATAACTCACATTTACAAAGTATTTTATAATAATTTAAAATATAACTGCATGTTAACTTGGAGCACAATAAGGTCACTGCAACAAAATACATTATTGTGATGAATGACTACAGCCTTCACCATCTGCCCAGTACCTCAGTCAAGCATATTAGGAGCAAACCCAGGCATGTCCTGGGATAAAATTACAATTGTTTCCACAAATATATCTGGAAGTTTTTCAAAAATGAAAACATTCCTCTACCAAATGTTATTTGAATGCTGTATTTACATTGTGGAATGTTCAGATAATAGATATTATAGCCAGAGTATGATAATCTACTCTGACATCCTAGGTAGATAGTACGGCTATATATTTTTCTTGGTACTTACTGCATCAAAGCCAATAACTTATGGCTGAGTTACGGCACATGTTTTAGAAGAAAGTCCTATTCCAGTTAAAATATTCAAGTGCTGGAGAGGCAAAACTTCATTAATTTGTCACAGATTGGGTGATATGTCACTAGCAAGGTTGTGTGTGTGCATGTGTGCACTTTTTTGCAAACTTCAGGTTTAATTTTTCGCTAATACATTAATATATTTTCTAGGCAGTGATAGGATCCAGTATGGTATTTTTGAATACAGAGAAAGACAGCCCCCCTAGAAACACCAAGGAGGAGGGAAAGAGTAAGCCTCTGTGCAAAGTAGATGGGAAATAACTTAAAAAAAAAGAAAAGAAAGCCATGTTTTGGGTGGGAATGATTTTTTTGCAGCATGCACAAATCTCCTTTTTTTTTTTTACTTTTGCATTCTGACTTGTCAGGCTTTTTTTTCACTATTTCTGATCCAACTTTTGCCGTAGTCTGAACAGTAAGCAAAATATTGTAGAAATACTTCTCCATTTATCAGATAATTTTGTAAGAGACACAGAAGCAGTTGTTTTTAAAAGTGGGTCTCAGGAGTTACTGGAGCAGATAAGAACTTGAATGTGGGTTTTGGGGGGCATGATATTTCCAGAAAAGATAATTTTTATCATGAAAGAAATATGTATTATCTCCTTCTGCATGTTAGGCTTTGAACCTGCTGATAAAGATATTTTGGGGATGTATCTCTGTATTTTTGCCAGCCACCAATGTGATCTGTGTTGCACTGACATGGATTCTGTCTCGTGTCTGATTTTTCACTCTCTTGACTTGATATTTTTCAGTGACAGAAATTTTTCTGCTCCTCCCAACCCAAAAAATTACTTTTTGAATCATTTGAATTTAGAAGTTTTTGAATCATGTCCATTCTTCATTAAATTAGTCAAAGTCCATGTAAGATATTTAAGTCTGACTCTTCTTTTTTAATGGTTCCTCAGCAAGAAATAGCAAAAATAAATATTTTAAATATATACATTTAAAATATTGTTACTGAATGACAAGCATGATAAAAATGTAAGGAAAATGAAAATCTTTTACTAGCTTGCTTGCAGGAATACTTTTTAGTGCCTGTGAAGCACCTAGCTTCAGAAGGTCTTTTATGGTTCCATTTCCCAGAATTGTTTCCACAGTGAAGAGTCTGAGCCTGAGATGAGTTCTAGTCTTGGAAAGTTATTTTGATTTACATTCTGTCAGCTACTGACCATGTACTAACCATTGGCTGATCTGGACTGCACTGGCAAAACTGAGTATAGTGAAGCCTATAGCCAATGAAAAGCAGTCTGATTTGTCTTCATTTAATAATACCGCTATACTGCCTCTCCAGAGTTCTTTTTCTCACTAGTTTTCAATATGATTTACAAAGAAATGTACTGCTCTCACCCATTTTCCAAGAAGTGACAAAGATTAGATTTGTATTGTGCTCTGATATATCGCCTTCTCAAGAATAAATGCTAGCAACCCCTCACCCCTGAAAATCCCTAAAAAAATCTATAAAATCCCTAAAAAATCTCTAAAGAACTCCACAAGCAGCAATTATTGGCTACTTTGTTGTAAAGATACTGTCATGGCTAGAAAACCGTATCAGAAATATAGGAAGTTTATCTTTATAGCACAGTAGGTGGATCAGCTTGACAAAAGAAAAAATCTTGTTGCTGTGAAGAAGTAAATTAGCATAAAGTGTTCTTTTAATTTTAAAATATGTTGTATTGCCTTTATTAATGCAGGTAATAATTGCATTGTTATTTAGTGTAAAACTAAGTACTTTGGAGAAGAACCAAAAAATGTCATTTAGCTTTAGCAGCTGTATATTCTTACTGAGGACTTGATTAAAAAAACTCAAAAGACTGATCTATTATTTGGAAGCTGAAAATGTTGATTCTTCATTGAATTAATTCTTCATTGAATTGGTTAAATTATCTTATGTCAAGGCTTCTGGGCAAGACTTAAATTAACTGCAGATTACCATAACACCCATTGACAGAAGGCTATGACTTTTCCATTGATCAGTCATGATCTTTATTTTAGACAATCTGTTTAATTTTCTTTTGCTTTCGTTTTGATGTATTGAAGATCAGCCCTTCAATGTGTGCAATTTAAGTTTTCATTGCTGATGACAAGTTTAAATTGAAAATAGTTTTGTAAAATTATGGGTGTCGGTAGAGCTAGAACAGAACAATGTAATTATCTACAGAGAAAATCATTAGAACTTGATAAGAAACGAACAGTGAAAATCAGCTGCAGAATCAGACATGCCTTTTGAGCTATGCAGACACATAAATGGCTTCATATTTGCAGCTGAGCTGCTAGCCTCACAAATTGTTAATTCATTATGAACAGTATTGTAGTCTGAAGGAGTTTCTAACTTCCTGTAAAAGTATACATTCTGCTTAGCAGCCTGTGGTTTGAGGAGCCAAACTGTATAGTTTAAGAAACACCATCATCTTCATATATAGCTGATGATGAAGTTTTATAGTGCAATAGAAGTATATAATAAAAATATCTAAATGGATCCTATTAAGATAATTTAACCTACTTGGAAATAAATGATGCATGAATAACAATCAACATTTTAACCATGGTTCTTTTCTGTAAACATTCATATCTGTGCTTTTCAGGTGGAACCTTGAAAAAACAGATACGTATGAAAGTTTTGTTTGAAAGCATCTCTCCAAAATACCTGTAGTGTATGACACAAGAGTAGAATAGAGCAGTTAGCACCATAAAGGCCTTTTCAAGGATTTATGCATCCCATCTCCACTGTTTGTTATGGTAATGTTTAAGTGCTTAACTGTCTCTCTGCTCTTTCCTGAGATTAGTGGAAAAAAGGGAAGGGCAGCAAGTTTAACAAATTAACTTTTTAAACCAGAAAATCGTTTGTTGCTTTTTCATACTGTGCAGTATATTTTTTTTCAGTTTGTTAAATTATTTCGGGAAGAATGAACAATGCATTAGAAAACAATTTCCTTCCTTGATGTATGTACTTATTAAGCATATCTGTTTTGAACATTGCCCTGTGTGTGCTTTTCTTAAGGAATTGTGAGTCTGTATTCTAACCGCAAGAGCACTTTGTAGGATTACAGCGAAATAACTTGAAAGTGAGAACTGCATCTGTTAAAATAGTATCACCATCCAAATTCAAGTTAGTAACTATCATTTTTATCACAGAAAGCATCAGTGTTATGAAATTTTTGTTTAATTAGCAAGTGTTCTCAAGTTGCAGTCAGAAGTTTTTGTTGACAGAAATATTCATTGTTCGGTATTGAACAACCTCTTTTTCTGGCATGTTGACTACAAGGTAGGATTTCCTTAAAATGGAAAAGAAAAAGAAGTCTTTGTTTTCTAATTGCAGTTTCTTTTAAGTGACTAAATGAGTAGGAATATAACTGAAGAAACGCATCTTAAAAATGCTTCTCAATCCAGTCATTTTAACTTCTGAGCATCGTTTATCATCACAGCACTTGAAGGCTTTTAAGTTCGTCAGGGAAAGCTAACAGTGTTGGATCAGTCTATTTTGTGACCCTTGAGTATAGCAGTGCAGCTTTGCATGACTACCTGAGAAACTTGGAGTGACAGTACCTCTTATTTGTGATTGACACAGGGCTATATGCCCATTCAGAAGTCAGGCAGATTTCCCCTCCCAACCCAGTGTCCTACCAGAAAAGGCTGGAAAGTTCTTCCGTATTTGCTCTTGGCCCCAATAGTCTTAAGTATTTTAGACAAAGTGAGACCACTTCAGTAGGAAGGATTGCACAGGTTTCTCCTTGGAGCATTCATAACCACAAAAGGTATAAAAATAATTTTTTCTTGCAAAAATTGTTGGCCCAAAAATGCTTCTTCTAGCTCTCTTTTTACTCTTTGCGTATTTTTGGCCATTGCTTGGATTCTGCTTGCCAACAGAGGGTGTATGAAGAGTTATGATGGCTCTTGACCTCTTACCAAGTTTGCATCTAGCTGTTGCCACACTGTGGTACATCAGCTGTCTTTAGGTTCCTATGCTTTTAATCAAAAAATGGCATCGATTTTAATTGAGAAATGGCTTGTAGCTTGCTTGTTTTTCTTCTTGTATCCAATATCTTTCATGTCTGCTTATAGAATAGAAAGAAATATACAGTATAGCAAAAGAACACAACATTTGTGATGAACTTTGTGGACGGGTGTGACAAATGTAAAACCTGTTTTTCCCATGCATTTCATTCTGATACCTCCTAAGCGTTGGCCCAGCAATGGGCAAAGCTGAGCAGTATGGTTCTTGAAGTTGGGAATTCAATGTCAGACAAAAGAAAATGGTACTTCTGCTGGCAGCTCATGGTCTTCCCTTGTTCACACTGTGAACTTGATATGCTGTGAAGAATAGCAATAGCTTTAGCTTGTACTATAAAATGGGGCCCCCCATGAAGCAAGTACATAGACATCTGATGTATTGTCATTACACTAAGCCTTGTAATCTTCTTGTAACTCCCCCTTTGCAGGTATTATGCAATTCTGAACTTTCCAGTTTTTCTCTTTGTAAGTGTTCAATAGCCTTTGAATGTGAAAGCCTTTATGGTTAGGTTACTGGGGACAGGAAGAAAGGCACAAACAGTTTTCTTTTTACTTTACTTCTGCCTTTTAGTTTATCTATAAAATTATGCACTTCACGTGCATTTGGAAATTGTGTACTTTGAACCGCTAAGGAAGAGTTAAACAACAAAAAGCCAGCTATTCCACAATAAGGACTTTTTTTTTTGTAAGTGAGACAAATCCTTTACAGGAGTTTCTTCTTAGTTTCCATTTCATTGTTATTTTCAGTATGGCCTAACAGTATCTGTGGGTATGGTGATACTATTAGAAGAGTCATGAAAGTCTGCAGTCCAGCAACACCATTAGTCATGAACCTTAGAGCAAGGAATTTTAAACTCAATCCCATGTTTATATATGTATAAGGTTCCAGTTTGGGCTATTTGTAAAGGACTGTCAGTAACATCTACCTCAGTTTAGCAATGAAAAACAAGTGTGATTCAAGTCAGCTCCAACAGAGGTCTTATTCTTTAGGGAAATCAGTTTGGGCATGGACTTGAATAAATTCAGATTCAAACTCTGTCAGCCTGTGGGTGTCTGTGAATGGCTCATCATGTATTCAAGACACACTGTTATATACAAATGCCAACCAGCAGAGCTGCAGTACAGAGATCAGAAACCTTTTGCATCTTAAAGCAGCTGTTACCTTTTTAAAAAAACATACTACAAAGGAATCCTGCAAAGTCTGAGTATTTGATTTTGTGTTTTTTTCTTCATCAAATAGTATTTTTTTTCCTTTCAGTTAAAGTACTGTCAGAACAGTGATGTTATAAACAAAGAGAAAGAAACAGTTCATAAACAGAATTGAAATGAACAAAAATTTGTTTATCTATTTTGACAGATAATATCTTGCTTCTGTGATTTGTCATTTGGCTAATTCATCCCTTTTAACCAGGTGAACTTGACTTTGCTGAGATTTCTTTTACAAGTCTGCATGCAGGGAAGCTGAACTTTCCCGCAGGAAAAGGTACACATTGTTTTGCTCTACATTAATCAAGATTTTAGCACTGCAGTACACAACACTGCCAGCCACCTGGACTGTGCTTTTACATATGAGGCAAACTGAGCAGCTCTCACTGCTGTGGCTGACAGCAGGAAATATAAGATAGATTTCAGAACAAAAGAAGAAAATTTTGCCTTATTTATTTATGCACTGAGCATGTTCCACTAGCACTGTGTCATGTGATTCCTTGTTTCTGAGGAAACAGCTATGATGCTAAGCACATAACTCGCTTATGATGATGGTTTTTTTCCAGAGAATTTTTTAAAGACATAAATCTGAAATAATTTGCTGCACTTGATTGGCATTGATTTATATTTACAAATGTATAGTTCTTAATGTATGATGAGTAGAAGAGATTATAAATCTATGCTGAAATTAATTACAATAAAAATATATTTAACAACAGCACTGTTAAAAGACTCAATTTAATTGTATCAGAGATGGAATTGTTTCAGTTTACAAGGGAACAAAGAGGTTATACAGTTGTTGACCCTGGATGGTACTTTTGCCTTAGTTCTTTGCATTCTTTAAAGGGATGAGTTGCATAATAACTGATTTATCATTAAAAAAACCACAGAGTGACTGTTTAAATTCTTCTGCTTTCATCAGCAGCTGCTTCCAGCTGACATGTTTAGGTCACTTTGTCACCTGGTGTAACTGCAGATTAAGTTTATCTTAATAAGACACTATTTTCCATGTAGGCCAGACCTGGTTTTGAGCACACAGGGTAGAAATATGGTAATGTTGAAATCTTTCAAGGAATAAACTTGATACAAAAGATGATACAATTGAAGGAGATTTTGTTTTTATGTATGCATTAGTGTGGACCTCTAAAATCAAGAGCAGAGGATTTACAGTAGCCAGAGAAAACTGGCTCAGTATAGTAATAACTGAGGCTCAATCGGTTGTCATGATCTAGGTGGTCTGCAACCAAGCAGTACTGGCCAGGCCTCCATTTATACATATGTAACAATAGCTTCTAAATGAACTGTTACTATTCAGGAAGCTTAGATTCAYGGAAAGAGACCTAAAAATGTGAACCATTTTGTCTGAAATTTCCCCAAAATAGCAACCTGAAGCATATATCTGGTAAGGAAACGTTCAGCCTAYATGGYTGAATCTGGAAGAGTTATAAGCAATTTATGCTAGGCAGCATTCCTTGGAGACAAAGCTACCAACACTGGGTCTAATAAACCTGGTAGTCTGATGTGTGGGGAAAAGAACCTCTGCCTCATGCAGAGCAGTGGGAGGTCTCTGCACTGTTCAGTGAATGGTAAACAGAAAACTCACAAGCTTAGAGGATCAGAACTGTGCTCATAGTTGCTCTAAACTCCAGCTGTTACAATCCATACAGTAATCTAAGACTAGTGAATTTGGTTTAAAAAAAAAACAAAAAAACCCCAGATGGAATACTGAATTGCATCCCCAGGAGTGAAACAAGATAGACCCATTCCTTATCAATTAAGCATACATTCCTTGACTACAGGATGAAGTGACTGAAATGTAATGGAAGAACCAAATATAAATCAATAGGTACCAATAGGACCAGCCATAATCCCATGTGTGAGGTCTCCAGCCTTCAGGACCAAGGTTGACAGTCATTTGAAATACAGTGGTGTACATCATGTGAGCAACCATGCCCAGAAGACCTAAAAAGTATAATTTAATAAGAATATTAGAAAATATAAATTGAGGACACTTCTCTTTGTCAACTTATTGCAATTCTCCCTGGAGCTCCTGGAGAATATTTTATGAAGAATTTCCCCATTTGCTAATAAGAAAACCATGAAATAAACAGCTCTTAGGCTTTCAACCTTGGAGTCTAACTCAAGATGCAGTTTTTACAGTGTTAAAAGTTCTTCAAATATTAGAGGTGGGCAGAGAGGAACCTCATGAAGTTCAACAAAGGGAAGTGCAGGGTCCTGCACATGGGGAGGAATAACCCCATGCACCAGTACAGGTTGGGGGTTGACCTGCTGGAAAGCAGCTCTGCGGAGAAGGACCTGGGAGTGCTGGTGGACACCAAGTTAAGCATGAGGCAGCAATGTGCCCTTGTGGCCAAGAAGGCCAATGGTATCCTGGGGTGCATTGGGCAGAGCATTGCCAGCAGGTGGAGGGAGGTGATTCTCCCCCTCTACTCAGCCCTGGTGAGGCCACATCTGGAGTACTGCATCCAGTTCTGGGCTCCCCAGTACAAGAGGGATGTGGCACTACTGGAGCAAGTCCAGCGAAGGGCCACAAAGATGATTAGGGGACTGGAGCATCTCTCTTATGAGGAAAGACTGAGAGAGCTGGGCCTGTTTAGCCTAGAGAAGAGAAGGCTGAGAGGGGATCTTATCAACGTGTACAAGTACCTTAAGGGAGGGTGTCGAGAGGATGGGACCAGACTCTTTTCAGTGGTGCCGAGCGACAGGACGCGAGGCAATGGGCACAAACTGAAACACAGACACTTCCATCTGAACATGAGGAAAAACTTTTTCACTGTGAGGGTGACAGAGCACTGGAACAGGTTGCCCAGAGAGGTTGTGGAGTCTCCTTCTCTGGAGATATTCAAAACGCGCCTGGATGCAATCCTGTGCAATGTGCTCTAGGTGACCCTGCTTGAGCAGGGGGGTTGGACTAGATGATCTCCAGAGGTCCCTTCCAACCTCAGCGATTCTGTGATTCTGTGATCTGCAGCCACAAGTTGGATAAGTTGCTTTTTTAGTTATTGCAGGCTATGGAGTTTTTTTTTAATTTATTTGTTTCCAGCATGCTTGCTTTTTGCCTTGTGTGAGCATCACTAATCACTAGTACGATAAATGACATGGCGAAATTCTCAAAAGACTATCAAATTAAATTATAATTAAGGTGAGGAAGAATCCCGCTGAAATAAATATAATTGAAACTGTGAATATTCTAGAAAGAGACAAATGTAGATAATGAATAATTTCTATTGTTCCACGTATTTGTAGGAAGGCTCTGAAATATCCAGGCACATACTTGATTTTAAATGAGGATGTGTTAACATCCTGGAAACAAACATTCAGGCGATCACTGCCGCACCAAGACAGAGGTAGAAAGTAATCCTAATTTTCTGTGCACAGATAGCCAGAAGCGAGGATGCTTTTTGCCATACCTTCCTTCTTAAAGTAGCTGTGTTTTGGCTTAAAGAAGTTTCTGCTGGAACAGTGTTTTTTTGTTCAGCAAGGAAAGTCTGCAGTTTTGACAGCTGTTCATTTGGCCCCAGAAAATAAAGATACTTGTAACACTCAGCATGATCTGATAGAAAAATCTGTTAGAGAGCATTAAACATAGAAAGCAGTGCTCTGATGTTATCAGGAGATGTGGGCAGTAAGTACCAGTACCAATACTAGTAACACTAGTTGCCATAACTCACAAGACAGATGGAGTTAAACAGACATATTCAGAGCGAGATGTAGCCTTGGCTGTCCTGTAGACTTAACTCCTGAAGGTAAAGCGTACTGTATTTTTCCTAATCTGGCCAAAACAGAAGTATTAATGAATGAGCTGAGAGCCACATCTGACTGGATGAGTGGCACTCAGAATTAAATGTGAAAAGGAATTATTGGTACAGATGGGCAATTTTCAGGTCTTTGGCTCATCTGAAAATATCACCAAATTGAACAGCAAAGCGGGCAGTCACCTTATTTGCAAAAACAGTCTGGCAGGTCCATGTGGAAGGACAGATAAAATCCATCTGTTTCCTTTCTGCTCAACTTGGGCTCAGTTTAAGCCAGCTAGATTTCTTTAGACTCTAAAACACGGGGACAGTTGAGAGACTCCGTTCAACTAGAAACACTGAGTGACAAGAGTGAAAAGTGGGTTGTGCCCATATATGTAATCTATTGTAAGGAAAGCTCATTTTTATTTTAGCTGCAAAATCAGGAATGTCTCTTAAGAGGAGTATCATAAGCATAAAATTACTGTGCTTAGAACATTTCTAATTGCCCATTACAATACTCTAAGAAGAACTGAGTGGATCTCACGAGCCAAACTGACAACGTACATTTATTGCTCTGAAAGCAGTACCTGATCTATTTGAAGATGGTTTAGCTCTGTGCTTAACATCTACATGAATAAATATTTGTCTAGATTCCTAACACGTGTTTCTTCCTGGTTTCATCAGCAGGATTTTTAATGACTCAGATTTTTTTTTTTCTTTCCCCTTGCTTTTAGGTGAATACTTCTTGTTAACATGACTTAGAGCAGCAGGGATTCTAACAAACTGACTTGGTTGTGTTTACACACTTAATGAAAAGGAACATCAGTTCTTCTGACATGTTAAAGTTAAAATCAAGCATAGCACTATGCAGCTTGTGGGCAAATTTAGTTTGTATTTTTCAGTATTTGTAGCATTTAGCCTTAACTTCAGGGTTTTTTTGTCTTACTCTAAGGAAGACAAATGCTGCACCAGAGGTTATTAAATGAGTTAATATCTGCCAAGAAGTCTTAGAGTGAATTTGCATTTTAATAAGTGGCATAGTTTGTTATTGCATATCCCATTTTACTGCCAGTGCTTTCTGGCTTGTCTGCGATTTGAAAGTTGATATTGTAGTCAGTATTCACTAGCCCCTATTAACTAGCAATCAGGGAAGAGAAAAATTTTGTCTCTGCTTTAGGAAGGGATATTTAAGTCACAGGACATAAGCATGTAATTTACTTTAAACACACACTTAGTCTGTCATTCTCAGTAAAGATGTTTGCTTTAATCAGGATCAGAGTAGGCCATCTAGTTAAATACCTTTTTACTCTTAGAAATGATTCCCTCACAAGCTCATTGTCCATTTTAGAGCCTGTGTGATGAAGATTATAAAGCCTCTGCTGGAAATATTCCTGCTATATTATGTTTTGTTCATAAGCAGAGAAACATAGACAAAATTAAAGTATTTCTGTTAAGGTTTTCGAACATAAATATTAGTCTAGCCTTTTTCATATGGTTTTACTGGAGGCTGAGTGTGAGAATGAGCCTGAGCAGTAGACATACTACAAAATGCAATTTGCTGGCAAAATGCTTGAAAAGCTTAACATGAAGGGGAAAAAAAATCTTAACAGGATTTTTTTTCAATTTGAAAGTGTTATCAGATTGTTTCATCAGGTTATATACTGGAGAGGAAGTAAATAAGTGGAATTCTTGTTGTTTTTCCAGGAACTAAGGACATTTTAAGACAGAACCTGAAGCCAGAGTTCATCCCTTTGTGTTGAGTTGCATACAGTCTATATTTCCTGAGGTAAGCTGCTGGTTAATCTGTTAGAATTGGTAGGGCTGATGGGTTTTTACTATGACTTCCTTCCTATTCCTTCCAAGTTAAAATAAAATAAAAATGGGCTGACATTGCTAATCACCTTTCAATTGCACATGTAAAAATTTAATTGAAGGAGGAAAACACTTCAAAACCTGAAACTCTTTTATAGATTTTATTCTATTTAAGAACACAAAACAGGTGCTTGCAGGTTGATAATTCCCTGGAAAATTGTGTTGGTTGGTTTTTTAAGATACAGTGTATCTGCTCAAAACTGATTTTAGGGAGAAAACTTAAACATCAGTTATCCTATCTGTGTACAGTATAATATTCAAAAAAATATTTTATTTCCTTTAGACTATTTTCTGCATGGATGTAATACAATAGAGACTGAACTTTATAAATCTAAAAATCTGTTCCTTCCAGGGCATATGTTTTGGATTTTTATCCTCCTCCCTTCTGATATCCAACTCACTGGACTTTATATTAAGTCAGCATGCAGAAAGTACTTCTCTGATTATCTGTAGTCAAAGGTAAACCATTTTAGGCAAAAAGCAAAGGATTAGTGCAAGAATAAACATATATAATTTTAGCACTTAAGGGCTCTGTTTAGTTTTACTAGATGGTGAATATTTCCTGTTTCAACGCTGAGGACAATGGAATTAATGGATTTTACAGTGACATTACTAACAGCAAGCTATCCTTATTTTCATTTTGCAAGAAACCACTGTCAAAAAACTTATCCTGCTGACTGTTGTCTTGAATGGGGCCTAAATCACAACCTGATTGTGAAAAACCTGCTGAAACTAGATCACTTGCAATACATAGCAAAAACACAGATAACCTAGCAGGGAAATAGTGCTCCAAAGCAATCTTCCGTTTAGAAATGTACAACTTTTGGACATTGATCTACCAAGAGATCTCACAATGTCTAAAGTAGCAAAAAACAATGAAACAACTTTTTTCTCACACGAAACTATAATATACCTTAAAATAGCTTTGCCAGATAGCTGCTAATTCAGGTTTTGGGGATTTAATACTTTATTTTCTAAAATAAATAAAAAATAAAAATAATTGTAGCTAGTCTTTTGCCCTTCTTAGAGCATCTCCCTGTTTGTAAGCAGCCCAAACTTTAAGGTATTTTCTGTTCTACTTGCATCTTTCGAAGAAGATGAATAAGTCAACCCAGCTATTCTGGATTTTCTGCTTTATTCCCTCTTTTACATCCTCTTGTGATGGAGATGCCAAGGACTGGTGATGAATTACCAGAAAGCCCCAGGAGAGCCCCCAGTGGGGGCACTGATAAGTGCACAAACCCACTTAACTCAAATATACTACAAGACAGGAGGTGCTTATTTCTCCTGAGAGCACTAGTCCTGTTATACATTTTTCTAGATAAGAATAGGAACTCTCTGACTGCCTTTTCATTTCATACTTAAAAGAAACATATGCAGAATATCTTATTCTCCATACTGTAGCTGTTCTGTTTTCCTTTATGTGCATGTTCTTTTAATGTATGGTTTAATCATAGTAGATAAGTTCCAGTATTTCCTTCCATTATTCCTAAGTGTTGTTGAAAGATTTCATAGAAAGATGTTTTGTTTTAAAATAAAAATAAATAAAGGGGGGGAGAGGATAACATTTTGCTGTTCATAAAAAAAAGATTCAGTTTTATCACAAAGAGAGATTTAGGAAAAGTAATTTAGATTGTGGGTATTTTTTTTCAGCATTTTTACTAGATGAGCCTTGGGGCTTTTTGTGTATACTTATTACAGACCAGGGATGTTCAGTCAACAGACTTCAAGAACATCTTGCTGCATGTATGCTTCAGTGGTGCAGTTAACCATCATGCACTGGTCATTTGCCCTGGCCAGTACAAACTCAGTATACACACCAGTTTGGTTCACCAAAAGTATCCCATCGGAGGGAACAAAGAGTCCAGTACCTCAGCCCAACAAACAAACAAACACTAGCCTGCAAAATCCTCTCATTCCTCTTCCACCCATTTCCGCTGGCTAGTCCCTAAACAAAACTTCAAACTAAGTCGAACTTCTGGGCGTTACCCTTTCATTTTTTTGTTTTAAGCACAGTTCAGTGGCAGGCTATTTTGCTACTTCTTGGCTTTGTCATTTTTTTGCATTTTGTTAGGAGCAATCATTACAGAATTGATAGTGTCAATGTGATAACATGAGCTTTATGAAGGGAGTGATTCTATTGCTGAAGGGAGGAAAAAAAAAAAAAAAAAAAGGTCTTCTCCTACATAAATTTTAGCTATAATCACTATAACTCTTATTCAAGAGCCAAAACTGTTGAAACATAGGTAACGTCATATCTCTACGGTATCATTATTTCATTAGTTTCTTGTAAACATGAACAAATTGGTTAATAGAATTTTCCACTTTCTTGATTGATTGAACTGTTTTCACTGTTTAGTTTCATTGAACATACAGACAATAATTATTCTTTAGCAAAAGCCAGAATTTGAAGTCTACTACAAAATATTTTGAGAAAGCAAATTGCCCACCCATCATAATCTATATTCCAGAAGCTGTGAGTCAGATTTAATCTTAACTAATTTATTTTAATATAGCACTACTTATCCAAAGATATAACCTGTCCAAAATATAAATTGAAACTTGGTGAAGCCTTTTAATAAATATTCACTCCCAAATTGTTGCATTGTTCTGTATTCTGGTAATGACTAATAGCTCTGAACAGTGCCCTGCATTATAAAATACCTCTTCATCAGTCTGTTATCTGATGTCCCCTGAAGTTAGCTAGAGACTTCTATTAATATAAAGAGATGTTCATAAAACCTCTAGGGGTGAGAAATGCTATTGGGGAAACCAGTTAGAGAAACAATCGTGGTTACTATGCAAAGGATGAGCCTTGAGCATGCAGATGTTTGAAGGTATCTGGGAAAAGCTAACTTTTAAGGAAAAATTTGAAAGGTAAATTTTTGGTTTTAACAGAAAGTGTTTCCTAAGTCCAGAAGTCTATAAACAAAAAAGCTTGGGGAAGGGGAAAGGGAAACCTGGCTAAATAAACACTAAAGATGACTCCAGAGAAACAGATACATAGAGCTAATGGAAATATATTTTCATGTAGATCATAGGAAAGTATTCTTTGTGACCGCTAAATAAAACATTTGCACCTCTGAACAAAACTCCTGCTCTCAGTGTTACAACAAAGATATTAGTGTCACTAAAATAACATATAAAACAGTTACTTCAGGATTTGGTTGTTTCCTTTAATCTCCCATCCATCCAGGAAAGTAGAGCCATAGATGATGGGGTAGTAGAGTCCTTCAGGCACAAAGCAATTGTACCTTACCTACAAGACTGTACAACAGTGATTAATTATACTTTTTAAATCTTTTGCAATGTTGATGCCAAACAAAGGTATCCAAGTGTTACAGGTGTGAGAGACTGTGTCTTAAGAGGCAGGGGTGTGTGCTAAGGAACAGCAAGGACAGGAAACATTAGCAATCTATCTAGCCTTCCATCATTCCTGCCCTATCAGCATACTGATTAATGTGCTGATTAACCTTGCATCAGTCCAGGAGGCACCAATATTGGCAGATTCATTATCCTTTCTAGGAGTGCATCCCTCCGGCTACTGACTGGCATTAAAAAACTGCCATCAGGGCATGAACTTAGCAAGCTAGACCTTCCAGCCTAGTTACCCTGTGCTTTCATATCAGCTTTATCAGGGCACATGGTATGAACCAGGATCTCACACACTCTATTCCTTGTCCTGAGATAACTACTCAGAGATGCAGAGCAAGTGATTAAGACTCTCCGGACTTCTTCCATAAGAGCTCATCCCAGTGACCTGAATGTAGTTACCAGGACCATCCCCCCAAAATCCCAAAAGATTGCAATGCAACAATTCAGCAAGCTCTGTAATACAGGACTGGCCAAGAAACAAAAATCCCTACTTGCTAAACTATTCAAATTCATGTCGAAAAATAGAACAGAGCACAGAAAGGGTGTCTATTTTGTATGTTTTCTCACTGTCTATGACGAATTACAGCATGAGACGGTGGTATAGGTAGTCCTTATAAACCATATCTAGAATGATGGTAGGAATTTTGGTACCTGGAATCTGCGACATGTAGTGTTGAATTAACTTAGAACCACTATATAGTGTAGTGCCTCCTGGTACTGCATCTAGACTAGTATAGCTACCATTTTGCTATAAAGAGACACTGTAGCTTGAGTAGCTGAAATAGACAGGTGGGAATGGATTACAGTACCTAGTGGCAGAAAGTTTTATGTATTTTTTGGCCCCAGAGCAGTAAAAAGATGCTGTGAGATAAGTGACAAATTAAATTTTAAAAATTACATCCTATTATACAGTTGCCCCCTGGTGTTTTAATGAGTTTTCATGCTGCTGAAACATGGGAAGTGCCACATATTTTTGTAACTCACCCACTTTTGCTCTCTCTCCATATTTTTCTTCTGAGCTTATTACACTGGCAAATGTCTGGAATAAGTTCACTGAGGGAGTAAGCTGGACCCAGAGGATATTCTTTAGGTTTTTCTAGATAAGTGTCAGTGAAGAATATGGACTTAATGAGGTTCTTATCACTCACAAGGATAAAATATGAAAAAGAAGAAATTACTTCTGGATTTTTTTAAGAAAGTTTTTGGTGCTGTAAAGATGCTCTCTGTAAGGGGCTGTTTATTTCAGCAGATGAAAAAACTTTGTACGAGTGAATGGAAGTAGTAAATGGGTGGATATTGGGGAAACAAAAAACAAGTGTTTAATATCAATATTCTCAATATTGCTTTGTATTTGAAAAAAAATCTTTTGAAAGTGATTGTTCTGGCAAGATTTTGTATTATCAGGGTCCAAAAATGGACAGTACAAACTTTATTTGAAATCAAAGCCATAGGAAGCAACAGTAAGCTCAGGAATACAAATCAATTTCTATTTCATATATTTTCAGAAACTAAAGATGAGAAAGTTCAATATCACATTTTGCTTTGGGACCTGTTTTGAAGCTTCACTGGAGTAACTCAGTGGAATTATCCTAAATACTTTTTCTGAAACACATGTATGCCTTTAAAGTCTAAATTATCTTTCAAAAGTTTGGAAGAATATGTATTTGACCTGTAATAATTATAAATTCAAAACACTAGTGTTAGCAGTTCCTGTTTAAAGATGAAGAGGGTAGAGGCCAAGGTCTCAAACGGAACCAAGAAATAAAAGTGCATGTTGCTGATGACATTCCTCCAAATTTCATGAGCACCTGAAGACAGCTGGATCCTGGCTACAGATGTGTCATGCAGGATGACGTAGATTCCCCAGAGAAAGCTGTTAACTGAATAGGAAGTAGGAACATTTCTTCAGACTATTTGTAGTATAGCTTTTCCAAGCTAATGATTAGGCAGAATGCCTTTTACTAGACTTTTTGATGGTCTAGGGTGACACTGTGTGGCTAATCTGAGCACTGAAATATCAACTACATGTTACAGCATGGAATGACTCAGGATGAAACCTTTTGATCTAACCTCTTAATTCTCTAGTATAAGGTTTAAAAATTAGGCATAGTGGCTAGCACATCTGAACTTTCTGTTCCTACCTGTAACCTTCGTAGAGGATCACTTGACTTATATGTACCTGTGAAAGTTGTGGTCACACTGAGAGTTATCTATATTCTGTTCCTTTTCAGGTGGAGTTGTTAGCCTACAGTCTTACTCTTTTAGAAAGAGAAGAAACTTTATGGTAAAAAGGAAACTTTAGGAATATAGGAAAATTTATAGATAAAAGTATCAAAGAAATTCTATCATCAGCTGTGTTTTCCTAAGCATATTAGGAAACAAAAAGCAGGTAATATTCTTTGTCCAAAATCTTGCTCTCTTTCGTGTTAGCACAATACTTATAGCTCATTTTCTTTACTTTGTTCTCCAAGTTACTCTGCAAATTCTTTTACTTTATTCCATTCCTCTGGAATGACCATGCTGTTTTTTCTTTATGTTGCTCTTATTGTTTGTGCTGCTTCTGTCTCATTCATTTACATCAATGATGTGTACACTTGCAGTCTAATTCAGTAAATACCAACAGACCTCTGTGTTTGCATGGACACTCATGAAACTTCTCTATTCATGTAATTCATATTCATGGCTGGCCTGACATGTCTTTGGATGGTATTCTGTTTCAGCATATGTTTTTGAATGAAGTGTAGCTCATCATTCCACAGATTTCAGTATGGCTTCACTGGTTCCACCCAGTAACAGTTCTAAGTTATCTGTGAAGTCTGATACAACGTCCATGGAAAACAAACTTTTTGAGTCAACTTTGAATACATAGAGGCAGCCATAAGCTTAAATACTCTAAATATATCAGTTCCTGTTTTAAGCTTTTCAGCATGCACCAGTATATTATCTGGAATAACCAACCAGTTTGTGACACGCAGCACCCTCCCAATGAGCTTCTCAATCTGGCAGATAACCATCACTTTAAATTGCCTTGGGCCTTATCCTGCTATGAAATGAGTCTCTCTTTTGTCCTTCAGATCCACCTCCATTTGCAGGTATCCACTTTTAAGATTATGGGTAGAAAACAGTTTGAGCCTTTTCCAGCGTCCAGGATATCATCTGTTGCATCAGTGGGTAAGAATCTTCATAATTAGTTCATTCAGTTTTGTATAAACCCTACATAATTATATTCTGCTAGTTCTTTTTTTCTTGACTTAAACTACGAATGAGGCAATTTTAGTAATGTTTATACTACTTTGATATAGTAGTAGTAAGGCTTGCCTAGCCCTCTTGCCAGTTTTGTAGTGTTTTCCTCAAAACCAATGTGTTATGCATCTTTTCAATTCAGAGACTGTCCTAAACCAGATTGTCTTTTTAGCTGCTGTACTGGTCCCATGTTTAAACCCACAGTAGGGACAAATCTTATAGAACTTCTAGGAACTGACCTTTGCTCTCACTTCATAGCTTTCTTGTATACCAACATTTACCAAATGCACTGATGCACATTTTGTAACCATGGTTCCCTTTCTTGTTATTTTAAGCTTGTCAGAGATGTCCAGCAAACAGACAGAAATCCATCCCTCTTTCAGAGTCATGAGAGTTTTGCTTGTTAAGGATCACCTGAGATCTGGCTTTCAAACCAGATTTCAGTCACTTCCTTAGCTATCACAGGTGCTACCAGAATTTTTAGCCCTAGATAGCATTTTGACAGCAAAGTAGTTGCTTACAAAATGATTTGTTTATCCAAAGGGAATTTCTACAGCTAGACACCTTCCCTTACATTTATTACACAGTCCCATAGTAGAAGTCAAGCTGACTATTTCGGCTCCCCAGACTTCTCACTTGAATTTTCACATTGGTTTTTAAAAGTTGTAAGTTACCATCATATGACAGTCTCATTTAAGACAACCAGCTGTTTCCATTGGGGACAGAGGGAAGACTAATGCCTAACTTTTTTAAAGTAGGTCTGATCTCATGTTTTCTTAGTTGCATCAAAACATTGCTATGTATTTAATTCTATGACCTGTTATTCTGATCCCCATTTTTAACCACCAAGGCATTAAAAAAAAAAAAAAAGACAGACCTCCGAAATTTATCCCATACAGCTTAACCTCCTCAGTCTCATTTCTCAAATTGGCTAATGGGCCTTCAGTAAGGCAGCAAAAGACTGTCCAAGTGCTATCTTACAATATGAAGGATCCTCTTAATATCTGTTTCCCCTCAGCAGTAGCATTCCATTATATTCCCTATTGTTGTTCTATTAATTGAAGTTATCCTGCTTGCTATTCAGCCAGTCAGCTAGAATTATCATTTAACCTGTTTCTGTAGTCAAAGAAATGTACTTTACAGAGTTTCTAGAGTTCAGTTTCTGTCTCTGCCAGTAACAGATGCTTTTTCTATTGTGAGGACAGATTCAAGTTCTGACAAAATTTTGACAATCTCTTGCCATTATTGACCTTGAAACTCACTGCTGATCATGATTTCCAATTATCGGCCAGGTAAATTGAACACTTGTCAATTTGTCTTCCAAGTCCTTATCATCTGGTTCACAACCTGTTCTGTTAGGATCTTCATCTCACCATCTACAACTGATCTATATACTGGCCAGCTAGATTGATGGTGGGCTTCTCACTACATTTCAAGTCCTAGCACTAGATGTAGATAATTCAGGCTCTTTCCTGGAAGCACCTTCTGCTGCACTTCTAGAGCTCTGGCTTTTCAAATTATATGCTAGAAGGCCACCAATTTTCCTAAATTTTCATTTGGACTATACCACTAATAAGCCAGATAATAAGTGTCCTATTGAGTTTTTCACTCAAAGGAAGCTGTATTGTCCCTCTGTTTCCTTGTCACAGTGGTTTTAACCAAACATGTCATAGAGGGACCTGATTGCTTTTTCAGAGATACGAAATAACAAGCATGGCTGTTAAATGAAGTTTTGACGATCCACATAACTAGTGGGTAGATTAGCAGAGATTGATTTTGAAGGTCTGTATTAGAAAATACGATAAGAAAATAAAATGAAAAGATTGTGTCAAAAGAGATTCAGCCTGTTTAAAAGATTAGGAGTGACTTTGTAACTGCTGGAGGGTATGTTATTCCTCTGCTTTGAAAGAGGCCAGAAGAGTCCTAATTCTGAATGCATAGCTACATTTATTTTCTATTTAGAAACTTTGGGTTCTTGCAACTGGGACACAAAGTTCTAGCTACATAAACCCAATTTACAGTCTCAGGTCCTGTATACTCTATAAGCCAATAAAGAATTCTCTACCTTGACAGAAATCACTTGGCTGAACAACTGGCAGCTTCCAAGTTTTAAGTCACCCTTGCCATGTCTCTGAATGTTCTTCTGTCACTGGTCCTGTGCATCTGCTAGGGAAATAACAGACTTCCCTTGTCTGGAGTGGTATATGTAGCTTATGCTATTATGCTCAGCTATGCTATTGGCAGATCCAGTGCTCCTGCAACAGGCTGAATCACGTGCAGGAATTGCAGGATATGAAAAAGGCTAATATTTCAGTTCAGCATAAAAAATAAGACTGGTTTGATAAGCTTTTGTTTTTCTGTTTTTTTTCTCTTATCCTCAAGGTAGGTAATTTCAGGGATTTTACTGCAGAGAAGTATTTTTCTGAGAGACTTAAAGAATAGATTACTCCGTCATTAGACTATTATCAAGCTTTTCTGCAACCATATTTAAGCCATATAAAATTAAAAAAAAATCATGAAAAGCAATGAAATTTACATCATCAGCTGCATGCTATTAGGCATGGTTAAAAATCTCCTAACTGCTTAAGCTAATGGTTTAATTTTTTTGTTTGTTTCATTTTGATAATTCAGTTACTAAAAACAAAATCCCACTGACAGCAGTAAAAAGCTGGTTACAGGACAAGAAAAAAGCCTTAAAGGAAGAAAATAATAATTCTTAGAAATGGTTCTTTCTTTCGATTGGAATAACTTAACATTTAAGGGACTGCCTCAAAGCTCAGCAGTTTGCTGTGAATTATTGAAGCTTGAAGAGAGCGCATTGTTTCAAGTGATAATCTGTTATTTTGATGGTGGTAGATGGCATAAAATGAGATTAATGAGGTTCAGTTCTAATTTTGTGTCTTTTTTAGCTGTAGGATTTGTAATTTACTTAATCTTCATACAAAAATACTGATGTGGTGGAGGTAACCATTAGGTATTGAGTATTCTTTTAACCTGCAGAGAAATACACAGAGAGAAATATTTGCACTTCGATGGCAATATGTGGCAGTCCCATGCAATGTGGGCTGTTGAGCCTGAAGAGAGTTTGAGTCCTACTGTTTTTACACTCTTGCCCTCTATTGTTATTCATAACCTATTCGTCAGATCTGGGCTGCATCAGCTGTACTTTCAACCTGGTTTGAAAGGGAGCATTTATTATAACGTAGACCATTATCATCATGAAGAATGCCCTCTCCTCTTACTGGTGGCACTATCAGAGGATTTAATCTGCATCAAAAAACTGAGTATAAGAAATCATTACAATTATTATTTAATGCATTACCATAGTCCCTAGATCATGGACCATTCCGACTATGTTACATATTAAAATATACTTAGAACAACAGCTTACAGTTTTTAAATTACATCACCGAGGCATTGTTCTCTCAATACAGCATAACGTTGTTCTCCTGTGACTCACAAACACGAAGCGTAGCCTTTCTATAAGGTTCGAAACTAACACAATCCAAATCTTGAGAGCAAGTTTATAACAGATCCTGTTCTAATTCAAGTTATCTCCAGTGTCCCTTTCGTAATCCCCCTGTGGCAACCTCTTCTCTGTATGGCTATGTTATAGAGGTTAACGGATGTTAGACAAATTTGACAGTCTGTACATGTCCGGTGTCAGTTTTTTCAATCACAGACCTCTAAGAGATTGTCAGAAATTGTAGGGACTAGAACAGCCCACACCATAGGCTTTAGAAATATAATACTGCTTTTCATTTTTTTTCAAAATTTTCATGAAAAAAAGCACACCTGTGTACTCTGACTGTAAGTGGCTATTTTTATGCAAAAGCTTGTTTCTGATATTTCCCTATAGCCAAAACCAGAACATATTTATCTGTGGCTAGAATTCACTACGTTATACTCTTACAGTAGTGTTATCTTAGCCTTCAGTGCCATAAGTAACTAAAAAAATTGACTTATATCCTTTCTTGGTATCAGTATTATAATCTGAAGAACAGGTTGAAACCTAACACAGAAAGTTACTCCAAGGAATAGAATATGACCTGATACTAGATTGAAGTTGAATACCATCACTGCAGAGGGAAAAGTTCAGACCCAGAGTATAAAAGGAGGTTTTGAAAAAAACAAACTCTCTTTTCTCCTACAAAGCCAAACCAATAAATTAATGTGCTTTCCTCTTGCCAGCATGAGCAGAGTTAATAAGATTAATCATCAATAAGCAGAATACTGTTTGTATCTTCATTTACTGTGATGAGCACATTAAGATTCAGCACAGGAATGAGCTACAAAAGAATCTGATGAAACACCTTTTTTAATAAATTTTGAGAAAGATCAGAAGGATTTTTAAAATCTGGTTGGTTTCCAGTGTAAGAGTAATTCCTTTTTTTAATCCCACTCCTTATTTAGAAAGCAACACATCACAACATTAATCTATGCCTTGTTTATAATTAAGGATTGTTTTTAATGACAGAACATGGCTTCTCATACTGAGATACTATGTGCTTCCAAACCAGTGGAGATATCCTAAAAAGCAAAGAAGTATGAAATTGAAGTACATAACTAGTCCACAGTTTTCCCGCACCCTTAGTTGGCCTTCTGTCTTATCAGGCAACATACAGAAGGCAGCAATAGTTGCTGAAATCAGGGAGCTTAAATATTGTACTAAAGAGAAAGGTAATCTTTGGTTGACCTCACAGCAGAAAAGAAGATGGCTACCAAAATAAAAGTAAAAAGACATGTGGAATAAAGGGTAATAGGTAACTGTGAGATACTGAAAGCTAAAGAATAAGGTATTAAAGTGTAAATTATCCAGTCATTTTCTCATTATTTATAGGAATTATTTGAATTGTAGGCCTCTGAGTGCAATTTCAAAAGATACAAACAATACAAAAAATGAAATCAGATGCTGAAGAATTTAGTCTGTAAGTGCAGTTCATTGCCATCAAAAGTAATAATGATGAGGGAATAAAAATAGTATTTCCTCAGTGGTATATTGCTGCAGTGTTCTGACCCATAAAAGTACAAACCTTACCAGGAAGTTTCTCAGAGTCTCTGATTACAAGGAACAGAGACAAACAACAAGAGCAAGAAGAATATATTAGAGTGTAAATCAAAGGGGGTTGTATTAATGCAATATAGAGCAATCACTAACTTCACTAGGAACACTGCATTAATCTCTTCCAAACTTTACTTAGTTAACATAGTGCAAGCTAAAACAATCTTGAAGGACATAACGTTTGAACAGTACTGGGTTACTCCAATGAGTTTACCAAGAAATACAATGTTCTACACTCTCCTTTTTCACATTCTCAACTCATTAACTTTACCTGGTCGTCAAGTCAGTGCACAGTTGTTCAGGCTGTAGTGTTTGTCTATCATACAGTAGATTTTTTTTCTCCTGCCTACCCCATTTTTGCTTATTCCTATGCCTTCTCTTCTACTAATGTACTTGTATGCCATTATACCAATGCTTTACCTTGAGCCACTCACACACCTGCAACTACTATATCTATTCAAGCTGCCCTTGGGTTTTTGGTGATGTTGATGCTCATTATATCTGCAAATTAGATAGCTAATTCTACGATGGCTAGTATTGAGCAGAACTAAAAGAGCTCAGGCATTAGATTTTGATAATTGCTTAGAAATATATGTCTGTTAACAATGTTATACTTTCTGTCTACCTGGGACTTTTGCAAGATAGGACTTCAAAAAATTTCCTTCTTCACCTGTTGTTTTTGTTGCTTTTGAAATGCCAACAGTTCCTCTCATCACAAGATTTCAAATGCTTTCACCTTTTGGCTTAGCATGTTATTGGCCGTCAGCCACTTAAAAGTGCTGAAAAAAGTTTCTAGTAAGCGTTAGCTTCTTTTTTCTTAAAAAAACCAAACTTTTTTCCCTGCTGAAATTATTGTGGTCAGGGTTTGCATTTTAGTGGGTTTGAAATAACATAAGATTCTTTAAACAGACCGTTGTTTAAATCAGAGGAAAAGCTTGCTTTTAAATTTTGCAAGCTTAATGACTGTAGTATAACTGTAGGTGTTGTAGGGTAGGACATGTTCAGTTCAAAGAAGCTAATGTAGAGTAGTTTCATTCTTGGTTTGGTGTGACTGCTTTCAAGTGGTCTTTGAAGTTATAAACTCTATGAAGAGGTTATTCATACAAGATTTGTCAGAAATAGAAAGGGAAGGAGACATAATCTTTTAAAGAAATTTATTGAGTGTAAATGTTCAAATAAAACACACAGACTTTTGACTTTTATCGGGAGTAAATCTGCATACTATTTCATGAATTATGTATCCATTTACTAAAAATACTTAAACAGAAATTCTCTTTTTCATGTGTCATTTTCAAAGATTGTGTTCATAGGGCCATAGTAAGGGGAATGAATGAGCAGAGCTATATTGACTTTTCTGCCATTCTGAGGCCATTTAGCTGCAGCCTCAGGAACAAACAGTATTTTGTTAAAGCTGCTGCTATGGCAGAAGCAGCATATTTCATCTCCTTTGTGATAATGCCTGCCAAGTCTCAATATCAGAAGCAGGTATTTTCTGAGCCCAAGATAATTTGATGAGTAGCTGCTATCTCAAACTAGACTTAAATATTTCCTACTTTGTAGAATTTTTGGAATGATACTTTGTTGATTAAGCTTTTAAGGGAAGATCAGTCAGTATCAGGCTTAACCACTTGTTTCAGTTCCTTACAAAATCTCAGATTGCTGGGGAATCATGAGAATGTTTCTTTTGAATTTTTTATAAACACATGATTTGTGCAATATAGTATGTGCATTACATGAACTGCTGAACAAAGGAATCTGAAATTTTAATTAGAATTTTGTCTCATTTCAGCATACAGTTGAACACTTAAATATGGAGAGACTGCTGGGATTTCCATTTATAAAGAACATAAATCTTAAGCAAACATTTTATTAACTGTACCTAGCTAGGAAAGTATTCCTCTGATAGGAGGTAATTCAAAATTGTATCAGGAGATTGCTGTTATTTTTAGTGTCTGGTGTTTGGAAGGATGGCAGATTTCCACTCTGTTGGACTGACTAGTAGTGGACTCTGCTGGTCCACTGTTACCATAAGAACATTCTGGCAGTGGCATATACTAGATCAGCTTGCATATTTTCAAGAACAAAATGTACTGGCAGCATCAGATGGTCAGAAATACTGAAGACACAAAAGACTCTGTCATTATTAGATAATGCCTCTGTCCTTAACATGAAGATAGAATGAAAGGCAATTGAACCATCCCCACAGCAGACTGGACCAGTGAGGTTTTCTCTGTGTTTTCTCATACACTGAAAAGACAATTTATGCCCAGGAGTCATGAGGTATAATAGGCTACTGGACATTAACACAGGGATATAGAGGTATATTGCACTAAGACCATTTTTATCACCTCAGGCTTGTAGGAAATAGCACAGAAATTGCAATAATAAAATACAGAAAATAACCAGATCCCCCACAGGAGGACAAAATAGGATAATAAAACCAACTGAAAGTGATTTTAATTCTTGCCAATAGATTAAACTCCACCAAAAAGATACATAACTTCCCATGTTACAGCCAATGTTGTACATCCCACAGCTCTTTAAAGAGGTCAGCGTCCTCTGGCTTTGCTCAGACCTCCAGCAAGAATGCGGGTTAATGTGAGTGTGGTGGTGTTTTGTCAGATGTAAGCATCTGTCTGCAAGAAAGTCAGCTTCCCTTACAACAGTCATTGAGCAAATGCTTGTGATTCATCATTTTTGCCCACCACAACTCTGTACAGATTCAAGCAGATTACCTTAAAGCTCTTTTCCAGTTACGGTCCTTTCTACCATCCACCACACTAACAAGCAAACATATTGTATAACGTATTTAATTACCAGAGAATGAGTTGCCAATTAGAACCTTAATAAATTAGAAAGAAAAGATGAGATTAGCTAGTGCTGTAGTCCATACGGCTACTCCATGATCATACCTGGATGAATATGGTCAGAATCCTGCACAGAGTGAAGGAGGAGGCCCTGTTCCACAGGCAGGGCTTCTGAAACCATGATTCTATATGATACACTGTCGCACCTTAATGGTAAGACAGACCATCAAAAGCACTGAATGCTCTTTCTTTGGAAAAAAACAAAGGACTAGAGGCATCTATTGAATTCCCTTTGTTGTAGGCTTGGTAAAACAGTCATTTTAATCTGGAACAAATTTGAATTGGATATGTCCTCTTGCTCTCTCTGGTCAGTTGTTCCTGCTACTTCTCTGCCCCAGCACTAGCCTTCATGAAATAGTGAGACCAGTCATGGAATTGACTAGACATCAGCTGGAATTAACTAGCAACAACAATTTAAGAAAGAGAGTTTTCAGCAGCTGAACAATCTGATCTGATTTACCATGTAACTACATAAACACTAATGCTGGCATAAGAGAGTTCATGGCAGATGATGCCTTTGGTGGGAGGGTATGTTTATGATAAGTTAATGTAGCTGTGTAATCATAGTATGAGATATTTACCATGATATTTATCATGTTCATTTGTGACTGAAAGCTTTCTAGCTGATGCAGTTACTTGCCAAACCTAATGCATTATGTCATGTATACACTGATGGGTAGCCATGTTCTATAACACTTGTAATCCTTGTCTTTTATAAAAGACTTCTGAACAGGTCAAATTAACAATTACAATTAATTTTACTTATGCCAAGTCAGCATAAGAAAGCTTTCCCTATGCTTTGATGAGAAAGTATTGGTAACTTATTCATATGATTTGTCATCAAATATTGCTTGTCTATTTTATTTCTCTTTAGTCTTTTTTAAAAGTTGTTTATTTAAAATGCATCTAACAAAACTTTAATTTGAATTAACCCATCGATGGAAACACTAGAAGGCCTTACATACATACATACATACATACATATATAGGGTCATCTCAAAGAGATACCATAAATTTTCTATAATGTTTTTCAAGAAAGTTAAATAACTTGTTTTTCAGATTTTCATAACTGCAGACTCTTGTAAAAACTAGTCAATTAATTTGGCTATAGGCCAACACTATTTATACCAACTCAACTTGTAATCATTCCTAAATGTGCGCATGCGCGCGCACACACACACACACACACACACACAAAACATAGAGGGGAGGACTTTATAACTTGCTTGAAAAGTGAACGAACTGGTCACAGACAGAATAAGCATAGACGTAAATTCCCTTACTTGGAATTTAACACTTCACTTGGCACCAGGCAAAAATGGTCTCTCATTCATCAGATGCATAGCATAAAATATAAAGATAATCAAAGTTTATTTGAATATATGGGAGAAAAGGGTGTTGTAAATATTTCCCTTGACTTGTGTCTTTCAACAGTCTGTCTTGTTTAATAAATAACTTGGATAATCATACTTCTCTTTAGTTTCTATAGGTTATTATAGAACTACACAAAGTTAGACTATAAAATGCCTGCTAATGCCTGTTTGTCAAAAGAAAAAAATACCAGACTTTCCTCTGTGTTACTCAGTACCTCTTTTACATCCATGCGTGATGAACAAAACTGAACATTATCTAAACAGATTTCACATACTGATGCAGTTAGATTTATAGATTTGCAGTCTATAATCCAGTGCAATTCATGTGTGAACCCTAGTCCTGATCTGAGCCATGAATAAGCTGTATTCTGTCCTTGCCAATATCTCACCCTGCTGCAGGAATACAAATCAGAATGTATGTCAGCCTGAGTTCCCTATGGTGGACTAATCACTATATACGTTAAGTGTCTTTCTGAATCGTTGACTTGATCTATTTGCAAAGAATAGGAAGTTAGTAAAGTAGCGGGGATTTTCATCCCTGTTATTCTCATAAATTTACATGTCTGCATTCACATCCATACAATGCTAAAAATGTATTTCACCTATATTCTTGAAAAGGTGCAATTAATAAATCTCTGAAGCTGACAGAATCTTATAGACTATGTTTAAAACCCACTGAACAATCCCAATCCCCTTTCTTACAAATACTTGACCATGTGCATACTTTTTGCAAAGATGAAGAGTCCTGTCCAAAGCACCTGGGCCGAGGCTGTAAATAAAGTTATGTTTGTGTTTTTTAACAGGAATGAGAGTGACTGGACCTGTAAATGAGTGATGGAGAATTCAAAGTTGTTTTTAGATTGCTACCTTGGCTGAATTTAGAAAAGCAAAGCAGAAAACACTTTAATTCTAAAACAGTCGAAAAGCTCAGTTAGTCTGAGAAATCTGTCTAACAATTATTTTCTGCTGTGTTTTTCATTGAATTTATAAATTTTTACTTATTGGTAACTTTTCCCCCATTTTTAGTACTATTTGTTGTAGTATTGGCTGAGCTGCTACCAAATGTTTGTCATACAGAATTTGTCAGTGGGTAAAAGGTTGAAATCTAGGTGAGAAGACAGGAAAATCTGTAATTTGAAGTGTGTTACCTTTAAAAATGTGATTATATGACAGTTACTCACCTCACACCTTGTACAGCTAAGAAAGTTTTCCACCACAAATTCCAAAGGCATCATCAGTAGCACTTAGATACTTTTGTTCCCTTTGAACTTTAGACTGAAATATCACAAATGTGACATCAAGCAAAGACAGTAAAGCTTGCGCAGTAGATAAAGATGCAGAAAAATATCAGAGAGAAGTTCAACCCTGTATGTCTGTTTGGCTAACTTCTAAATCTTGCTGCAGACAGTGCCATAACAGTGCATGATCAAGTGCATATTGCAGTTTATAGTACAACTGCATTACTCCAAGCTGAAAAAGCAGGAAATTCAGGGCTGAGGGTTTGAGCAGTAGAATGTGAATTTCCTCATTTTTCCTTGACAAAAGAGGGATAAGCCGTATGGGCCGAAATGATGGAAAACCATGCTCATCGTAGGACCAACATTCAAACAATGCTTCATATGCAAACTCACAGGGGCTTCACCTGTCATGCTCATTCTGTACACACTAATTTCAGCCAGCTTCGTTGCAGCTTTCACACCAGCCATTCTCACCATCTTGCACAACCACACAGCATAGACCAAGTTATCTGCCTAAGGATTACATTGCCTTGTAGTCAGATAGGAATACAAAGCACTCTGGGCTGGCTTATCATGTGTGTAATGAAAGCCTAAAGTAGTCAGTGTAACCACTGCCTGATAAGCAGGCTTCTTACTGCCAATCCAGAAAGTTTACATACACCTTCACATTAAGTATCCCAGTGGGAATCCAGAGCTAGATTTAATGACTTCAAGTGAAAATAAAGAAAGCTGTTCCGTTCAGACCATTATTGTTCATGCTGCTTTGTGAATTTATTTCTTTAAATTTTCCACTTGTGCTCCTGCCAAGAGAGATCTATTAGACAGTAAGCAGCAAGAGTAAAACTTTATCATTTTGTTTCAAACTATAAAATAATTTACATCACATATTTTACTTACTTTTGTCTTTTTTTTTTTTTTTGAAACCACAAACATTCCAGCATCACACTGTAGGAATAAGAATAACAATAGAAAGCATAACCTTTTGCATAGTATTAAATGAACAGACAGAGTAAGTTCTTTATTTACAATTATTGTCTAGATAAAAAAATTCATAAAAACAGATGAATGAACATATATTAATAACCCCTAGTGGGATGGATTGCCAATGTACCACTGTATTGTTGTCCACAAATCTCATGCTGCTAAGTACAGTACGTAGAGAGCGAGCATTTATATATTGCAGGGAGTTTTAACAAACTGATCATTTTGGTTTTTGATCCATTGTTCCCATCACAGAGAGGTCAAGCAATAAAAGAAAAGAATTGTGATGCACGACTTGTAGTTGAAAGGTCTTAGCTATTCTGCTTTAAAAAAAAAATTCTATCATTTATCATATACATAAAGCACAGTCTCTGCTCACAAAAGCCCAAATGTTCTATGCATCTCAGTTTATATATGTTTTACTATATATACACAGAATGCAGTGTTCATTTTCTTAACAGTTTTCAAGTCTGCAAATGGTACCTTAGGGAGGGGTATTCCTACTGGAAAAGTTAAAAAAATGAAACCAAGAAAAAACGTGGAAGTGTTTGAAAATAAAAAGCCAAATATTCAGTGTTAGGATGCTGAAAATAAATTGTTCCAGTATTGGTAGCTTTTGTAGATGTTCAAGTCCAAAGCTAGAGGCTTCCCTGCAAATAGATAACACTTTTGTTTCTTCTGAATATGATATCCCAAATAGGCCATAGAAACCCAATACATGTTATACAAAGTTTAATCACCGTATTTACAAAGCGAGGAACAATCCTGACTGAGTTTCAATCACTTTGCTAGGAATTAGCTAAAATAATTATGTTTTCATGCTAGCTTTTTACTGTTAAGAAATGGGTAACACTATCTGTTGAAAACAGAGCTGTATAAGCCTTCAAAGACCTGTTCTGTTGTTGTTCAGTGAAAAGTGGATCAGATAGTGAACTATGAGTTTGAGCCAAAAACATTCAAGCTTCTACACAAAAGTCCGGAAGCTGGCAATTCAAGCTTTACCTGGCTGAATAGTCCTGATGCACCCTGAAAACATTTTAGTCAGTTCAGTCTGCAGTTTGGCCATGAGTCTAATCTTGTTTTGGAGAGTTCTGGCTTGAATTAGTTCTTGTGACTGCAGAGATGCACCATGTTATTAGCCAACTTTAACACAACCAGTAATACCTTAACAAATCAATTTATCAAGCTAGTTTGAGAGTGTTTTTCAACACATCTGGCATAATCAATTGTGTAGTTTAAAATGTCTTTTGCACTGTACAGTTATGGAAAAGATCATATGCTGAAAAGTCTCCAAGCAAACTTTATATTAAATACAAAAATTATTTATGAAAAATCCGTGATCCACAAAGTGCTTAGCATTCAAGTGGTTGACATAGCAATTATATAAGCTCATAAATTTTAAGTTATCAGGGCTGTTACCATCTTGAAAAATATTTTTCACCCTCTATACTGCAGGTTTTCAAAATAGCTTTCTTAGTAGAAAGCGCAATAATTAGGTAAAACAATGTATTACTGTGTTACAGTATATTTTGTGACTACAGGAAGACAAGCTTGGTTAAAAAAAAAAATCACACAAAGCACATCTCCATATATAATTAACAAAGTTTCATTCAGACCTAAATAGTGCAGAAATGATATTTTTCTTTAAAAAAAAAATCAAAGCAACAACCTACAGTGATTTTCATCCAAAATGCCAACAGCCCATACTTTGTTAAGTCATAAGGAAATAAATGCCTAAATTACTAACTGAAAAGAATTAACACAGTATATCACAATAGTTTAACATTAGTTTGATCTCCATATAGACAACCAAATATAACTTATTTTTAATCTGTTATTTATAAACTCAACTCAGTTTCATATAATAGCTCTCTAAAAATATTTTTTGGAAGCCATTGCCATATGTTTAAAGAATGAAACAGCCTCCATTATCATATGTTGCACCAAAACAAGTTCAAGCAATTTATTAGAGGAAAAAGAAAAGAGAGAACCTGATCATTCTGATTTTTATTTGAAACAAAGGAAGCCTGTTTTACCTCCCTGTATATAGGACCACAATGCTACATCCAATGTGTTATATTTTGGCTTCTTTTGTTATTTACTAGCAGTATCTACATTATTTAACAAAAAAAAAAAAAAATCAGGCAGAAATCAGAACACGGTTGTAATAAAATATCCAGGGTGTGATATTACAGACGTTTTCGATGAGCTGAGCTGAGCCATTTTTATACTACTTCGGCAGGAAGTGCTTTCTTAACCCTACAAATAGTTAAGGATATTATCTACAGGTTTGTAAACAAATTACATTCTTTTTTAGGACATAAATAAGTTAAAATAGTCAGAGCAATTTGAGCAGAAACAAGGCAACATGCCAACAAAGAAACTTTATATATATATAACTATATATATATAGATAGATATATACATATATATAATTAATTATGTATATACTTATATGTATATATCTCTATATATAGTCTCATAAATGTTTAAGTTCCTCTGTCCAACTGGTGCAAATCTACTGTGCAAGTTAAGCTTTGCAACTTCAAAAAAGTTATTTAAATTAATCTATACAACTGAGTCCATGCCACACAAGCATTTCAAAAAACTCACAGACCAGTGAATTGGATAAATAGCCTCAGCAAGAAGTCCTCTGCAGTTCCTGCTTAAGGAGGAAAAAAAAAGAAACAAAAAGAAACAAAAAGAGAGAAAGAAGGGCTGGAAGTGTACAGTACATTCATGCAGGAGGATTTTTTTTTGTTTTTGTTTTTCTGAAAGGGAACAAGAGAGGGTATGTAAATCAGCCATTCATTCTTTCCCCAAAACCATTGTGATCAACAATTCATTCACTTGTCTCAGAGCGAGTAAGAGTTCAAACAGCTTTTCAGCCAGCAATGTTTTTAATATATATATTTATATATTTCGGTTGCTGTTTTTTTAATTTTATTTATTTATTTTTTTTTGCAGTGACCTTTTCAGCTAAAGTGATGTCTCCAGGCTATGTATTGGGCTTCCTGGACTAGAAGAGGTAGCTGATTTACTTGTATCAGTTGTAAGATTTATTCCACTGTCGATAGCACTGTTGTTCTTGTTCAGCGAAGATGGTGGACTTGAGTTTTTCTTGAGAGCAGGGTCTTCTTCTAGGTCTGTGTCATCAATGAGTGGGATGTGGGGCTGGGAATCTTCTATCCTAAACTCAGGATGAGTCATAAAGTTGTGAATAGAGGTTCTAGATTCTGGTTTTTCTAAACCTTCATAGAGAGAGCTACGGAATGCCTTCACGACGCGGATCTGGGGGGAGAAAGGAAAGAGATGTCAGAGGTGGCACCTCCAAAGGGCAACACTGCGTTAGAGAATACTTTGTGAAAAATGTAGCGTATGGTTAGGGCAGTGCAGGCAGCTGAAGTCCATAGTCTCTGGATGTTATATGCATAAACGAGTGGCTCAGTTATGTGCATTTTGAATATCTGTATCAACTGCAATGTTAAAATAAACCAAGTTTAAAGCCATCAAAGAACTGATGGGAAGTACTGGTTAAAGAAAACGAACGTCCACTCGTGTGGTACATCCCTAGTAAAAGACAAGCCATGTTAATTGTAATGCAAATGTAAACCATGCATGTTGACAGTTTTGCAGTGAGTAAGTAGGAAGGCTTTTTTTTTAATTAAAAAAGTCTCTTTGTATTGTTAAATAAAACATTACACATAACGTATCACACTTCACAAACGGAAAAGCATAGAACACAGACAAAGTTGGATGGGTACATATGAGAGACACACAGGAGCCAAATGTAAAAACTATAAGTAATGTAAATGTTTTAAAGCAAAATCTAAGTGAATGCAGCCAGGAGCACAAAAAGCCAAGCAGACAAAATACTAAGCATAATCATGCTACCACAGGGGGAAAAAAAAAAGTCACAGTTACCACATGAACAGAGATAACTTGCACACAACAACTACACTTGGAAGCCTGGATAATGTGAACATAGTATTGTTGAACCAACTTTCAGTTTTCCTTCATGCATATGTGAGGTAAACACTCGAGTATAGACCCACTGTTCTAGCCATTTAACTTTTTAATATATATAGAACATGTAATAAAATAACGTATTGATTTTGCGGTTGAATTGAATTACATTGTTAAACAGCAAGTTCTTTCATTTTCTGTGTCTCAGTTGTAATACTGTTTGTAAGATTAAAGCCTGAAAGCGACACAATTTATGCCATATATGCAGTCTTAGGTCAGCTAACTTATGCCAGGATAAATCTGATGTCTTTAACTACCTGACAATAAGAACAGAGGTGAAAATCAACTACAAGGCGCAGCCCATTGGACTGTCAGTGACAGTGCCAAGTTGCTTTCGCAGCAGGAAGTGAGGAGTGGCTCGAGGGGCTTTGCAGAGTGGGGACAATTAGTGCTCTGCGGCTGGGCGAAGGGGGGATGCTACCTGCGTCCCAGAGGCCTGTTCGCTCTGAGAAGAAGTGCAGGATTGTGCTACCTGTTACTAGTGAGAAAACCGTAACTTTCTTGGGGGGCAGAGGTGCGGATTGGATGGGGGGCAGAGAGGAAAAAACAGAATGGCAAAAATGTGATCTGTTGGTGTTTTATGACTAAATATGAGTTCTGTCCTTCTACTTCCATGTAGTTTATGAGTGAATTTTTAGCATTTCTTGGGGGGAGACCAAAACACAGGCAGAGGCAGAAAAGGTGCAAGCAGGCATTGTGAAAGCTTTTCCACACACATTTAAATGGTTTGGTGGTAGGTATGTATATTGTTTTACATGTGAATATGCTGCAAGTTACTGTTTGGCACAATACACCACTAATCTTTAAAGCTTTAATTCTTTTAATTGGCAGACTGCTAGTAGCAGAAGAGAGTCATGTAAAATTTCAAATAAATGGCCTCAATCAGTCCAATTACCCACCCTTGTCTTTGTAATTACACTTTATAACAGCAGGGCACAGTACAAAAAGCAGATTCATGTGACTGCTTATTTTAGAAATACTAGGAACAGAGTGGTAACAAATGGCCTGACCAAGTCTTGGGATGCTAGAAGAGTCTAGATTTCAGTAGGGTGGCAGAGGTACAACAGGAGGATAGAAAAAGTAAATTTTATGCATTATGATCATATAGTGTAGCAAACGCCTGTTTGACATAACACTTGGAATTACAAACCAGGGCTCTATCTGAGCGGAGTCTCTTTGAATTGTGCTGTAGTATGTGATGGTTTTGTACAGTGAACAGACGGCCTGGGATAAGAGATTCGTTTGCATTGCTGAAGATAGGATTTGAGCTCTATTTGAAGAGAAGAGCTGACATACTAAAACATTATGTAGGCCCTTCTATTTTGTATTTTAAAATGCAAAGTTGAATAGTCTAAACAATGAAAAAATAATGTTTCTCAAGGTAATCTTTAACGTGTTACTAGATTGCCCTATTTTAAATCAGGGCATTTTTTATAACATGCTTACAATATAGGCTGACGTGGTATTATTTTCTAAAAAGCTACCTATTTTTTCTGCTATTTAAATGAGTCATCTTATCATTCAGTTGCAGTTGTTTGCTATATTTTATCTACTAGAATAAAATACTCACTTTCATTCTCTTAAATACAGCCACTCTTATTGCACAGACTTCGGTTCTAGTCTGCCAGCTGGATTTTTTTTAATAAATGCAAATTAAAATTTTATTTAAATGAGAAGACTTGCAATTTCATATTACTCTTGAACAGATTTCGTAAAGTTTTTCAGTGAAAGTAAAGCTTTTCTGGAGGTCACACAAACCTGTATTTAAGCCTCTACAGGTTAGCAAAGGAGCAACCAAGTTCCATAGTAGGGAAAACTACCACTGAAGTCACTGGGAATTCTGCTTAGACTAGATTGCAGAAGTAGACTCAGAAAAGGATACAATAGGATAAACACAGATTTTAAATGTCCTAAAGACTATGTATCCAAAATGCATTTAATACCAGGATTTAGGGTCTAATATGCATTTAATACCAAGCTTTTAGTCAGTCTACAGCACTCTTTTCTTACACAGCTTAGGGAAAACTGTAGCCTTAGGTTAGTATTTGAAAACCAGTTCTGAAAACCTGCTTACCATGACCTGAATCCAGTGCTCTCCACTGTTACTGCTTGAACTAATGACCTACTGGAAGAAAACGCTACACTAGCATCTTTTGCATGGACTAGATGTGTTTACACAGCAGGCTGAAGGTATCATTGCAGAACCCACAATCAGCCAGCAGTTGTATCACTTTGTGTGAAGATCTTAAGCAAAGTTTTGGCATGGACTGTTTGAGTCTTGCATGAAACTTTAGATACTACTGGTGTAATTTCTACTTGCTCTTCATATTGTGCCTTCTGTGTGATTTTTTCTAGAAATATTAGCTTAAAACTAGCTAGATATGCTGATATCACTAGTAGTTCATCTTCTGAATGCTATATGGTGATATAAGGGCCAAATTTGGGCAAGTCCCTAAAGCTGAGAACACATAAATATAGTTAACTTTCTAATAAATGATCTTTACTAAGGAGCTGTAGAAAACTACCTTCTTTCTAAAAATCTCTCTACAATTTCAGGGTTGTGTATTTGTTTTCCATTAACTTTTCCCTTAAAATAGAAACTCCCTCCCCTACTGTAAATTCTGCAGATTTAGCTTGGCATCTTGGAAGGAGACGTTTATTTTTTAGTGTTTTGCCTCATTCAGTGACAGAATTTCTGCATTACAATGTAATTCAAAATCTTGGGAATAGTCTGTCCGCCAATCTATTGCTTACAGGAAAAAAAAACTTGTTTCTTTCATTATGTTTGTGGAAACAAATGTAGAAGGTCCACCAATTGCAAAGGTGGCATTTTTATATAAAATAACACTACTATAACTAAGAACTGAAAATAAATTATTTAGTAACATGGCCCAACAGCAACAGATTCTTTTAATACATCCTTAAACTTAACGATTATTTGAAGTAACATGTGGTGTAAAAATGTTTAGGGGCTCTGCTGAAACAAAGCCCATTTGGTGTGATTACTTTCTGAAGATAAAATGAGGCTATTGAACTTCATATAATGTTGTTAGAGCTGTACAGCATGTAAAGCAGGGACATACCCATGATGGATAGAACCTAGTAAGTGTTGGTTTATTAGGAAATATGTGGAGTTCATGTAATGAGATTCCTTATGATACTGACAATGCCAAGGGAAGACAAACAGTGTGATACAGTTCCCTTTTCTCACAGTAATGGAGACAACAGAAAAAATGAACTGCTTTTAAACAAAAGACTGTGGGGACAACACTTCAGGACATTTTTGACATGGCTATAAGTTTCCACTTCTTTCTTCTCTGTAGCTGTAATAGAAAAAACTCTTCAGTTTCATCCCACCTTGAAAGTTAGATTTATTATACTGCATCAGGCAACAAAAATAAAAGAAATAGAATTTTAGATATTATAAATTTTTCCCCATCAGAAGAAAAAGATGAAGTTCAGAATCTCACCCCTAAATACAACAGTCTAGGCAAAATACACAAGGCCTGTTTAGGATCAACAGCAGTATTATGGTTGGTAGTGTGTGGGCTTATACTCGAATGTTTACCTGGCTTCTTTTAAGCCAAGTATCTTGAGTTTGGTTCACATTCATTTCAGGCTCAAGGTTAAAGACTCACAACCTCTTTTTATTTCACTCTCTCCTGCTGAACCCTTTTGTCCAATGTTCTCTAGCCCTCTGGGAAAACAAACACATTTAATATTCAGACAGTAGAGAGTAGGGCACTGCAAAAGCAAATAAATTCAATACTGAAAGATCAGTAAGGTGATTAGTATAAAATTGTAAACAAGAGGTCAATTTTGCAAAGAGATGCCAACTTTTAGTGTATCTGATACTATTCTATATCAAGACTATCTATGCAAATGTAAGAGAGTTTGGTCAAGTACTAAAGTATATATAAAGATTTAAATAGAAGGCATATCTTCAGTATACTTGTTACAGTTTATTTTTGAATCCTTACAGTTTTAGGTGAGTAATATCAGATCAGGCATCCACAGGAGGAGATATTTTATGTGTTGGAGTCACCTGTAAATGCTGTGACTAATATGTTCCGGATTGTATGAGGCAGTAGTTGAGCAAATTCAAAGATAAAATAAAAAACTGTAAACTTTACACAAATAATATTTTCTAGGTTTCTGCTGACTGAACCAGATACATAACATTATCTGTGCTACTCTCTTTCTACATAAAAATACAATAAATCCAGTAGGGGATGCTGAAATTCAAACTACATGTAGCAAGGGGAGAATAGAATAGCTACATATATTGCAAAATCCTCAGGCCTGATTCTGATTTCATGGAAGTTTCACATGGTTATTACTCCACTGAATTTTAGAGCATGAGATCAGAACTGTATGCAGAACATGTAGTCTCCATAGCATCTCTTCTTTAACTGATTTTAGGGTTGTTACAAAATTATGGAGCCTGGCATTTTTCTATCAGATTTGACAAAGCCCAGATATTTTATTATATAACCCTTCTAAAGAAATTATTTCTATGTTAAGAGTCAAAATCTTATTGCCATGCTGCATCTCCAGTTGAGGATTTGGTTTTGTATTTAAACTTTAAACCTAGTTAGCTTCTGTAAGGGAAGATGTACAGAATTTGTTTTTGATCTTACATATCCCAGTATGATTCTGAAATCTTTGTAATAATCTGTGGGAACCTCTAAGCTTTAGTATGATATCTCTGTTCAGATGCCAGCTAACAGTTCAAAGATGTTCCCAAATGAGGCAACATTTATAAACACACTTTTAGATGTGGATTTCATTTAAAGTCAAATTCTGCTTGTTCGGTTTCCTCAGGTGACAGTTAAACCACATTGTTATAGAAAACAATTGACAATTTCTATAAGGCTGGTATTCCCATTTGACTTGGCCCAGGATCTGAATGCAGGTCAATATTGGACAGTAATCTTTGCCTTAGCATTTATTGAATTAGAATACAGTTTGGGGCTTTTTAAGAAGCTTGTTCCCATTTTTCTTCATGAGTGTGAACACAGAAAATTTGATCCAAACTTAAGATTTTATCTTATGTTTTAATTATAAAGGCTGTCCAGCTGAACGGTGATTATATTTATAGAAAAATAAGTATGTAAGGAATCTACAAAACCAAAAGCTTCTAAATAGTAAATAATTTTTCTTGATATAAAAGCCTGATTGTAATGTAGAATAGATCACAATTAGTTAAGCTGAACACTTTAAAATTATTTATTAGAAAATAAATCTACTCTAGTATTCACTAGAATTAAGCTTGCTGAATGTCTTGCGTTACAGTTTCTGACATAATTTGCAGGTGCTCATGCCGCTGTGCCACTCTGAGGTGAGTGTTGCATAGGTGAGGCTTTACCTGTGAAGGGTAGTTCCTTCACAGGTGTGACCAGTTTCAGCTATTTTTTAATTAAAGGGAGAAGGAAAAAAGCTGTTTTCATATGAGAATTAGTCCCACTTTGGACCTTAGCATCCTTCCCCCCAAAAGTGAAACTTGACCAAAATACAGCCTTAAGAGATGACTTAAGATGCTGTGTCCTTTTGCTTGAACGCAATAAAGAATACTTCAGAGAGCTGTATGATGGAAAAACACTGAATATTTTGTGATCATTTGTTAAGATTTTAATTGTCTGCTAGAAAGTTTAGACTTGTCATTGCCTGTCTTTTCTGTATCATCTTTACAGTGGCTTGCTTGGGGCCACTGCTGCTAGATTTATATAATAAAAATTGTAACTGATTCAGTGAAATATTCACCTCCAAAAATCTCAGACAAAAATGACGGACCGCAACAGAATAAAGAAAAAGCAACTTGCCAATACAGAAACTACTGCAGATAGCAGATTTGGGAGGCTGTCTTTCGTGGGAGGCGGGGGTGGGAGTTTGCAATGTTTCCTACACTTTGGAATATTTTTAAATTACAAGAAGAACGGGCTTTTTTTGTCAAGAGACTTGCAGTTTCCACATGCCTCCATTTAGGAATGGTATTAATTATGAGAATGAAGGGAAAGAGGAACAGCAGGTACAAAGGAATATTAAATATGCATCTTGCTAGGAAAATTTGAAACTATTCTCTCAGAAGGCTTACCTACTGATAATATAAGCAACATTTGAGAACTGGATAATAAATAGATTAGGATAAAGAATAACTTGTTTACTTTGTGTACAGTTAGATCTACTTATTCATCATCTACTTAATTAATCCATGATCTAGCAAAGGCTTAAACATGGACTTAATTTTAAGCACAATCTAGCCTTCTGTTTTATTAACTCTGAGCTTTAAAGGAAAAAAAAGATGCTCTGTTGCCCCACTGGAGCCGATTTTGTTTTCCCAATATAGAAAGAAATACATATAAAATAGATATTCTTAAATTTCAAAATGTTATTTTAAATCCACAAAAACTGGTAAGGATCTCAGGGAGAGCCTGATATCTAAAACCACTTTTAACCCTGTAGCGTAACAGGTTTCCAGTGATAAGAAATTATGTGTGTATATGTGTGTGTATGTACATGCATACAATATAACAAAACCTGAAAACATGGTCAAAGACTATATTGCATATAGAGCTTTACTTTTACCATGTTTTCATTTCCAGTAGTTTTATATGTGCATATTTAATTTGCATGTAAATAACTTTTCTATATTGTGTTTTTTTGTTTTCCATTTGCAGAAAACTATATTATGATTTTTTTAAAGCTGCAAGGTTTTTCAAGAGAGATAAGAGACTCATAATATGAACTTTATTGTTATCCATTAATGCTGACATCCTGAAATGCGTAATTTGTTATTGGCTAACACACTATGACAGCTAATCAGTAGCAGCATAACTGGGGAAACTGTAGTACTCTAATAAGTATTTCTTTGTGTAAATTGCTTTTAAGGTATTTTGCAACCATTTGAAAGATTTGAATGTGCACATATCTATGAATGGTTGAAAATTTCAGGTAAAGACTTGCTAATCCATTTCACAAAATACTATAGATGCGGCAGTATTTGACATTCAGGTTTATTTTTAAGCATATGCTACCCTTCTGTTTAACTATTAATAAATCTATAAATTGGAAGAATGTTTTCATGTCTTGATGAATCAAACATTGGATTAATCTTTCCCCAAAATAATAGCAAAAAGTATATTTTTTATTTCAAAATGTTACTGTCAATCCACAGAAGTTGGTAAAGAACAACAACCCAAAGTAGCCTACTTAATTTTCAGTGAAATAATATACAAATCACCTTTATAAATAAAAAATCCTGAAACTCAAATTAAGACTTCCAAGCCTGTCAGATTTAGATAGCCCAGTATGGACTGAAAACACAACTTCTTCCCTCCAAGGTGGTGTATAGTTTTGGACAAGCCAGTTGTTTTTGTTATATTTGTTTCCCTTGTCAGAGGTTGGCGAGATGTCACAATAAACTACATTTTAAAAAGCTAAGCAACTAGCAAAGCACTGCACAAGAGCTCTATGAACTTAAACCTGTACGCTCTTGTTGACACAGCCTATCATTACCCAGTTTGGGCCCCCAAAATGGCACCGGAAGTATCCTGACTGCTGGAATGTGCATTTTCATGCCTCTGAAAATGAATCCTCTTCACAATATCGTGTATTGGGCTCTCTCAAGTACTCTGCCCTTCTGTCTTTGCAGTACCCTTTAAGGCAACCATATCTGTGGTTTTCCCTTGAAACTCCCCATAATATATCTGCATATGCAGTACTTTTTAAGATTCCTGAAGACAGGGAAAGTAATGGCTTCAAAATCTGAGGTACAGTTATCCCTGTTATTGCCCCTTGTCCCCAAAGGAGGAAAGTAATGATTTGGGGGTTAATTCACTCTGAGCAGTTAAAAGGCAAGAAATCAGTTCTGTCCCACTACATACATTTTAAGCAAGGAGCTGAAAGTAGAACTAGGTGTGAATCTTGCAACTGAAATTTTCACAGAAAATGCCAGTTCACAAAAACATACCCTATTTTTATGAAATTTGAATTAGGAAAATTTTTTTCAGGTTCTAGAAGAGATCTCAAACAGGAGCTAATTTTCTGGTGAAAACAAGATGAATAATTACCTTTAAGTGCCAATTTTAAAAATAAACACTGTTGAAACATTTTAAGCCCACAGCAGAATGAGTTGCTCCTCTGTTTTCTTAGGGAACACAGAAGCATTATTATGGGAAACTGTTCACTGGCTCAAAGGCTTGGTTTGTGTGCAGGTTGTGTTGTGCTCAACACGGAAATGAGGGGACTGGGGCTCTGAGTAATCAGAAGCAGGTTACAGTGCCTGCGGCACAGGAGGGGCCCTCAGCTCTAGCTCTTTGCTTCTTATGCTGCTGCACTGAAATGGCTGACAGTTTTTGAGTAAAAGCGGGCCGAATTTCCACCAAGAAAAAAGAGAAAAAGATGCATATTTTCTCCAGACAGCACCTGCTTAAGTTGCAACCTTAATGGTACTTCGGGTTCTGAGAAAAAGTAAAGTTGCTACTTTGACTTTTAAAGCTAATAACAGATTTCTAAAATTTCTTATGCTTGACATTGAAATACTGGAAGTGATTACACACAAATGGAATGGGAAGCCTTCCTTTTTTTTAGGAGCTCTAAAATTTTATTTCTCTCTCTCGTCTGCCAGAACCTGACTTGTTGAATGTTTGGCCCAACTTTTCACTAAACATTGAATGAAGAATGTATTGCATTATTTTGTAAAGTAACAAACTTGTAAAGTGAGTTCCATAAATTTAACTGTTTTTTTAATGCTGACAACACTGTAAAACAAAATGGTTATATTTATAGTCCCAAAAAAATACAAATAGAAACATAAAGTTAGATCTGGAAGAATCTTCCTGGGCTACTGAATCCATTTTACTGTTAGTGAAGAAGCTCCTTCTTATTAGTCCTTTTATAATTTTTTCTTTTGCTTCAGTAACTCTTCACTAGATGCTTCACTTGCATCTAGAAGAAAGTTGTTTCAGGATTTATGTTTAGAAACCTGCTACTTTTTGCTAAGATAAATTTATTTGTTGCCATATTTATTCTGTTGTGTCAACACTGTCCTTTAACTTGCCTAGCTCCCTCCTTCCTCAATGCTTACCTCCCACTGAATTCAGAGATAACAGTTCTATGCTTTCATCATTCATGTAAACCTTAATTCTTTAGCCTTGCATCGTAAGTTAGATCCTCTATTTCCTTATTCATTCCTAGGGAGTCTTCTCTGTACCTGTGCCACTTTGAATATATCTTTCTTGAACATGAGTGACCTATATTGTATACAGGATTCCAGATGGAATGTTCTTTTATCTGATAAGCTGTATTTTGCTTAATAAATATTTTGGTAGGATTATTTAAAGTACATATTTTATAAGTAATAGAAAATATATCTAATGAGATTAGGAAAACATGACACAGAAACCTCAAATAAAATCAGAATCTTCATACACTGAAAAAAAATGACTAGAAAGTCCTGCCCTAATAGTAAGTTAACAGCACTTGCAATGAATATTGGAGAGTATCTACTGTACACAAAGTAATACAATTGTTAGCTGTGTCTGGGTATGTGTCAGTTAAGAAACATAACAGGACAAAATGGAAAAGGGCAAAGTAGCTCAGTCTCAAATGACTGCTACATAAGTTGGCATCTCTGTAGATCTGATGCATTAAGAATACACACTCACGCCCAGCCGCAGCAGCAGATGTGCTGGTAGGAGAGGAAAGAGCATTGGATAACGATACGTGACTAGGGCTAGAAATATTGGTTACATCCTGGGTCTGGCTTGTGACGGAGGACTGTCTCCTTAGAGCCCCCTGAAAGGAAGTGCCACTCTTGAAAGTATTGACTACTTCGATCTGTAATGGAGGAAAGAATGAGACAAGTTGCTTAAAGTATGGATACAGTTGCACAACTGACAGGAATAATAATGAAAAACAATAAATCAACCGTGCATACAGTTTTACTTCAATTGAAAGAAATACTTTAAGTGATCCTTTTAATGTCTTAGATATGAAATGGTCCAAATGAAACTGCTCCATGGGAGGCAGTGGAGCTGCATCAGTTTAAACAAGTATAGATTTTAAAAAAAAATCTTTAAAATTTAACCCTTTTTATTGTTATAGCAATAAAATAAATAAAACTGGAATACTTGACATAGCTAATCTCCATTTTTTTCCTACTGAGAATAGAATTACTTTGCTATTGCTCTCTAGGTGTTCTTCTAGAGGGAGGAAAATTCAGTTACTTAACTGGAATTAAAAAAAAAAAAAAAAACCTTTAGAATATTCAAAATAAGATTCCCTTTTTTTGTTTACAAAAAGCAGGGTTATCAGTGTAGTAGCCTGATAAAATAGAAAGTGCTCCAATACTTTATCTGACTTTTTCTATAATGAAAGTTCACATAAATTAAACATAGTGATAATGAATACTTGTCTTTTATAACTACAGATTAGAAAAGATTAACATTTTAATCTTTATACACAACACTTAAAAATTACACAGAAAATGATGACCTCATTTGAATATTGCAGTAAATCACATTACCATTTTCTACTTGTTATTTTTCTATGCATATTTTATCTGCTGTTTGATATATCTGTTTTGAATACCTTCATGAGTACTTTAATCATGACCTCAGAATAGGAGCTAAAGAAAGAGCTGAGTATTTCAAGACCACCTTTGCCATCAGTTTAACCCAAAATATTCAGGCTGTAAGTATAAAAGGTAAAGCCAGCGAACGGCAGTAGATGATAGCAAAGAATGAATATAAACTGTAAATCCCTGCACCCCAAAAATGTCCTCTTGGTTACATAAAAACAACAACAACATGACAAAGCAGTAGCAGCATCCATTAGAAGATTACACCCAACCATTATTTGAAGCCCACTGCTCCCATATTTGTATTCTTGCAACCCAGGTTTCTGAAGAGAGATTGCCTGTAAAGTGGTTGGGAGAAGGTGAAGTGGTGTCTTCGGCAAAATAGCACAAACCTTGGTGCAAGCGCTCCTAAATTTTCCAAGTTGAAAGCATTATAATAACTAGCTAACATTTTCTACCTTGTGAAGAAAACTAATGTTTTCTTAGGAATAAATGAATTCATATGGCTTCACCTTTAATAAAATAGACTCATCCCCTTCCATTATCTTAGTCTTTAGAAATCATTGTTTATTTTCCTGCATGTTTTTATTTTAGTCCTATCAAAGAGAGCTGTAAAAGGGATTAAAGGTGTAAAATTATCACACTATGCACTGAAATTTTACTGTACAAATATGGAACAGCTGATTTGTTCACTGACCCATTGTTTTCCAGTATGAATCGTGGATACAATGTGTATTAAATGAAAATAAATGGGCACACTAATAGATGTGCAGTATTAAGCAGTCATTACAACATTTTGCAGCTTTGCTCTCAGTGTTTTCTGCAGGAGACTTATTTTGGATTACATCTCCAATATCACAGTTAAAAAATACAATACTGGGTGACTCAGCATGTGGAATAGCAGTACAAGTGCATCATTAGCTAAGGTGTACACTGGCATCTAGAAAAGAATATATGGCTCAAACTGCTGGTTACATATGAAGTCGTGTTAAATACTCACCTGAAATATTCACTGTACAAAAGTAGAATTAAATACAGATCCTGGGTTTTCATGATCTGACACAGGTGATAGAGCACTCTTCAAAAGAGAACATTCAAAACAAGATTTTAAAGACTTACTGAGAGCATAAAGTGCATATCACTGTGGAAGACACAGCTGATAAATCCTAAGCCAAAGGATATTTTTAGATGTACAAAATGCCCTTCTAATAAACTAAAAGGAAAAACCCTAATATAAGTAATAGGGGAAAGATAGAGGAAGATCTGTATTTAATAATATCTCCAGAGAACAGGAATTAGAGTTGTGTAATTTACTCTTTCTCCTGAGGAAAGTAACTACAGATCTTCACTGACAGAATCTATAGGGTGAGGATGAACAGCTCTTCAGAATCTAAAAGGCTGAACATGCATGGTTGTGTTCAGCCTGAAGTCAAGAAACATGAAGAAGAGAAGAATTTTGTCCAGCAATTTATCTTCCAAAACCAGAATACAATAAAGAAGAGAGAGCAGCTCCAAATAAATAAATAAATAATGCATTTTAAATTAAGATACTTTCATAATTACTAAACAATACATTTTGTTAGAACAATTCAATTTGCTAAAAAAGAGAAAGTTTAGTTTGATTAGAGAAAAAATGATGTTCTATATTTATAATTTATTTGTATGGTTGGAATTTTTCATTCATCTTTCTGCATTTTTATACTATTTTCTATACTGTAGAAGGTTTTTAGATATGCACAGTTAATAAAAATATTAGTGATTAGCAGTTTAAAAAACTGATCTTATCCCTGCAAAATAGCCCTGGCAGAACATCAAAACTTTTCTTCTTTTGCTTAACAAGGAACAGATTTTCAGTGAGCATTTAAGTTGCCATTCATGTTAAAAGGTCCCAGGTATCATTCAGCTAACCTGCATTTTTTTTTTTTTTCTGTAGAACAAGAATGGTTTGGCATGGTTCTGTCACTGAATAATAATTTGCTTTACTTTATTTCACATGAAATAGAATAGTTTCCATTCTACTTACGCTGGGCCACTTCAATGAAATACTATATGGAATGCCATAAAAGGAGGTGCTCCCTTTTTTTCTAGTTTCAAAATCACTTGCTAAGAGTGACTTACATTGCTGTGAGGTTTGCCTTGGTTCAAGGAGATAATTTATAATGCAGAACGGAAAAGAAAGAAAATGCAGTACAGCATCTCTACTTATATTTGAATATCTAAAGGAAAATCTGCTTTTTTCAGTAGCAGTTTCTAGAAATTTAAAATTTTGAAACTTTAAAATACACAAAGACTTTTTGGTAGCAATTAATATGGCAGCCATGCATTTCACAGCTTTTGCTTTTATCCTCAAAACACTTCTAATTTTAAGGTAGTTTTTAGGTAGCTTTTTTTCCCCTTAAGCAGATAGAGCAAACTTTGAGGTAGAGGGAAGAATCAGGCCCTGTGTTCTGAAAGCCTGACATATAGTTTGAGAAGTTTTCAAACCTTCGCACTTCACAATCTTCATGTTTTTCCATACTTAAAAGTGAGGTAACTACAGAAAGTTTTCCTTATACATGTAAAGGGACATAATGATTTTCTGTTGTTACTCAGGTAATGCAGTTTGTCTGAAGGTGAACTGGATTAACTTTTCAAAGACTATTAGGTCTGTCAAGATGGCATGATCAGTCCAATCTCAACTCTTTCTTTCCTTAAGAATTAAGGATTCATGAAAATTGCAACAGACACTTGGAAAACAATGCCGAAAAACAGCAGAGGTGAAAAGGTCCTGGCTTCTATGGAATTTGAGACCACCTTTCTATTTTATGATACAAATATCATAAAATAGAGCTAAGATGAGACATTTGTGAAATCTCACATGCTACTAGTCTTCTGAGAGGTATCCAGTAAGGAAACCGCATCCATTCAGAAACGGCATGAAGTATATTTATAAGACAACAAAATAGCTAAATGAACATAAGCAGACAAAAAAAAAAGAAAGTAAATCAGAATTACATAGCCCATTTCCTTGACTTAGTTATATGAATTTTTCATGCACCTTTCTTGTAAAGTAAATTCATGCAAGTACAGCATGAAATAGAGGTATCTCTAAGATTTCAGTATGAAGAAGCAATGGTGGAAATCCTTTCCCTGGCACCAAGTGTGAATGCTCTGTTTTGAGAGAGAATGAACAAGAGAGAAAGAAATATTTGCAAAGAAATATACTGCAGAAAGAAATATACTGCAAAGTTTCTGTCAGTTTGGATGATTTTTTATTGGAGTGATACAAGTGACATCTGTCAGTTACCTGAAAAAAACTACTGTAGATTCTTTAGAGCCTTCTTAGGGGTGAAGGCTTTTGTTGGGTGCTGTGGCTATCTGTCCAGTAATGATCAAATAGAAAATAAAAAATATATGTATTATCTAAAATACAGCATAAGTGTATGGTGGTGGAAACTGGTCTTGTCCAGACTTGAATGATCAATCTAGTCGTCAGAGAGTCTATAGTTTATTCCTAATCTTACTGTCATCCTCTTACATATATAAAGCGAGGGGATGCTCTACCTTCTTCTTCTGCATCTCCAGAAGTGCATTAGACATCAGAGGATTCTTGCAAATCCTCCAGCTCCCCAAGGATGCTACAGACATCCTCATCTTCTTCCATCAACTCTTCTTTAGATGGCTTCCTGAGAAATGTAGTACAAGTGTATGAATTCATTTGGATGGGCCACAACACATAGCGCATCAAAATGCACTCGACTCAAGTCCATCCAAGAATGGATCTAATTTGACCTGCATATAGGTTCATCACTCTCCAGTGGACATCTTGTAATTGCATTTTGAACTCTTAATGAATCTGTTGAATCTTTTTCCGTTATCATTCCACAGATGTGAAATGGATGTAAAAATCAAGGTCACTGAATAAACAAAACGAAGGGGAAAAAAAAAAATCACAGAGGCCTCTTGGCAAGAAAGGAAACAATATATCCTACCAGAGATATTTCTACAACTAAGAGCAGAAAGGAAACTAAGGAGATGAATGTTAGCAAAGAAACATAATTAATGTTTATTTTGTTTTAAATAGTATAAAAGAATAATAATTTATCTGTGAATTAAGTGGACAAAGATATATAGAAGAACTAAAAGCTACCTCTGAGACTAGAAAAAGAACTGAAAGGCTGTAATTTGCTTTTTTGTTCTTGTAGTTGTTTACACTCACCACAACCAGAAAGACATCCTGACAGAAATGCCAACAGACAACACTGCTCCTACAGCCACGAGGAAGAAAAGAATGCATATTTAGGTGTCATCTCTCCATAATGATAACCATTACCTGGGCACCTGTTTGTCACCTTTATGGTGGGAGGAACTGTGACATTTTGAATTTTCTCTACTGATGAGTGCTCCTGACTCAATAGATTCAAGACACAAAACCCCAAAGCTGAAAATCTGTATTTAATTACTTACCTAAGAACCTTGGGAATACACCCAAAGCCTTAATATCTCTAACAGCAGTTTCCACCTTTTTTCCTTCTTTCTCTGCTATGGTGCACTAAAGAGAGCTAACTGCCCTAGCTTCTGCTGCTTTCTCCCTTTTTTTCTAAAATGAATGCCTGTATCTCTTTCTCCAGAAAAAAAATGTATTAATTTGTGATGGAAAAGGGGAGAAAGTACTATATATCTCAAATTAAGCCAAAAACCTCAAACAAAAAATCTTGTGAGATAAAATGTTTTTAAAGGATTCTTTAAAGAGAAGGGGAGAGTTTTCTAATTATTCACTTCTTTTTCCTGTAAGCAGCATGTAAAACATTCACAGAACCATCTGATATCGGGGGAGTACATATCTGGCTTTTAAAGCTGCTGTCTTCTGCAAGCTGGCACAAATACTTGAAATTATAAAGACTAATGTGCTATAAAACATGCTACTTCACTGCAACTGAAAAAGGCAAAATAATTCAAAATAGTTCATTTTTAACACTACAGGACAAATTTTACTGAATAGTCTAAAATATATAAAATTTAGCACAATGATTCCATTCATATATATCATTCATCTGGATCCTTTCATTTTCCTTCAAAAATGCCATGGATTTTTGTATTTAGAAGAAGTTATAAAGAAAAGAAGGCATTTGTAACAGATCATCCGTAGCAGCCAACAAATACATTTCAGTGTTTAATGGATGCTTAGGCCCTTACTACTAAAAATAAACCCAGGACCACATTTTTCGTGACCTTATAGGAAAGACAATAAATTCCTTCCAATCATGATATACGTATGGAGACAGAACAGAAAAGATTTTTTTTTAATCAAATGGTACCTTACACTTAAGGTGTGGCCCAGTAATTTAAGCTATTCTGTTATTGCAGAAGTGGAAGCAACAATGTATCTTTGACAAAATACAATGGTATGTTTTAAAAAGCGTTCATAACATTTTGCTAGTCATTGTGACAGCTAACATTTTTCAAGTGGCTCCCTTTTATCAGTTGTCATCCCTGAAGTAGAAAAATGGATGTCCATTCACAATGGTGTGCAAAACAAAAGTATTCCCATTTTTTGCATATTTTCATTTTATAACATTTTCACTTTATCTCTCATGCCATACATGCATACTTTTTTCTTTTTTTAAGTTCACCCGTTTTATTATGTCATAGGTTCCTCATGCGTAAATAGTAAAGCAATTAACAAGTACCATATTTCCCCCACACAGACTCTGTCTGTGGCTTTCCTTGTGACATTATCTTGCCTTGATCAAAGATTAAGTATATTTTTTTCTAGACTTTGTGGGCCTTTACTTTAGCATACCTGGGTTTGGATTCTGTTGAGCCCTCTGAACCAGAGGATTTGTCCACGTCGAAGTTCTCTCTCTGCATGATCGATTTCTTCAACATCTTCATTGAGCTCTTCTTCCGGGACTTCCTCTTTTTCAGTGAGCCGCCCTGCCTCCTTTAAAAACTTTAGCCTACTTGTTGGGATGGTTGCAATGACCTGAAAATTATATTATAAAAAATGCTGAAAGCATAAGCCTCATTCAATAACAATAGTATAACAATCTGCTAATTACAAAAAAGCCCTGATATTTTAGTGAGACTTGTAATCTTTCTGGAAAGCTAAGCTAAGCGTATTCATAACGGTGCTTTATATTTATCTAACTCTATTTTAGCCCAAGGCACTTTACAGAGTTCTTACTATGTAAATAGTCAGCATTACTTGCATTATTAAACCACTTTGATAATACACAGCTGTGGAGCTAGTTTCAGTCTGGAAAGAAATGTCATCCTTCCTCAAAAACTAAAGGGTTGTGAATGTAATTATTTAAAGGAAGCTTAAACTAAACTAAAACTAAACTAAACTAAAAACTAAACTAAAGCAGGATTGATACATCTGCATCTAGGGTTTGGGGATTCCTAACGATTGATAACAGTCAAGTATCTGTTTATGTGAGCTGAAAATTAGTTGCCTCTCATCCTTATAAATCGCCTAACACTGTGTTGGTTCGTGTATTCAGCTTTCCTTTGATTCAGCAAATCAGAATGCTCTTTCCAGCATTTAACATAAACGAGGCTTCTGGGGCTTGGGGTTTGAACATCTCCCTGTTGGGCTTTTTGTAGGTCTGTCACTTGCTCTGTGCCCCTACTATTGATATATTCTGGGTAACTCAGTTCTTTTCCATATTCTTTCTGGCTGCCAAAATTAATTACTTGGAAGTAATTAATACAGAAGATGGCTAATAATCTTAAAAATTTACAAATACTATAATTAAACTGTGTTATAACACAATTATTTTAAATACATTTCAGTGTTGCCTTCTTGGGCAGTCATTTTCTCTTTGTTCTGATTTTGTCAGCTTGAATAAAAATACGAGCCCTTGGCTATTTAAACAAGACATGTTACCTGGAAAGCTAAACATTTTGAATGCTTAAAAAAAATCTACAGAGTTAACTATTAGACCCATTTAGCATAAAAGTGCTGTAATTTTGTTCTTGTTTCAGCAGTTAAGTGATCACATCTCTGAAGCCCAAGTGCATGAAAAATGGAGCCAGCTGAAACAGGAAGGCTTTTTTGCAGATATGAAATTACTACTATGGGACATTTGAAACTGAGGAAAGGTTGCTATCTGCTGGATGAAGTTATTGTCAACTTTGCGATAATGATTTCTTTGCGATCCACCTTCTGGGTCCATCTTCTTTCATGTGAAACCCTAAGTCTTGGTGTTCATTTCTGCAGCCCTCTGGCATGTGACATTGTCCAGCCCACATAATCCGCAGCAAAGGCTAAGCTAAGTAATCCTGAAAATCAGAGTATCAAAGCCACTCCAGCTAAGTAGACGGACTGTATAGAAGCTTTTAAGTTAAAAAAAAAAAAAGAAGAAGAAGAATTTTTCCAATTTCTACACTGCTGAGAAACGTTTTTAAAGCTCACACTTGTGTTTTAAAACATGACGTGAATTTGGAAAATTAATGAGATTGATGTGATGTCAGCAAAGACAGAACAGGAGAAAAAAGAAAAGGGTAAGTGCTAGTCTTTGAAATACCTACTGGAACTGCTTCAGCTTTCCAGCTTTCAAAAAATTAAAATACCAACACTCTACAGAAAGAGTCTACTTAAAATTGTTTGTATTGTATCTTATGAAACTGATCTGGATGACGTGCTTGCAAGACAGTATGTACAGAAACAAGCAATACCACATTTGATAGTGATTCTGCATGATGGCACATACCTCTTATTCAGGACCTCTCTCAGCCAGGCTGACAGATTCTGCCCTAATTCTTTTCTTAGGGTGTTTAGGTGTTGGGTTTTGTTTTTTTTTTCCTCCCCATATCTGCAGACACCTACCCATTTCAGTTAATGGTAGACTCAATAGACTGGATGTAGATGAAAAAATTAAATGTTATTCTCAAGAAAACTATCAAATTAAGACCATGGTTTTCAAAAGTGATGAATAATGTAGGGAATGTAACTTAAAATACTTTAGAAGGACCTAGCTGATTTTAGAAGTCAGCTATCAAACTGACTTTAGGTTTTCCCCAGCAACTGCCATAACTCAAAATCCTGTCTTGGGGTAATAACTACATTAACACAATTTAACAGTGGTGGTTTTCAGCAGCATGTACATAAAAGTTGTCATCACACAGAGCTTATTTCTGAAAAAAAATCTGTAGCCCAACTGTCCAGAAGGGTTTCCCAGTTAATTTTTTTCATAAGAGGAAAAAAAAACAGTTTTGAAAGCTAGCCTCTATTCATTATAATTCTTTTGGAATCATTTCAATATTCCAATTGCAATTGAAAATTTCTTGCCTATCTCTTCATAGTGGCAAACTAGTTGGTCCCTATGTATGTTTGCCCCTGAAAAGCAAAATATTACTTCAGATTTGTTTTACTGTGTCAGGTAGTATCAACTTAAAACCATTAAAATGCATTTACAGATGAAAAACATTATTATTACTTTTGTAATAGGTGTTTGGACATTGAAGGGTAATGTAGTGTTTTAACAATCCTTCAAGTCATATCTGTCATGTTACTTCCAGACAACTAATTATGGAACTTATTTTTCTTATAAGTACTTTCTTTTTCATCTATATTTAATTTTATATTAGCTAATGGTGACAAAGGTTTTAGCAGAATTTACAAATGGCACCTGGATTAAACTGCACCTTTTTGTATCTAATCTAGGAAAAAAGGATTTTTCTTTCATCCCCTCTTCCATCCTTGGCACATAGGAATAGATGGATGGGAGATCAGAATCAAGATTTAGTATACACTCAGGTGTATATTAAACACACAGGAGATCACAATATTTCTTAGTTAGTCCTATGTCAGTAACAAGGCTATCGTGAATTGAGAAGACTGGCAGATTCAGCAAGGAAATGAGCGGGTGGACTTAGAAATGGAACTTGTTTTCACTTTCAAAAATTCGCTGTGGCAGAACATACACATGTCACATTGGGTTCTCTGTTGCAGGAAAGTTTGTAGTGCATTTGCCCTTACTATATGTCTTTTTTTGTGACTAGAGGACTAGGCTATGAATCAAACGTCTTTCACACATAAGCCTAACTCAGGACAACCTTGGTGATAGCATGCCCTCCTTAGAGAAAGAAAAGATATGAATATTAACAAAAATCAAAAGGAACAATGGGATAAATTATCTTTGCTGCTATCCGTTGTTGAAGTACTTAGAGAACTACCTTTATTTCAATGTGTGCCAAATATGACATTTTGAGAGATCAAGGAAACAACAATATACTAAGATTACGAACATTATTTGTGTGTGACTGTTTGCAAAATCAGATCTTTGATCATTTTGTAAAAATAGAAGAAATCTGCACATTCCTGAATAATGCTTACCTGACCCCAAACAAGTTCTCCTAATCCAATAAATACACACCACATCCATTGGTCAAGCTGCAGGGGAGAACAGCTAAATGGTTTTCCTCCAAACTGGACAATTACTATCTACAAAGAAAAGCAGAGATGAGGGAGGTAAATATTTTGTCTAAGGAGGAAAAAAACCAAACCTTACAGTGATTATTTTACTTGAAATTTACTCTCTCTTTCTACACATTACAGCTCTGCCTGTTTGATTACAACTTTACCAGAATAGTCAAGCATATTAACCTACTAATCTATGGTTTAGTGGACCGAATGTAAAGATCACCCAAAGCCAGGATACAGAATACAATCTTATGTTCCAGATCTGTCAGTTGACACTAAGTGGTACTAAGGCAGGTTAACAGAAGTCTACCAGAAGTACATTTTTGGAGCCCATCCAGTGAAAACCACAGAAGCTCAGTCACTGAAAATAAAACACACAAACTTATGCACTCTGAATTAAAGGTCAAAATTGAGTATTATTTCATTTTATGTAGAAAATAGTCATACTAGTTCAGACTAAGGCTTCCTTAGCCTCATATCTAACAGCAGTCACATATGAATGCCCAGGAAGAAAGAAAATAAGACTGCCCCGAAATACTTTCCCAGCATCTGAGTATCCTCAGCTAAGGGATTTACTGAGCTTGACATAGTTTATTTTGGAATGTCCATTGCACACTTATGTTATCTGTGTTATCCTGAATAGACTGCCAAAATTTAGTCCTGTTGGAGAAAGAGGATGGAAAAAACACACACCAAAAGCACTTATTTGTACCTTGCAGAAAGGATAACCAATACATACAGACAATTTTTTAAGCCTGGTTAGATTGAGCTGGTTTTGTTAACTGAAAATCAGATTTTATTGGTATTTTTTATTAGTATTGCTGCTGCAGAACCAGCAACCTGAAATCACAGGCCAGAGATTTAAATAGTTAAAGGCTGCAAAATGAAAGTTAAAAATAATTGTCCAGTCTAAAACATGAAATGACACTAATACATAAAATGGTTGCCTTCCTCTGTGAGTAAACAAACACAAGCTATGAACACAGACTTACTCTATGTGAAGTTCAAATATAAGAAGAAAGGTATCAAAGGGGGGAATGCATAGGAGGTGGAAAAATGATTGGAGACAGTAAAGAAAAAGGAGACCAACCAAAAATCTCAATATACTGTTAAGAAAGATTAAAAGAAAGATATTACAACTCCACATTGGGAGATTTACAAATGCTAGATAAGATATATTTTAATCCATCTTCCTCCACTGTAAAAATCTTTTTTATTCTGAAAATAGAGAAGGGGTTGAAAAATAAGAGAAAGATACTGTTTGTCTGAGGAGAGGAGCATTAACTATCCTTTTATTTATTAAGCTGCTGAAGCTCTCGCAGAAGCATTTTCTGATCCGTATCAAGCATGTATTTTAATAGGCTCCTCCTTTTTACTTTGAAAATTTGGCCACTTTGCTGCTAGCTTTTACTTCTTGGGGGATGAGGGAAGGAGTTGGGGGAGGATGGTTAATTGGAGCTATTGCACTCAAGAGATCAAATACCAAAGCCAGTTAGTCTGTACTTCACAGAAAGTGTAGTTAAAAGACAGGGCCCTAAACAAGTTTTAAACATGAAATAAAATAAGACTGTACTTGCCTCCAACACTTTCATAAACTCACACATCCATCTACATATGCCAAACTCCCACAGGTAATCACCTTTCTTTGGAATAACATGCTTGGCTTACACAACCAGCTACCATAACACATAGCCAAAATAGTAGATACCATTCTGAGATGCTTCAGCAAGCAACATTATGCAAAGTTGTATTTCCACAATGTAATAAACAAAGTGGAAAAATTAATAGAATAACCTTTTATTCTCCCAAGAAAAATGATCTGGCTTTAAAAAAGACACTGAAAAACAAATAGGAGTCACAGACTAACCACTTTTATCCTACAATTTCCTTTTTGACTCACTGGCAGGCTGCAAGCCTAGTCATTTGGATTATGAACTGAAATTAATACTTTAGCTACTAGGAAAGCAGGGGTAGGAGGAGTGGGTAAAATCAGCAGCTGATTCAGAATTACGACTAGCAGCTGGATGGCACTTTTTCTTCAGCCAGATAGCTGAGTACTGTCGTGCCTAGAACTGGAAAAAAAATCCCCAAACACTTCCCATGATAAAAAAAATTCAGAGATGATCTGCTAGAGGCATTCTGGTTCCTGTTAGTAAACCCATCCATTCTTGAACTAGCTGTTTGACATCATTGGTGTCCTTTCTCTCACACTTAGTTTATTGAGTGATTCCCTTTTCTGTTTTTGAACCACTGTGACTCAGATTCAGATAGCTCTATCCTCCTTACTCCTCCTGTGTTAGGGGTCCCATTCCAGAATTGATCAATAATGTCAACTTAGAGATAGTTCAACTCTCAACAACTATGAGGGCTGCAGTAGACTTCTGAAAGGTATTGCCAAGTGGTGCTAAATATAGGGTAGATGCAGGCAAATGAATGGATACAGGACTAAAAGGAGGGATTAGAGTTTTTATGGAAGAAAAATTAGAATTATTTGGGAAAAATGTGCATTTCTGTAATTATATTCACAAATCACTGGGCAACAAATTTGTGACGTGTATGTAAAGAATTACTACCAAGAAGTAGTACTACGAAGTACATCAAGTAACCTTTGGTGATGGCCTTTAACCTCAGAAGAATGGATTAGCGTTAGCTATTTACAGGCTATTCATATAGTAGTAAAGAAACGTCAACTGTTTTGTTGCTGTTGGTTGATATAATATTAATAATGTCTTCTAAAAAGATAGTTACAATATCAACAAATCATGATCGCTGTTATTATTATGTATCTTCAGATCAATTCAAGATTTTACCTAGTGATAATTGTCAAAATTTATGCTATGTTAGTATGCTTACATAAAATTTTCCATTATTAACCCATGTATTGATTAAGCAAATATGTGAAACCAGATGTTTTGCTATTAATTGTGTCTCCTACAGCATTCTGATTGCCAAAAAGCATAAACAGAAAAAAAAATCCTAAGACAAATTTCTGTTGAATAGTTACTAATTCTTGCACAAATTATTACCTGAATAGCAAATGTACCCAGTACAATAGTGCAAAAAATAGGATTTCTGAAGATGCCATCGAAGACATTTCTCTCGCCATGGATTTTGCGTGCGTTGATTTCATTGAAAAGCTGCATCATGACGAAGGTGTTGAAGATAATGGTGTAGTGCTCTGAAGGAGGAGAGTGGAGTGGTGCATTCCTCCCACTGTCAATCTTAAACATTTTCTCACCTAGATATAAAACAAAAATAAAGGTTTCCACTACAATAAATTGAATTTATATTACCCTTGTTTGCCTTAGCTAGTTGCTGCCCCTTTGCTCTGCTTTACCAGCTTTCTTTCTGCACTTACTTTAATATAGGCTAAATTCTAAACTGTAGTGAGCAAAAGACATCTCAGCTTCATGAGTGAGAAGCTTCTCAAAGGATGACTTTTATCTAATAACTCAGTATATTTGCTCAAATAGTCTTCAATGGTACTTTTCCTCTGAGTAGTAACTATTCTAAGGAGTCTATTCTTTCTGATGTACCAAGAGTTAGAGACCTCTTGACAGTATGTTTGTGATTTTCTACAGCAGTTAGAAGCAACCATTCTTCAATAGTTTTTTACCCATTAACTAATCCAGTATGTCAGAACTCTTGACAACCGTTCAAGCACATTAAATGATAAAAACACAGACACTCCTGGTTTTAGATTTGTTTTTGATCATCCTATTAGTCTGCTTTGAAAGCACACCACCATGAATCACTGTCTATTTTGCTACATTGACTATCACTTTTAGAGCTTACCAATAAAAAAGTATAATACATCCCATGATGGCTAACTGTAAAAATGTGATAAGATTTGAAAAGATACCTGCACCAGCTGGACCTCTTTTCTTATTCACAAAGTTTACAGATAACACACTATTATCAAAAGAGTCATTGTCTTAAAATAAGGCTGGGGCATTCATATGAAAGAGTAAGTAACAAATGAAACAAAATAAAAGTAAAGGCAGCTATGGAAGTACCACTCATTTACATGAGCAGTGTGTTTTTAATTAAAAAAAAAAAAAACGTTTTTCTGATATCCCACTAGTATTATAATCCGAATTTCTGAAAAAAGAAGAAAGATTTCCTCAGGTTTTCTCTTGAACCTTGTAAGGTCATAATTCCATCAGCTAAGTTACCATTCATGGTTTTTTGCCTTGGAATGTTTGAGAAGTTCATGTTCAAGTCAGGGGGAATAAAAAGTATGGCTCCAGTGGGAGAATTTGGTTTATAGTCTTTTGACAGAAAGAAGCTTATAATATCACAAATATATCATTAACGCAATGTGAAGCCAGAAAAGTTGGGCTGTGAGAGAGCAGAGATTTTTAAGCAGAATATACATCTACAAACAATAGTTTGTATATATTATATTATACATTACAGAGATTATACATACTAAGAAACTATTGGAAAACATTCCCTTCCATACATACAAACAATAAAGGAAAATTTGAATGAAAGCAAATAAATGCAATGATTTTTTATATATATATACACACACAGAATCATTACATCTCTTTGCTTTCATTCAGTTTGTATTCAGTATACATACACACATACACACAAATACACAGATGATACTTTCCTCAGTTAGAATACCTATACTTACATCTCTTACCATTGCTTTACATCACTTAATTGGTAAAACAGAACATGCTGCTATCATGCAGCAACAGTGGTTAAGGCCACATCTAATTTTTATTTCTGAACATATTCCAAAAGTCATTACAGAAATAGATCAGCTTTAAGTTTGCTAGGCCTAGATCTGGAGCTGAGGTTGAGATTTTTTACTGTACAGTTTGACAGAAACAGACCATGACTTCTCAGTTTCGCAGGCCCCTGATGTCCCAAAGGTGTCAGAGGTCGGTATTTTCAAACACGTAGGTAAAATATTTATTGCCACATCATAGAAAAAATAGGGAAGAAAGGAAACATGAACTTGAGGTGCTAGTCTCTGCAGAAACCTGTGCAGTAGTAGTTGATCAAAATAGAAACAGTTCTTATTAATTTGGAATTCAGTTATTGAAAAACTGAGTTTAGAATATCACCTAACTGCTTAGAGGTCACTGGGAAAAAGAAAAGGATTTGTCTTCTTCTCCCCAAGAATTTACTTCAGTCACATAATTGATAATGAGGAAAAGCATTTTATTTTCTTCTATCTCCAACAGATGAAACTGAGCCCCTTAAAGTTTAGAAAGGATAAGACTATTTTCTAGGCTTATCAGGAAACTGGGTGGGCTGCGACCTTCAAAGTACTGCATGGGGTTTCCAGAGACACACAGAAGTAATTAGAATGAGGGAAAAGGCCTGGCTTTCTTTTTGTCTGGGCTCAGCATAAAGTATTTTAAACCCTAGTACTCATCAGAAGCCATTAGAACTCCCATAAAGTTCAGAGAATTTTTTGCTCCAAGACTCATATGACATGAATTATCAAGAGCTTCTGTGCTTGTTTTAGAGGATCTGAAAATGATAATTTTATTAGGCTGGCAAGAAGTTCTCAAAATACACTTTAAGCCTAACATGATATTAGAGATCATCTCTCTCCAAAACTTGGCAAGTCTCTCGGTTTGAATAGCTCCAGTATGAAGAGGCCATCACTTCCTCTGAGCATCCTAAATAAGCTCCTACTTGTTACTAAGGTGGAGCAAGATTTTCACAAATGAGATCAAAAACCTCCTAAGATTTTTACAACCACAAATTTATGTTTACAGCTTATATGGAAGTCTGTATATAGCTGATAAAAAGAAATCTGAAAGAAAACACATGCAGTTTAACAGCAATGGCATTGTCAAGAACACAATACCCAGTTGATAAAATTATCAGCCATTTAAGCAAATTCCCTCATTATCATGGAACAACAGCAATCTATTATTATCCCCTACTCTTCCCTGCAATAAGAAACATTCCTCCTCCTTCCCTCCCCTCTCCCAGATACAACCTATAAAAAGCATCTGTTGCTAGCAAGGCCTGAATAAGAGCCCAGAAGTAATAGGGTGAAAATAATTAGATACTTGTTTTCATTTAATACCCGTTCTAAGTATTAAATCTCAAAGAATCTTATTTGTATCATGTAGTACTGATTAATTGCTTGTCTATATTACTTAAGTTCCATATTATTTCTTGATAGACTATAGCAAACATTTTGCTCCCTGATTAGAGCATCTCCAGGCAGTGGTAAAATGGATTTTGATTTTTGTTGGTTTTGTTTTATTTGTTGCTAAAGATGACAAGTCCCAAAATGAAATTTCAGCATAGAAGGAGCAGGACTCAGATACTCTGATTAAAATATAACCTTTTATGTTATATCTTTAGAAATACTGCCAAAGCCCAAACCTAGATTTTGCTTAGGAGGCAAAAAAACTGCACAGAGGCCCTTCCCAGCGCAAAGAACATATGAAAAGTGAGTAAATTATCCCCTTCTTTCTATTGACCCTCTGTTGGGTCTGTTAAGTTTCCCCTAATGTTTCTGATCCCACTGTACTGCTAGCTGTTCAACTGCAACAGGCTTAATATGTGCATTAAGCAGCTACATTTAATGCATTTTTACATGTGAGGCTTCAAGATCAAGCTGCTTCTAAACTAAGCAACAAGCCTAACAAACTTTCTTACCAACAAAAAGAAGTGTGAATATGAGAGTAAGCTGATAAACAGCATGGCCCAGGATGTTCTTCATCATGGTGCGCGATATAAGGGGTTTGTTTCGGCCGTATGGCTTTCGGAGCAACAGGGCTTCTGTTGGGGGCTCGGTGGCCAGAGCGAGCGAGGCAAAGGTGTCCATAATTAGATTGACCCACAACATCTGCACGGCTTTTAGAGGAGAGTCCTGTGGAGACACATTAGAAAGTTACCTATATCCTAGAAAGATAAATGTTGTCAATTCATTTATTGTGTTTTCATCTTACTGCGTGACTGCAAGCACATTGGAGACAGGATACTGAAATACATGGACCTTTGCTCAGTCCCAGTATCATCCTTCTTGTATTTCTTATGCAAGAAATACACAAGAAATACAAAATGCCCCTCTTTCTGGGCAAAGATAAATGATTTTGCTCCAGTCTTTTCAATCAGGAATATTTACAATCACACAAATCTTACAAAACATAACATTAACCACTTTAAAATTCATTTTATAAAATGCTTTGTTATTTTGTGTGTCATGCTTAAATTTTCAGCTAGATTTAGGTAACTAAATAATACGAATGTATTTTTTCTTTTCTGGAAGAAAAATTATACTAACAATGTAAAAAGTCAGGTTTCACTTCATTATAATTTACTTACCTGTTTATTTAAAACAACTTGAAATTATTCAAAAATGATGGAATAATTACTAAGACATTTTTAGTACACGTCTTAAATAAGACCTTTTAAAATATCTGCGAGGAAAAAAAAAAGCCAGGTATTTGCATTAAAAATTATTCAGAAGCTCATTAAAATATATCAAAGCCTCAAAAGTAAGAAAATATTGAACCATTTACTGAATTGCAGGAAAGCATATTTGAAACTATGGAACAAAAAATGTTCACTGGATGGAAAAACAAAACTTTACTACTTGTCAGGATTAAGTATTTCTATCTGAACCAGATCACCAACCACTAGAAGGAGCTCTTTCCTCACTTAATTCAAGAAGGAAACAGTCTATGGTCATATTACAAAGTACTTTAGATGATGTTTAGAACAAAACAAAATTAAATAAATAAAGCAAACATACAGATTTCAGGAGAAAATGCTGATGACTACTAGAAGGGTTTGGCTAATGATCTCTGTCCGTAATTCTTTGGGGCAGCTGTAATACATCACTGCATCACTTCTGAGAGCCATATCAGAAAAAATGAAGTAGGTTCTTTTGTAATTCACAACTTCCTGTGCCTTTAGTCTAAATATAAAATAGGCTGCATCAGTGAGATCTGCTTTCTGTTTCAAAAAAAACATTTTATTAGGAAAACAGAAATCTGTTAAGTAATAAGATACCATTCTGACAAAATTTGTAATAGAAGGGAGTTAATCTACAATGTGAAAGTTTGAAGTTCAGAGCACTCTTTTTATGCAGTGTATTTTATCATGGTGCAGTAGTGAAGCAAAGAAGTATATGGGACAGTATACAAGCCAAATCAAGTCCAATCAAAATGAAACATTGCATTTTTTATATAAGTTCAAATAATGAGGGCTGATATCCATTCAGTATCCAAAGAAAGCATAGAGAACAAGGGTAAGTCGTTTGGTGGATTTCGTTTATATTTTAACTCTCCCTCGAGATAAGGTTTTTTTTTCCTTTCAAAAATATTTTTAAAAAAACTTAGATTCACAGATATTTTGATACATTTGATTTTAAAAAGTTCATTTTTTACTTACTCAAGGGGAATGCGAAAAGCAACCTACTATTTCTAAGTCTTACAGGTTGCATACACCAGGGAAGAGGGGATGATTAGCCTTAATAGATTCTAGACCTCTTGGTCATGGGTTGCATTACCTAGGGTTATTGGGAGAGTTTAGTTCACTCATTTGATATGCAGTTGCAGAAAAAGGAAACAGGTGTATTTTAGAGATGCCTAAAAAGTAAACCATAAGCAATCACGACAAACTTTGTCACAAATTTGAGATCTTATTAATTTTTTTTAATACTGATAGCTCAAACAAGGAGGGCACTTGTACTAAAAGCAGTTTGTTGACAGGACTCAGAGAACAAGAGAGCTGGACACAATATATAGAGATAAGGAAAGCATGTTTTCTATTGAAGAATTTGCCTTGTTTTACCTGCCTGGTTAATAAGTTTTTTTCAGAAACATTCTCTACGTTGAGATGTTATAGAAGCAGAATTTGCTGTTTCATGTGCTGACTTCCATGTCAATAAAACGAATTTGTCTGTTATGCTTATATTCAGGTGTCTATCAGAGCCTGACATATTCCTAACATAATGAGAAGTCAGATTCTCTCAGTCTTTAAATCTGTAAATTCTCTCAGTCTCTAAATCACACAACTGTAATTGGCAGTTTTGGCAACAGCATGTTCTCACCATTTCACACTGCCAATCACCTTGGGTGGCTATGGTGCCTCTAATAATTATCTATTATTGGCAGTGCTACACTGTTCAGTCAAGTGTGAAAGCTCATTCTAAGCTGAAGCCAAAACATTAAATACACATTAGTCTGGGCAGGCAGTGGAATGAAATTTCCACTGCAACTCTATCTGATTTCTGATTAGTTGGTGGAAACTGAGGAAAATACCTATCAGCTAAGGAGCTTAGCCTTCCATTACAGATTTTAGTCACTTATGCTGCGCAACTGAGATGCAAATTCAGTGCTCTTTTCACTGCACTTTGGCCACTAACTGAATAGCCAAAGAATACTTCATTCACTTTCTGACAAACTTTGCAGATGAAAGCTGTTCAAACCGCAAGCCACCTAAAATCACCAGTTATTTGTCAAATCCTTTTCCACTTGACCTTGGAATAGGTTGGCATTGGCCTAAAGATAAAAGGAAAATGTCCCTTAAATCAAGTGATGTTACACTTCATCTTGGAAACACGTAAAAGTACAAATCACCAAAGGCTGGAAATAAACTACAAATCCTTTGTGACATACAGAGCCTCACAAATTTTAGAGCTTGTTACTTTTGATTTAGTTGACAAGCTGTAAGGGAATATAAAGGTGCTTCTACCCTTATCTCTTCACTCTCATTTGTCAAAGAACACACACACAGATTCACAAAAATAAGCACTTCTAGTAGGTTAACTTTATATACATTTACGCAAAAAATTTCAATCCTCACTTAGCTGCTGCTAAATCACACTGCCTACAAATTGACCAGAAGTGGCATCCTTGATTCTGCTTCCATGCCTCTCAGTCTTTAAGAAACACAGCTGAACAATAAATGCTTTGATTTTATATTATCACTTTTTCAAATTTGCCAGTGCTATTTTTTTTAGGATTTGCCAAATACAGTTCTATAGTAAAAAGTTATAACCATGTAAATTACTGCCTTACACATGGAAGTATACATCATCCTCATTTTTTTGAGCAAGGTCTGTAGAAACAATAAGTGATTCATGCAGTAGTTCATTGTTAGAGTGCTTTTTAATTAACATTTAATTTTCCAAACATAATGTTCTATAGAGTCACTGTTAAAACATTAAGTATTTCTCTAAGTACAAGAATAATAATTTGAATATAAAATGTTAAAAAATGGGCTTTGTTTTCTCTTACTTTAGTGCAGCCTTTTTGAATAGCTATATTGCTTCAACAGCTGGAGATAGAGATTTGAGATTTGGCACGGAAATAAACCTGCTAGCTTTATAGGTCCAGTAAAAAACTGTTTCCATTTGCCTGAACTGTATGTTTTTAAAAGCTTATTTTGTACATACCCTGGTATTTTTTTTAACAGCTGCAAATATAATGACGCAGTATTTTCTTGGCACTGTATATATGTCGGGGAAAGGAAATGGGGTGAACTTTCTGGTCTTGTGAGGAATGCATGGAATTCCATAGGATGCTTGAAGATGTGGAGCACTGACTCATTGAAGGTACAAAATTCACAATAATTGTAGGCAGAGCTCCAAAAAAGAACTCTTACTGAATGAATCAAGGACTCTGCAACCACATGTTATCCAGCAAATGAAGTCAGAATATAAAAAAAATCTGTAGCTCGTTAATCCACTGGAAAGAGAAATCAGTTGATTTAACCTGAAGTAATGCTTGCTAAATAGAAAGAACAATTATATGCCAAACTGGCCAAGATCACCACACCCTGACCATTTTAAAAACATGCATTGGACAATATACAGAGAGGGAAGCAAGAGGTAAATTAATTAGGTTATTTAAAAGGTAAGGTTAATCAGTAAAGGGTAAGGTTAATAAGCTCAGCTGCACTGTATCATGCAAACCACATGGACATGGGACCAGCAGAAATAATTGCCATGATGTTGTTAGTGAGTGTGGTGCCTGCACTGGATGCACAATTAAGAGCACCTGTGCAGCCACAGGCTGAGCGAACCTGATTCAGCTGCTGATCAGCATCTTCTTTGAGCTTGGTTTTCTCCTATGACCTAGATCTCAAAGTGCTTCATATAATCATAGAGCCACAATGCAAAAGTTCATTATTAGTCAAAAAGTCGGAATTTTTGTAGATTGAGCTGCTATAAGCTGAAAAAGGAAACAACATAAGCTAGATCCCTCAGAGGGGCAGCTTAGTTTTGGCAGCAGCCTCCCCGAGGCTGCCAACACACGGCATCAATTCTGTAATTCCTATGCCACTTTGAACATGACTTCTCTCATACTAGCATGACTTCTTGTTGGGATCCATGGCAGAGGATAGCAAAAAATTGACTGCAGTGCTCCCATTTAGTCTTCTGCATAATAAATTCTGTCATGGCCCACTGCTAGACCTTTATAATCCCTACATAATACTAGAGTGCATGGCAGGGTCATATACACTCTGTACACGTAGTGGAGTTTGCACTGGCAAACCAGGACAAAATAGAAATGTGGTAGATATTTTCTCTGCCAACAGCACCTTGCTGAACTAGGCATTAGATAGATAAATGAAAAGTTGTTTGATTAACTTTGAAAGAATTAAGCTAAACAACAGTTCCTGAAGTGGAACTTGGCAAGGACACTGATTTTATTTATGTATTTGAGAAAAAAAAGCAGTCACTTACAATGATCACTAGTGGTCACAGGCCCTACCTAGTATTTCTCTTAAGTCTCTCCATGGCATATCTAAGGTACTGTGGAGCAAGAAGAAATAACTCCTACTTGGCAATGCATTCTCTGTGTGCTCCTTGGAGGTCTCATTTCACTAATAGTACTCACACAGTTGGACACTTTCATTAATATAGAGCTGCAATGATTTCACTAGGACTCCTGTAGTGATATGACCATATACACACATTTAGACATACAGAGATGCAACTGCAGGATCAAGACTGAATAAGATTAAGTTTATTTAGTTGCAGACCACAAGCCAAGTATTAGAAAAATTAGCCAAAACAAAGATTTTATTGTCTCTGTACCTTCAAGCTCAAACAGAAGAAACACCAAAAAGGGAATCATTAAGTATAAATGAAGTTTCATGTTCAAAGCATCCCTGTATGCAAGTTCTGAATTCCAGGACAAATTTTTTGAGAGAGCTGACATTAGGCAACATGAAAGAAATGCTACAACCTAATTAGAAGTTTTCTCACTCTAGATATGATGAAATATCACAAAAAGGGTACCCTGTTATAACATTAACCTGAGTATTAACTGTAGAATAAAATTATGTTCTATGTGTCAAAAAAAGCTAAATTGACTATGTAAAAGCAAAGTAAAGTTCAGTCAAGTGCAAACCTTCTTTATATTCATTTTCAAGGTCACAGAAAGCTGTGTTGCCTTTTGGAAACTATGGATTTTAGCTCCATTTATTTATTAAGAACTTAAATGTTTCAGTCAAAATTACAATTTAAGATCTGTGTACAGTTTTGCAGACTATTATATCTATTTGTGTGCACCCAGCCTGTTGCACCCCGGATTTTTCAGGACATTCATGCATTTTGTTCTAGAGCTATTTTTATAGCAACCGGAGGGTACAGTATGTTCCCAAGTGTAATTTTTAGTAAAGTTTATAAGCCAAACATAATGCCCTTTCACTGGCTAGAACCTTTAAGTCAAAGCCTAACATAATAATGTTCATTCTTAAGGCAAGATCTTTGCTGAATGAGATAGAAAGGAGAACTGCTTGAGATTATCAGCATTCAGGCAGTTGACAGTAAACAGGACTACAATGGAAATCAGCTGCTGCTTTTTTGCTACGGTTCTAATTTTAGATCCTTTCAGAACTCTTCCTTTGGATTTGTGGTTTTAATGCTGAGTTAAGGAATTGCATAAGAATCTATTTGGGTGGAAATACAGAAACCCTAGGAGGTGTACACTAAAAAGCCTATTAACAGCAACAACGGACTCGCGCTGGTCTTCCTTACAGACCATTGGAGCAATGCACACACATTGGGCCTGATCCAAATCCTTTCTGAAGGCAATGGAATGATTCAAAGAAGGATAAAAAAGGTCCAGAATTAGAAAAGGGAACATGCTTGCACTGAACATGCACTTTACAACCACTTAGACTTGTTTTAAAATAGTCTTTGCACTGACTTAATAATGCTTAAGCTCTTCAAGAATAGAAATGAAATTTGTTAGTTGACAAACAGAATATATTCCCTTTCTTTCTTACACAAAGCAATTGAAAAATCACTGAACACTAACCAGAAAAAATTTTCACCTTAAAAGAAATGTTAATAGGTAGTGACTGAATGTCCATAAAATGAAGGTTTAAAAGGAAGTGGTCATCTCAGTTCCACTTATGGTATCCTTACCATGTTGTTATTAACACTTTTTTCTATATTGTTTTTTACCATTGATAAAATCCAGAAGGATTTACCTTCCAGACTTTTAGTCATTACTCACATACTCCTTGTTAACAGCAACAATCACTCATAGCTAAACATTTTCTCAGTGTGCTTGGAAATATTTCCCAAGGGAAGAGGCAAAGTTATCCAACCTCTGTCTCAGCATCCATTACTCTGTCTCTTGAGCACAGGCTCTGTTATGACAGTAGGGCATAATCAAAAGCTGGGAGCAGCGTGGAAGGGCACAAGCACTTAGCAGCTCACAGGCAATTCTTTACTTCTTGCAAAACAAGTGAACTGAGGTTTCAGTGCTTCCTTTGCACAGAGTACAGTAGTTACTTTGCTTGGTCAAGATCACTTCCACTTGCTTTATAAAAGGCCATTTCTGATCTCTGTGAGTCTGTCAGAGCTCTGGTCTCATGCTTGCTTAACCCAGAGGAGCTAGATGATCACGGCTGTGTTCATCCAGCTCTTGTGAGGGTGCTAACAGAAGCTGAGGGCTTGCAGACTTTTCACACTCAGCACAGACGAGGCCTCTAAATGTCAGTCAAGACTTGGGAGAAACTTGACGTCATGGTTTTGTAAAGGTACCTGGGTTTCTGGTTTCCAGTAGCAATTCCATGATTGCAATGTAAGTTTACCCTGGAGCACAGCTAATGACTTATTCATTGGTTTGCTCAGGTGTGCATGGGATGGAATTTACCTGCTGGAACAGCTACCTGCATCTGTACGATGCACAACACAGGCAAGCATCAGCTTTCCCACAGTGTGTGCCGCAGTCAAAAGAGGCATTTTGTAACAGCACCTGAGGCTTCTCTTGAAATATACATTATTTTAGGGTTGGCAGATGACAGTACTAAAACCAGCATGTTTTGCTATTTTCTAAGGAAGGACAAAAACCTCATGCTGCACTAAATGCACTCTGTTTTCTTGCTGAATCAAAGAGAACTTAATTTTATTAATCAAAAAGTAGTAATATGAAGGAAGCAATTGTGGTTTGCTTTCATGTATGCTTCTGTAAAAGACCTAGATATGTTACATGCACACCAGGACTTCAACAGACATTAATCTAGAGGGAGAAAAAGATTGAAGTCCAACTCTATGTGTCATTTGATCATTTTGTTATTTGCCCTAAAATTAAAAGCACTTGCCTTAAAGCAACAAAATAATTGCCTTATCATCAGTCTAAAAGCTTCCCTGTTAGTATTACTTTTGTGTGTCAGTCCTTCTGTCTTGAAAATAACAATCTTGTTCCATAAACTATCAAGAAAGATGCATTTAATAGTGAAATATTCTGAAGGGAAAAGGCAAAGACATCTAACCTCTTCTGTCTTCCACTCCCTGGCATTTTCTGTCCTATCACGCCAGGCTCAGTCATGACCATGATACATAATCAAAAACAGGGAGCTGTATGGAGGCACTGCTGCTCCTAAAAGCAGCTTACTTCCAGGAGAACATGCATTAGTACACTCCCTTTTGTCAACAGCTATTTCACATTTATCAGCTTGATCCTAAATACACTTGTAATTTTCAGAAAAACTTCAGAAAGCATGCTTTCTGCTGTACAACGTAAGAATTAAATGTAAACCTGCTTCACTTAAAAGAAAATGTAGCCTGAGAGGATTTGCCGCCTTGTTTCAAGCAATGCCTGAGGTTAACCTTACCTGGGTAATGCATGCTCCAGTGAAAGCCACAATCACAGCCACAATGTTCACAGTGAGCTGGAACTGCAGGAACTTGGAGATACTGTCATAGACATTACGGCCCCACATTACAGCCTTCACAATGCTACTGAAATTGTCATCTGTTAGGATAATATCTGAGGCTTCCTTTGCAACATCTGTACCAGCAATACCCTGGAAAAAATTAATTGCGAATAAAATCACCTACTGGAAAGTACAAAGACAAGTAGAACACAGATTTCTGCATACTCATTCGAAGACCACAGTTACACAAAGACTCCCCAGTACAGTAACAGTGACTGCTGAGCATATTCTGCATTTTGTATTTGCTGGTAATTGGTAAATTGGGACTATTTTGAAAATTAATGAGGAGGTGGAAAAGGGAGTTGATGGAAAGTAGTGGAATTCATATGAAGAGATAGAGTGCTTTAAATTATCAGTTTACTGACTACCGAATTTCTGCTTAAGCTACTTTTATTGTTGAGATCTTATTTATTTAAATACATGTACAGAATTGCTAACACAAATTAGAATTACATATCTCAATATATATTACAGCTTATTAATATGTCTTTGGAGCCAGAATATGTTGAGAAGATAACATCTTTACATATAGAGATGGATTTTACCAAATCAAAATAGTACTCAACTGTTGTGAAGAACACTGAGTTCATTTTTCTGAACTGGCATAGGATTCTGCATATATTCAGAAATTACCTTAGATAAAATATTGAAAAAATATCAAAACAAGACCTCTGAATTTATCACTGTAAATTAAAGGATTCTGAAGTAACATAACCCGCACCCTCCAATTTATTGCTTCACTGAACAAGTAAATAATTTTCTCAACATTTCATGAATGAAAAAAACTCTGTTATGGCAAGCTTATAAAGATATGGCAAGTTTATAATGACATAAACAGCAATAAATATCTTTAAGATTATACCATTGCAAAGCCAACATCAGCTTTTTTAAGTGCTGGTCCATCATTGGTTCCATCACCAGTCACAGCTACAACCTGCCTCTGTTCCACCTGCGTGCTGTCAATAATACCTGCAAAAAATGTATATGTGTGTGTATACGTACATACATATAAAATAATCAGCAAGATAAACCCTCCTTCTAAAAAGTAGCAGGGTCTGTGTAATATACCCAGCATAAGTCCTACAGACATTAATAGAGTTTATTCTTAAGGAAAATAAGCAGTGTCATCACTACAATACACTACTAGACATCACTACTAGAATTTCTATGAAAAGGTTTAATCCTGCAACATTAAAACATCAACAAAACTTGCACAGATTTCAAAGGGAATGGGATCATCTCATGAAGTTCTTGAAGATTTCTACTATTTAAAATTATGTGTCCAAGAAAACCCATTTCAGCCCAGCTCTCTGATTAAACTTCAACAGAAATATTTTGCTGAAGACTTAAGTTCATGCTTAAAGCTTTCCTAAACTGTCTTAACTGTAATATCTGCTTCACTGGGATGTCTTCCAGGAATCAGTTTAACCTAAAGATAACAAATGGCACTGATGAATTTTATTTAGCTGGAGCCAAATTAGCATTTTAACAGAGACGTGTCCAGCTCTGCCAAACATGATTAAGAAGATATATCCTTTAAATTCTGTAGTCACACATTTTAATACAACAGTCATAATAAAATATTTCTAGTTCCTTTCATCAAAGGATCTCAAAATTAATACACTTTAAACACTTAATGAATCAAATTTCACCCAACTAGCACAAAGGAAAGTATTTTCCACTTATGGAGATGGGGAAAGTAAAGATTAAATAGCATTTCTAAGGTCACAGAAGAAGCTCTGTATTTTAATTGGATAGAAACTATTCTCCACTCATATTTTATTTCCATGTCAGTCTATTTGTCAACTGCGTATAGGAACACAGGATTTCTGTGCAAGATACAAGAACAACTCTCCGTATTAGCAACTTAGCAAAAGAAGCTTGTCATTTTTTTCCCCCCAACAAATTTTTCACAAAGCTGTATCCTCTCAAAAACAATTATCAAAACCTACCCAGTGTGAAAAGCTCTCCTTCTACTCCGGAAAAAATAACTCATATATCAGATAACTAAGTAGGAATAGGAAATTGCAGATTAGAGAGCAAAAGCTGCCTTTTGGCAAAGTTCAGGCTTATCAGGTACCCAGAAGATTGCAAAGCAGTACAGAGGCAGTAAATGACTTGTATTTTTTCAGTCTTATGAAAATCAGGAAAAAAAACCCACCACTTTCCATTGGCAGCATGAACTCTCATAAATAGCATATTATTCTGATAAGGTCTTATATTCAGAGTTTTCAGTTTGTTGGGGTGATTTGCCTTTGCTATTACTGAACAAGCAGGAACATCAGCTGCACTACTGTTTAAAGTATTTATATTTGTCTTCATTTCTTGTTGTTAACACATCCTTTGATGTTAAATTAGTACTCTAAGCTTCTGCAGAAATAACTTAAAACTGCGATGCATCATGCTATTAACAGCTCCAAACAGGTAAAGAGCAGGAGTTTAAAAAATCAGTCCCACTTCCCGCACTTCACGTTTGCTTTGAACCTCTCCCAACTGGATCCCAAGTGGGAGCACAGCCCAGAGGAAGGTCAGGAGGCCTGAGCAAATGACCTCCTAAAAGGTATAAATAACGGCCTCGTGCCAGTGATCACATTACCCAACTGCTGTGCATCAGTCAATTGCTGGATGCTGCTGAGCCATTTATAAGGTTTAGCAGTCATTTACAAGGTTTAGTTGTCATTTTTATCCATAAAAGCAAACTGGGCAGCTGTGATAAGCAAAACACCCTCCAGAGCAGAGAGCTGCATAATTGACAGCTGTGGAAAGGCAGAGATGAAATGCTCTCTCGTACCAGCAGCAGCCCAGCCACACATCTCCAGCTAATCGAACACTGCTGGTGCCATTAGAACTAGGTCAAGTACATGGAACAGATGTGCCTGCATGGACGTAAGCGCTATTCACAGGAAGAGAGAAGATCTTTGAGGAACTTTCATTTGTTTGTTAGTCACATTTCTAAAATGGAACAGCATTATTTGGGATTCAGAGGATTCACCATAGCTATTCATCCTCCTCCTCCTCCTCCTCCTCCTCCCTGCTTCCTCACATTTCTGAATGGTTGTCTTCTTTCCAGCAATTTCCCCTTTCCTACCCATGTTTCCTTTTACTTTTCTTTCTTTTTTTGATATCTTTCTGTTAATAGTTGAGATAAGGTTTCCTCTCAAGAATTTTTTTCAGTACTGAGTAATATGTGTGTATATATTTTATAAAAAGTGTAAGGAGAGAAAAACAGTCACGCCTAGGAAAGGTTGTCTCTCCGTAGTCTTGAGCTATGGAGAACAACTGCTTCAGAGATCAGTGAAGCATTTGAATAAGGCTATGACCTGACAGACTGCCAATGGAGAGGATGCCCAGTTTTTTACCATTCACTGGCCTTTCCACTCCTTCACAACAACTAAAAAGAAAATTCAGTATTAATTAATCATGTCTAAGTGCCGGGACAATTCTTCAAGATACACTTCTTTACTTCAGTTGAATGCTTATACACAGTATTTTAATAAAACAGGTCTGCAAAGTACAGGAAGGGAATTCCTGAAACACAGCAAAACTTCTTCCCAAAGCAAACAGCCTTCACTATTTCACTGCTCTGTTGCCTCATCTTAAGCTTTCTGGCAACAATTTTTCTCTGCCAAAAATAATTTTGTTCAACAGCTGCAGAAATACACCTAGAGCATAAAACTATGGTATGTTCCACACACAGATTGCGCTGATGGTGCAGAAATTAGGGGAGAAGTAGTGTGCCTTTTATAAGGCATCAGTTTTTCAGAGTAAGGCAACTTGCTTCTTATGAGTGAAGATCCTTTTTTTTTTTTTTTTTAAACAACTGTGTATAGCTATCAAGAGGGGCACTACATGCACAACCTGCTATAAAAGATACCAGCATTGCACGTACAACTAAAAGGAAAATACATCATATACCTCCCACCTAACACCAAGCAAGCGTTAAATCAAATCCATTCTGGATAACATTGTAAAGAATATTAATCAACAGTGTGTCTTCCATTTCTTTTACAAGGAAACTCTCTACACCCATCGCTCAGATCAAAAACATCAAATGCAGCCTCAGGGTTCACTTTATTGCAGAATAAATACCACTTTATTTTAACAACTCTTACTTGCACAGCCACCCTTAGAGTCATGTCAGTAAGAAACTGTCGGTTTAGGGGAGAAAAAAAAATCCTGGTTTAGATGTCTCTTCCTTGTCTACTGATTAATGCAAAACAGAGGCAGATGGGGAAAACTTAGCCACAGTAAAACACTCAAAGATGTAATCTTCATCAGTTCAGGTGTTATTGATGCAGGATAGTTGATGATCCTGTATATTTACACATATTTATCTTTCTTTGACAAACTGATCATAGACAGATACAGTAATACATTTTCATATGCATGATCTGTTCAGATTAGTTTTTAACACATCCTAAATTTTTAATCTCCTTGATAGTCTAACAGGAACTTGAGATATCTGTCTGAAAGAGAGAAATTAAATTAAATTTAGTTACAGGCTTAAGTATGTGCAGGAATAGATCTTTAGAGGTTAATGTAAAAACTTTACATATAACATTACAGACAGAATTGGTAATTGTTAAGCAAATAGTGTTCCACAGAGTTCATGATATTAGAATACACTGGAGAAAAATATGGCTAAAATGCATGGATTTCCATACTGAATATGCACTATCAATGTGCTTTGTATTATAAGCCTGAAACATAATAGGGGAACCTTGAAAGCATCAGGGTCTTCCACAAAGTGAAGACTTAAAACAGACTGTCAAGACCTATGGTATTTACAGAATACAGAACTCTAGATTCAAACACAGAATCCTGCTGCCTTTAAACTATTTTTACATTCACCACTTTAGGGAAGAATTGGAAGACTTGGAAGAATTGGTAGTGAAACATTTTAGTTTCACTGAAACACTTTGTGTTGATGATAAACCATTTTGACAATTTAAAAAAAAATCTACATCTACTTCAAAGCCATAAATATTTGAGAGAACACTATCTGCCCAACCTGGAATGCTGAACAGTGCCTTTCTCTAGTCCCTTAACAGTACTGAAAACAAAAATGCAAAATAAAAATGATCCTTTTGCTGGGTGGGATTGTGCTATGTTAAGGAGAAAAAATATTCTCTCCAGCAGCTGTATGTCACTAAAAATTAAAAAAGGTTATTTTGTGATGTGTGTTTTTGCCCTAGAGCAGATAGAGAATACATCAAAGAAGAGAAAATCCTCTTGATCCCTCAAGTGTCTGAGAAACACATAACATTTTAACAACAGGACCAAAACTAGTGAACATTTAAATAGTTTATTTTAACTTTTAATGGTCCTTGGAGTATTACAAGCCAAAAAATTCCATTATAATTTCCACAGACTTGTTCTTGAACTTCATTAGATACTTAATTGCTCTATCATTTGACCTTGTTGCATCTCTAAAACTTTAATGGTACTAGTTACATAAGGTACTAGTTACATAAGTCATTCAGTAGTAGTAAATATTTTTTGGATTATCAAAGTGCACAAGCTATAAAACATCAATAATTTGTTGCTTATTTCTCTTCAGCTATTTATTGATTTCATTTAGCCTGGCGTTGTTTATATTTTCCTCTTAAGGGAAAATCCTGCATGATTCAAATGAGTACTCCCAAGGGACTTATTTAATCCATTTTATGAAACACAAATTGTTGTGTGTTTCTGAAGCAAATAATCTATATTGGGCTTTACAAGTCATGTCCTATGTGAGCCATAAGATAATATTTTGCATGCATTAGGGAATCACAGAATGGCTGAGGTTGGAAGGGACCTCTGGAGATCGTCTAGTCCAACCCCCCTGTTCAAACAGGATCACCTAGAGCAGGTTGCCCAGGAGAAAGTGAAGAGACTTCAGCTAACTTTGTGCTGTTTTAATTCTGAGCTGTGGAGCTAATAACTTTGTTGCCTAAATAGCACCTGCAGGAACTTACAGGGTCCTGAATGAGTAACAGCTGCACGCCTCCAGCTGCCCCCTCCCATTAACTATGCCAGAGCTATAAGATTCCTCATTTCTCCTGAATGAGCCATGCTTCCAGAGCTCTGCTCATAGGCTGGGCCCAATCCCAAAGGTACACCAATGAGCATGGGAATTGTCGCCGGGCTTCAAACTTCAAGTGGAACTTTTGCTCTAAAGTCATTTAAGCATTTTCAAAAATTCCATCCAACTCAAAGGCTGTTGTAATCAGTCACATGTGGAGTCATATCAATACGGCTTTGTCACCCCAAAAGGATAAAGCCAGAAACTATTTCTTACTTTAATCTGAATTATTTTTTAAGTAGGCAACTGTCTGAAAACATCTTTTCAAGGCCAGAAACGATGCTATCCTTGATCATAAATTTTCTAGTTTAATAAACTGGCTTTTAAGTATAAGCTTCAAGGTCAACAGAATAAGATATCAAGCCAACAAGAAGTGTGGGTTACAGATTTAAATACAGCTATATAAAGAACACTGCAAACACATCCCTCTTTTACAGGAGCATTGCATCTGCAGATGGTGTGGTAAGAAAACATGGTTTGTACGGTGCAGTTTTTATAGGACAAAACCAGATTCTAAAAATACATCCAGAAATCCAAAGGAAGTCAATGCAAACTGTAGAATTGGATGAGCCCATAGGAAAATGGAATCATCTTAGAATACATATCTCCTTGCAATTGATGCTAAAGAGGACAGCTCCTAGTTACGCGATATCAGAAAACTGCTTTTGTAACATGAAAAGTTTTTGTCTTAGAATGCTATTTTGAAATAATTGTCTGAGAACAGATGCATAAAACTTGACTACTGGTGATGTACTCTAAATGAGCTTGTTCTTGTTTTCTTCATGAATAGGCATATGCAAAGATGAGAAAACCCATCCTCCCCCTTGTTTGTATGAAGAGCAAACCATTTCTCATTAATGTTTTACCCCTGAAAAGCAAACACACATTTTCCCTTCCCACTGAGAGCCTCATTCTACTCCAATGAAAAGTCATGAGGAAAATAAGAGATTACATGACAAGGAACTTGGCTGCCAAGAAAACTTGCTTGGATTACACATATGACACTGATATGTTATTAACAGCTCAGATACTGTTTTAACAGTTTACAATGCAAAACACAAAGTCAAGAATACTTTGATAAGTTTGATGCTATTTTAGGCATACTCGCACATGGAGATTGTATGCGCTCACCTTTTACCAAAGTGTGCTTGTCAGTGGGAGATGAGCGAGCAAGCACTCGAAGCTTTGGCCAGATTTTGTCAATCCGTTCTTGCTCAATCTGAAAATAACAGTAAAATTCTTAGTTTGTGATAAGCAAAATGCAAATATATTCGTGTCCATGTAGCAGATGATTCACTTCACCACTCAGATCTGGAACTTTTCTCCAAAAGCACAGAACAAATTACAGCAGTAACAATAAACACTGGAATGGAAGGCAAGGTCAAAAAAACAAAGTTTTCTACTAACCAAAATCAGTTGTTGGCTAGTGTAGGTCAGATGTGCCGCAGTATCTAAACAGCTTTTCTTATTACCTTTATGGATAACTCCACTCAGAAACATGACTTTAGATGGAAGATAGGGAAGTTCCTCAAAGTGGATGAAACACGTTTACAAGTAAGAGTGTTATTAGGCGCTGACTTACTAAATTCTACATATGAATCCAAGTTCTTCACCTCATTTTGTCACCAATAAAGGCAGGATTTTGTCTGTATAACCATTAGTGATAAGAACAAATCCAATATAGCACATATTATGTTACCAGGAGTCTATCAGTCAGTTGCGAGGAGCAAATGACTGTATCCATTAGTGATGAACTCAAGGATACAGCACTTTTAAAAAGCTGGCTTCAATAGCCTATATGTTGGCTCTACAAGAGAAGCTAAAAACCTCCTGAAGAACAGATTAAGTTATTCAGGTCATTAGACTGAGTGGATATAGAAGTACATGAATTAGATAAAGTGGTATAAAATAAAGAAATGAAAGTAGTTGGTTCTTACTACAGACTGCATTTTTTAGGAAATGTAGACATATTACTATTGATTTCTTTCTCCTCTTTGCCAACAAAACTGTTCTTAATATGCTTAGTTTTGATTACGTATAGACCAATGCTATGGTTCAAAAAAACTGTTGAATGAAGCTGGTCCTAAACTGGTAATAGCTCTGCACAAGCAACTTACCAATGCATGACAAGTAATGACTAGATTTTCAATAGCATTTTGAATTACAAAAGGTTACTGCTAGAAAAAAGTACCAGTCTCTCTGGGTAGTCTTTGCTGAAATGAGGTACACATCAGTGCAAAAGAAGCGACATTTCAGTGTTCACGCTATTTTTATAACATGTATGGCTTTAGAATATGAATTACCTCCCCCTTCTCATTTCGAATCCTTCTGTTAAACTCTTTCCCTTCAAGGCAGAGAAAGTCCTCTCCTGGATGAATGATTCCACATTTTATGGCAATGGCACGCGCTGTGTTGATGTTGTCTCCAGTGACCATGCGGACTGTAATTCCAGCGCGCTGGCACTTTCTTATGGCTTCAGGGACCTACAAAAGCAATATATCAGGGAATGAAAATTCTAGATATGAGATACCAGATGTTTCCCCACAGAATATTTGGAAGCTGAGAAGCTTCAAGAAACAAAAATAGAGGTCATACATATTATGGCTACCTGGCTTTTATGCAGTTGAGGTTACACCGCAGTCAAGACAAATCTTGTAGGGAGTGTACAGAAATTGTTTTTCACATCAGTTGCCTAAAGATTCTCCTGACTTTAGTGCAAAGGAGCTCTGTGGCTTTTTTGGACCTTTAGCATCGAAGTATAGCATGCTGAAATTAGCATTTTACACATACGTGAAAACATGAACTGAGTATACATGTATTTTTTAAAGAAAAATTATCTACCTTCTGATTCAAACTTTCCTTTCAATAAGATTATCTAAAAAGTCATTATAATTTAGCACCATGCAATAATTCATGCATATCATCAGGTGAAATTCCTAAATATACATGAGTTTAAAATTTTACAAATCATTTACGTATTTATTTCGAAACTGAATCATGCTTTTAGTTATACTCCTTTTAGTATGAGACTGACTTTTCCTGTTGCACAGTATGCAATGCAAGAATTCAATGTATAACAGGGTCCATGAGACTAATGTGGGACTAACATTGACTGGACATCATATACAGCTTATTTTAAAATAAAACAGTTTTTGGTAAAGAAAATGTGCAAATGCTAAGAAATGGATTCCTAATAATTAAAGAAAGCTCTTTTAATACAGCAACCTGGGTATATGAAGTAAGTGCCAATAGAAAGGCTATATATCTAGAATTCAATGTTGGACAGAAAATAAATTCAATTCCCTTAAACTATATTAAAATTAATGATAATTTATTGCTTATTAATTAATCACTCTAAACAGTGAATGCAGTTTCATCACACTTTTGTATCATTATGAAAGCATTTTTTTCAAGAAAAAATAACAATATTCTTGGACATGGATGAATAAAAAGTGTGTTTTAACACTTCATGAGCAGTCTAGATTGATAGCTGCAGTGCAGCACCACTTCTCCTAATTTCCAGTTTTACTTAGGAGAGGCTAAGCGCCTCACAGGACTCCTCCTGAAAACAGCAACCCATCCCAGAGCTGCAGGCAGCCACAGGAGAAGATGGCAAAGGCCCGGTGTGAAGCAGCCCGGCTGCACCGGCCGTGAAGCGCGGGGAGGCGCGCGAGTAGAGAAGCGACCGTCCGTTCAGCCGAGAGGAAAAAGACCCCCAGAAGAGGAGCGTGACTTGGATTAGTCTCTGAACATTAGGCAGCGATGCAGAGTAAGCTTGCAGACGGTGTGAAGGTTACCCCGCTAGTTAAAGCGGCGCTGAAGGCCTAGACGGAGCTGGTAGCTCTGCAGTGTTGCCTAACTTTACGTAAGGCACACACAAAGCCGCATTTGAATACATTCCCCAAATGCATGCACTTGACCACTGACAGCAAATTGGTGTTTTATTATCAGCTGAGCTCCTGCAGATGACATACTGATATACCTAAACTAACTGGATTGTCTGACTTCAATGAATTATGCTGATAATCATTGATTTTCTAGAGAAACTATTAAGCAAAGGATATGATTATGAAAACAATTTTCATTTAAAAATAATTTATCAATAATTTTCACAACACACAAAATATTATCCTATTTAGTTTAAGAAAGGGTGGCAGAATGGAGATTCCTGGCTGGAATAATAAGGCCTCGCTCTGCTCTCCTGCCCGTTCAGTGCAGCTTGCTAATCGCGACTTTTACCGCAGATGCAGGTGCACTGTAGAACTCAACGCAAGCTCAAGAGTGGATTAATCTCATTCAGTCTTATCTCATTTCTAGCGCAGAAAACGTTAAGAGAAGGAGCCACCACATACAACAGGGCAGTGTTAGTTTTGTGCATTGCTAGATGCTTCTGCTTCCTCCAGAGCTGCAAGCGGGGGCCGCCGCTGGGGCGGGACGTTGCCTTTCGCTTGGTGGCTACTGCTATGGCCCAGCGCGGCCAGTGCTGCACTTCAGTGATTTCATGGGGCCAGCAAGGCCTCTCTTTTCCAAAATGCCTCTCTAACCTAACAGCTAGAGGAGGACCAGATGAATACTTTTCTCCTGACTATGAGGAAATCACTTTGCCCCCCAGACTGCATCCAGAGGACGTGCTGTTTGCAAAGGACTCTGTCCGTACGGACTACGCCAGCAAGGAAAAGATGCAGTAAGGGACAGAGGTTTAGTCTTCCCCCGAGCTGTACTCTGGAAGAATTTGCTTCAAGTGCTTGAAGGCTCTGTAAAGTTATGAAACAGCCTCCAAGGGGGGATGTACAAACAGATTACGTGTATTACTTAAGTAAACGTCTCCTGATTTACCCATTTTCCACATTAATAACGCTGATTATATTCCATTTGCCAATGTGGAAAACCCTTAGTATCCACTTTACTGTGGGGACCCTTGTGCATGGGGTACGACAGGTTTAGATGACTATCTGTAAATCCAACATGGAGTAAGAACCATGCAGGAGAAAAATAAATTACAGCACAAACACAAAAACTAGAAATATTCAGATAAAGTGCCAGTCCTATTCAACAAGGTCATGGGAGGACAACCTAGTTTCAAATGCACCTCAAACTCATACATAACAAGAGAAATAATTCTATTTTCCTCTTCTCTTATTTTTGGACAGCTGGTGGGCGGTATCTGGTTGAACACTGTGTACAGTAATTATGGTTAAAATATTGTTCATATTTTTTTTATTGCTATAGGGAAGAGAGAGTGTTGGCAGACTGAGTAGGCAGTGGAAGCTGACATTTTCCATCAGTTTGCAGAATTTAAGTATACATTTTTAAAATTTGATTTTATTTTCTACCCACAAAGAAAATCTTTTAATGCATGCATGCATAAGTTATCCAATGCAGGAATACATATTGGAATCAAAGTGACAAATAAACAGGTGAAATTTGGAAGTGATTTATGTATTTTCCCTTGGTGAGGTTCAACTTTCAATTTAGAGAAGTACAGTGACTAGAATTCGAATGTGATACTTGCTTTCCACATAAATCACATGCAATCTTGGAGGAAGTTCTGTGTTTTTCCCCCCAGAAATAACAGATTGTAGGTGTACTTTGGCAAATTAGTAAGAGCCAGACTCACTGAAATCAATTCAAAAAGAATGTCAAAATCAACAGACAAATCTCTACAGGCACAAGACATGATTCTATTTGGTCTTTATCAAAAAATAACATAAATAAAGACCTAATACAAAAGCAAAATATCTCGCAGGTAGTTCAGTGCATGATAAAAAGGCTACTGATAATGAATAAATCTGAATTTAGTCTCTGAATTAATCAACCTAAATAAACAAGGAGGTATGCAATATGCAGTGTAAAAGTCATGGGTGTCCCCTGGTTATGCTCCAGTTAAAGCTGGTCAGCTGCTGGATATTACTGTTGAATAATTCATCCAGATAGTATCTGTTAACGTATGGAAGGCAATGCGAGTGCAAGAAAGCACCCTACAGTATATTCATCACAGGCGCAGCGCTCTTACCTCCGAAACCATGCTAACGTGGCACCGCTAACGCTGCAGGCGTTCACGTATCTGAACACGCCAAGGATGCACACTAACACCACACACAGGAGTTCGGTGGCAACGGCATACTATAATTTTACATGTGTTAACTCCAAAGATCATGTTAGGGAAAAGGAAAAATTGAGGCTTTCCCAGTAGAAACGTAACTTAAGGGAAATGAAAGGCTGTGAGTCGGCGACATTGCATTGGTAGTACCTAATCTACCATCTCCGGCAGGATAAATCCTGACATCCACGAATACCCAGAATATTAGTAAAATTGTAGTTGTTAATAATATTGCTCATTTTTATGTTCTTTTCCTCCTACAGGAAACATTCTGAAAATTCATAAAGACCAATGGTGTCTCTATTTAATAAATGTACTTATTTCTGGCAAAATAGTAAGGTACCTTATCAACATCTTACTATTTGCAGCTACACTGGTAATTTTAGTGCTATCCAATTCCTACTAAGTCAGATATTTCACACCTAGCTGGTTTTCTGAAAACTTTGTTTTTGTTCTGTCGTGGGGTTTTTTGGAGTATTTCTTTCTCCTAAGGTATTGCTGCTGCTTTTTACCCATGTGTGGATTGGTAATAATTTAAACATTGTTTTAAATGTTCTTATTATGTTATTACCACCCTAAAACAGTCAGAAGGTTCCAGGAGGAAAGCTCCCCAAAACCAAAGTCCTGAAACAACTGTAGCGTTGTCCAACATTTGCTGAAATGATAAAGATTTTATCGTATGTCTTGCAACGAGATAAGTGTTACAGCATATTTCAGTGCTAAACTACAAGATATTCCCTACACTATTCAAATAATTCTCTAGAAATAAAATAGTCTGCTGCCTTCTTTGATCCTTTACATAGACATCAGGTTTGACGTCCTTACTTTAGCAGCACTATTCATTTTTACCTCAAGCTCCTAAGAAATTATCCCCTATGAGATGAGAGCAGCTCTCTCATAAAACATACTCATAACAATCACATGAAAAGGATAGTTTGCAGCTATTTTAAATAATAACTGCAAATCCCACTGCTACCCATTCCCTCAGTCTGTGATACCACCCATACCCTGACTTAAGGCTATTTCCAACAATATGTATCATGAATCAGTTCTGGAGGGAAAGGGGACTGATTCACAGTTTTGGTGGTCACTGGTTAAAAACCTTCTGAGTTTATTATATGAGCTAGAGCATTAGGAGTGGGATCCATGAAGACAGAATATTTTTAAAATATTTTAAAATACTTAAAAAAAATTTTAAAGACATGCAATGTCAGATGCAGGGGCAGATGGATTAGCAGCAAGAGACCAGACGATGATGGATAAAGTAAATGCTGTTTATCACATGACTGCAGAGATATGGGACTTATCATATAGTTTTCACCTAACCAAGACTTTCTTTATATTATGACCTTCTTGATACTGAAAAAAGCCAAGAAACGCCCTTGTCCTGTAAGGTACAGTTATACAATTTGTCCCTCTGGTTGCAATTATACCGTGCTAATTTCCTCATACATTTTCCAAAGTTACTGCAACCAGGAGCATATAAAAGCCTATTTCATAGGGGACCCAGGGAAAAAAATCAATCTCTATAACCAGATTAGTGTATACTTCTGATGTTTTAGCAAAAAAACAGTTTTCCTAACACGTCTAGCGTTGCCACCCATTCTAAATGGATCAAACATAAAGATTTAGACATTATTAATAAAGAAAAGACCTAGCAAAAATGTAAAATGAGACAGAAGAGCAAAAAAAAGACAAAGACTGGAACCAAGCTACTTCCTTTTTCAGCATCAAGACCTCCCTCATTTTGTGCAAAGGCAATCCGAGTCATCCTGGAGGGACCTTACCCCAGAGCAACCTGCTGGGGTAGGTTCCTGCGCCGTGCCTGTGTCCCGCCGTGCCCGCACAGCCCGGGAGCAGCGTCCCGGGGGAGATACGGGCAGGCTCACGCTTTCCCCCTGCCCGCTGGTACTGCTTCCAACTGCACAATGAAACTAATCGTCCACTGTCACGGTTAATTATCCGGCGCCCTACACATATGTCAGACACCACTGTCCCTTAGCCTGCCCTTTGCACTACTGGGCTAATATAATTTGCAAGTGTAGTAGCAGGTTCGGTCTCATGACATCCCGCTGCTTCAGTTTTTTACTGCTCACAACCTAGGAGTTATAAACAACTGCTTTTATTTCAGATCTCAAGTTGTAAAAATTTTCAGGCAGGCCAAAATGAAGACATAACCAAACATAAAGAGTAATTTGTCACATGCTTCCCATGTGCATGTGTAATACCGATTTTCTCGGCTGAGTTATTTGAAATTTTAATCAAATTTTACAAGCCATCCATGAAATCTGCAGCCTTTCTACAGCAAAGCTTTTCACTGTCCAAGTACAGCATGAAAAATGTTGTTACTGAGTAGCCACCATTTACAAGCCCAATACCATTAGCGAAATGGCAACTGCTTTTGTAAAACACACAACTTCCTCCAAGATTGCATGTGATTTATGTGGAAAGGGAGTATCACATTCGAATTATAATCACTGCACTTCTCTAAATTGAAAGCTGCCCCTCACCAAGGAAAAAAATCATCCTTTATCTCTGGGAGCATAACAAAATTTTTGCTATCTGAGCTCCTGTACACTACTTCATGAGACATGATCGCATCATCATAGTCCTATAGTTCACAAAGCCCTATTTTTCTATATTTAAATACCAGTTGATTAATAGTTGACTTTTATCAAGTTAATTACTTGATGTTTTAATCAACTAAGGTCCATTTTTAAAGTTGCCTTCCTTCTTCTTTGACAGAGTTAAAAAAAAAAAAAAAAAAAAAAAACTGCAAGACTATTAGTTCAATGTATGTTCAACTCTCAGGGAAATGCTTTATAACATAAGAACATGACATACCTCTGGCCTTACTGGGTCTTCGATGCCAACAACACAAATGCAAGTGAGGTCCGATAAAATGTCATTTTCGTTGTCCCAGTCAGGCTCTGGGCTGCTGCTGAAGTCCCGGAAGGCGACACAGATAGTTCTCAGTCCATCGCAGGCCATGGGCTCAATCACTTTCTTCACCATTTCATCACGGTCACGTGGTCTGAAGATACGAGGTTCACCAGCTGCATTAAGGATCCTGGAACACCTTTTTTTTAGTTAAAAAAAAAAAAAAATCCCAGGTATATTTTAGTACTGTCAGATTATTCTGTGTTGTTAAAACATGGGAAAAACCCAGCAAGCAATCCGTTGAACTTACTTCTTCAGAACGATCTCAGAAGCCCCTTTGCTGTACATCCGGAAGCTGCCATCGGGCATTTTAATGACAGTACTCATGGACTTCCGCACAGAGTTGAACGTGTAAACCTTATAGAGCTTCTCCTCGGGGATGAGCTGGCGCACGGGCTCATAATCCTGCTTCAAGTCCAGGACAAAGCCCAGGAGGCCACACTCCGTCTTATTGCCGACCTGGCGAGGCAGGCCGCCCTCCTTTTCTGGGGGCTGAAGAAAAGGAAAAGACAGACACGATTTCCTGTGACGACCAGCAGCAGGTAATGCCTTCTGCCCAATTAATGACGAAGTTACCGTGTAAAGTTTGAGATTTAAACCCCTCACTGGGCGGTCACCTCTCTTCCAATTTTTAAAAACTAGCAAATATCTCATAGAGCTAAAACTGAATGGAAGCAGTTGTTCTCATAATGAAGAAAATTCTTCCAGTTAAATAAATACATTTGGTCTTTTTATTCTTTTAAATTAGCCACAGGCAGTTGAAGAGCTTGTGGTGGTTAGGCAATATATCATTGAAAATGAAGTCCTTTTCTTTAGGTTCGATATAATTAATTCTCATTTGTCACAAACAGAATATTTCCTTTTATCACTTGCTTAGAACTGTATTATTTTGCTGACTTTCATGGGTATAATGGTCAATTAAAGGAAGATCTGTCCTTTTTTTCCACCAGGCAGTTTACATTTGAAATGAATCTGCATCTAATCATAACAGTAAATTTCCATTAAAAAGGTATGCCCAACAATCTAGGAAATAACAGTTCTATATATCAAAGTACCCATTTTTAGAATTACCATACTTTTGTCTGCTGCTTCAGACAGTAAATGCTTTATATGTTTAAAAAAAGAAAGAAAAAAGAAAAGAAAAGAAACAGAACATTCTAATCATTTTGCAACTCTTGACAATTCTCAGCACTTCTAGGGACAAGGAAAGCTCTTTCTTCCTGTTCAAAATGGGGGGGGGGGAGAAAAGAACAGAAAAGGAACAACCAACAAAAAGTTTCATTTACAAACTTTATTAGCGGTGCAATACACCTCAAAGCCAAAAGTTGCTGTGTTGGGGAGATTCCAGACAGTCTGAAGTGATGGGGGTGGGAGCTACCCACTGCTGCTAACTTCACTTTCTTGCACTCGGTAGAATTAGGGAAGTGTTTGCTTAAGCTGGGCTAAAACTGAGCTTATGGGAAGTGAGAGTAGGAAAAGTCCTTTCACAACTTTGATTTGCAAAGTATCACACCATTGAAAATAGATTTAGGGTTGACTCAAGAAAACACTAAGTCATCAGTGACTGAAACATTTGCCTCATGTTTTGCAGAATTAGGCCTGCAATACTATATTCAGAATTATGTCCATGTTCAGATTTCCCAATATACCCAGAGACCCAATATACCTAGGAAATAGCCATGGGATGAAGGGCAATGTAGGGAATGATTAATTAAAATTGCAAACCAGTAATCCTATTTAGATTTCAATTCTTGCAACAAGTGCTGCCACAAAAAGGGGAAAAGTAGGGCTTTAAGGAAGTATTAGCAAGTAAGTAAGTAAGTATTACAGAGAACCACCAATTGCAGCAGGTTTAAAAATGAAGGACAGATAGAAAAGAACAGACTGACCTAGAACTGAGGTAAGCAAAAAACCCAGCTTTTCCGTAAGAATCATCTTTCTATCACCAGAAGTATTTTTGGTATATATTTTAAAGTGATTTCTTTTTCTGAGCGAGATGTGTCTATAGTGAGCATATACCATAATCTAAAAATCTCTGTCCCAAAGAGATTTCTCCTTCCAAAAATAATTGCAGCATCGCTAGCTACTACATGAACCATCTCAGTTATGAGTAAATGTAAATGTAAAACATTGACACTCAGCCAATACAGTAATATGATACAATAATTTTACTATGTGCTGTAATGATTTGCCCTACTATAATTTCTTTATACTCTGTTGTAAATTCCCCCCAGATTCTAAAATTCACTTAAGAAACCCTGATTTATACATAACTACAAGTCAATAGCTTGTAGTTATGCATATCTGAAAGGATTGTTTTATTCAGGGAATATGAAAACCTCAGGTGGGAGTCAACAAAATGCCCTTTAAAATGCAGTTTTTATAAATAAGCAAGGTAATACGCATCACATTCTGGGCACAAAGTTCTTGAAACATGCTAAGAACTTCAGGTTTCTCAAAGCAACACGGTAATCGTCTTCACTGCCTAGGTAGTGATGCTAAGGGGGGCTGATTTCTCTGTGCCCATCATGTCAAACTCTTCCCATTTTAGCTCCAAATCCTCATTTATGTTTTGGCTGTCTCTCCCGCTGAAATCAGTAAATCTTGACATTGACTTAAACGTGAGTAAGATCAAACACGCACTGGAAATCAATGAAAGACATGTAGATTTCTTTCCATCGCAGACACACAAACCTAGAAAATACTTAATTCATACATATGTTTTCACCATAACCAGCTGTGAATGGATACTGAGACAATAAAAATCTACCTACATTTCATAGTATACAAAACTGAATATCAGAGTTCTTCTAAAATTATTTCATCAAAATAGTAGATCTCACTTTCCACTTCTTACAGTGGTCTAAAAATAGATTTCTATTTAACATATCCTACATAAGCAAAGGAGAAAAAATACCAGTGAAAAGAAAATGAACAGACGTTTCAGAAAGGTTTCAAAATCTGCCTCCCTCTAGAGCAGCTGCTGTCCCCATATTCTTTGTACATTACATTAAAACAAAGCATATGGTGGTGAGAGCTGGCAACTAGCACTTCCTTTCCTGCACTGCTTCAGCTCAAAATCTATATGCCAAAACCACTCTCACTGCAGACTGTTCTTGACGATCCTTTGCAGAAGCTGCTGGATGTTAAAACTTCATACTGTGCTGCATCTAAATTTATTTCAGGCGGAAATCTGCAGCGCATGGCACCTGCACCACGATTAAAAGGCCAGGACAAAGGGACGACTTCTGAGCAGCTAACAGGGAACCACTTCACTGACGGAGACAAGGAAACTCCCCTGGCCCCCCGGGAGGGAACGCGCCTGAGCGGCGATCTGCAAGGAGGCGCTTGGCCTCCCCGAACGCGCTGCTGCTCACGGACTCAGCGCAAGAGCTTCTGCTAGTCCCAAGCCAGCTACACGCCGCGAAACCTTGTACGGGGAAGAGATTGATCAAATAACCACTTTCCACCGATTCTTACAGAAGGATTTCAAATGTTTCTTCCAAGTCTTTATATTATTTACATAATAATAATGTTCTAACTGCAATTAAATCCTCACACATAAAACAAAGTGCGGATATACATTAAAAATATAGTAGTTACAACTATCAAACCAAAACTGGGTCAAAGTACAGCTGTATTATAAAGGCTTAAAAATGCCAAACCAAAAGCTGGCATTGACGTATTCCTGAATTCGGATTACAAAAGGAATCTTCAAAATTATTTCACTGGAAAATAATTGACTAATAAAGGTGGGTTTAAAAGGGAGAAAGATGAAACATTCTGAGTATGTCTTAACTTCAACTTTTCAACTTTCAACTTTTTTGATTCCACTTTTTTGAGGTTAACTTTTTTGATTCCAAATTCAAATGTTAGGATTTCATGCATTTTATGAAGCCTTCACCTGTTTCATCTTATGCTTGTTCTGCACAGACTGAATTGTTTCTTTAGAATAATGATGATTATAAATATATCAATTTCTTAAGCTAAGAAACTAATTTTGCCAGAATATTATATCCATATTGAATGCTCTATTTCAGCTCTATTCACAAAAGGCAAACACACAGAGGAAAATGTGTTTTAAAACACATTTTTTAAATTAAATTATGAATAATTTCCATGCTATATTTTATTTTCTCTGAAAAGAAAAAAAGGGCCAGGAGGTGCAGGATTTTTCTCTTTGTGGTTAAGCATTATATATGCAGAATTTAAGATAACTGAGAAGGAATAATGCTGTTAAAGCTAGATACTTTTACTTTTGAATTCCAAATATCGTATAAAGGAGAACTATTAATAACAAACTATAACACTGTAAAATACAGAGATGTTCTCTCTTGCTACCTAATTTGAGTCAATGGTTTAACAGAAGACATCTAACAAAGATTTAAGACAAACTATATCTATAATCAAAACTATCAGCTTTTTGTAGAGGAAGGTTTATTCAGCTGACTTCAAGCTGCACCAGAACAGATTTAGAAAGAACTGTTTATCTTATATAGGAAACTTAAGAATGAAAAGAGTACGTTCATTTTAGCCAAGGATAAGAACCTAAGCCTTTGCGTGACTAAATGAACTTTTTAATTACAAAACAGAAACAAAGTTAAAATAGACCTGCTGAAAATAAGAAAGCACTTATACTAGCCAATAGTTGTTCTAGTTTTTGCTTACAATTTCCCTGGGACTTCTGTTAACTGTGGAAGTTCAACAACAGGTCTCTGGTTCTTCTCTCTTTCCTAGCGTGACCACCACCAGAAATCCCTCGCCCCAACTCTAATCCGGATTCTGAACGCCAAACACTGCACGTGAATTCCCTTTATCCCCTCTTCCCTCCTTCACTATTTTGTTCAAGGAATATTTATTGTTTTCCAGCTGTAGTATCTCTGGATAACTACCCAAGAATGCAAAAGAAACTTTGTTAAAGCTCATCTGGAAACAGGCTGGTTTCGAAATGCAAAGATTGTTTCACAAATTTTATTTCACTTCTATTTATGGTTTAGAAAGCTAACTTAATTATTTTTTCTGACTTCTCTTCCCAAATAATGCAGTCTGAACTGTGGAACTTTCCTTTGGTTTTACTGGACTTCTGTAAACATTATACTTTAGATACACTCTCACTACACAACCTGCTGGCTCTCCAGGCAGACCACAACGGACAGCAATAAGGTAGTGCTAATTAAGCACACTGCAAGGATTTTTTTGAATCCTTGAAACATCTTTTTATAGATTAAAAAAAACAAAGAAACAAACACAAAACCAGAGCATCCTAAAGAGATAAGGTTTCACTGCAAATAGCTGGCATCAGCTGTATACTATTAAAATGTTATGAGTTTATTTTTACAAGGTCATAATTAAGGAATAAAAATTAATCTTTACATCTTGGGTGGATTCTGATTTTAGCTACTCTTGAAGACAAATATGGAAAAATATTTAACTAATATCCCGTTAATTATGGAATAATAATAAGGCTTGTTCAATGAGGGAGGTCACAGTTTGTCCCTAGACTGTTTAGAATTTTAAGTAGTTTTTCACATTAATGTTGTGTGACAGCTGCCTCTGTTTTATACAGAGCATAGAAAGCAACATGTTAAATTACAGATAATATTTACTGATAATATACTTGCCATTTTATAACTCCAATTAACACAATGTCGTTGAAATTCAGTTTAAGTCAAAAGTCAGTTTGAAAGGGGGTTAGCAGAAAGGATTGAAAAAGAACAGTTAACTTCTTTGAGCTGGTTGCATAATCATTTTGGAGTCAGAAGAAACACACAGAATTAACCTTGTGTACCATTCTCATCTCTCTCACTGAATTTTAAGTCCAACATTTAAAAGCTTAAAGCTTTTTTTTTGACACTTATGCACACTGCTGAGTAAACTCATGTAAATGTTCCCACTCCACTGTATTATGTCCATTCATCAGAAAATAAAGTTTATCTTGTTTGTACCTTCAGAGAATTTAAAATATTTATACTATAACTGATACAAATCTCTTCTTGTCCCTTCTTTCAAGCTCCAGCAAAGCATATCAATTACAAAGAATATTCCTTAAGGTCTACATTCCTTAAGGATGGACAGCTCCTAAAATCCTGACTTTCATCAGTTTGCTCCATAAGGCATCATATTTTGGGTCCTGTGATTACGTATTCATCATTTCAAAGCCCCTGTAGTACACATATTTGGAATTTGGTTCTAAATCAGAAAATAAAAACAATTTGGGAAGCCTGTAATAGGTACTGGGCATGTTCTGGTAACGAAGGCTGGCCATCAGTTTTCTAAATATAATAGGATTTGTGTTTCATACACTACCTAACAATATAATACAGGGATGTACAGAAGCCAGAGAATAATTGCAGGGTGGCGTGAAATATGTTTTGAGGAATGGCAGTACAGCTCATCTGAAAATAAATTTATAGGTTGAAACAAGGAATTTGATCCTGAAGAGTTTTCTGATGGAAAGCAGACTGATGTGGGAAAAGGGAACATGTTCACCACTGATGGTGGTATGTATTTTGAGCTCAGGGATTATCAAGAGCATGTTTCGTAGGAAAAAGAATCAGATGGAAAGAATCAAATGGTTAGGTGTTTGGGTGGTGGGAGAAGGGAGAGGTTTGATAGCAAACTCCCCCTTCATTACCAAGTCTCTCCCTTTTTCTTTAAAAAGTTTCTACATGATACACACTTACTTATATATGAATACATCTATCACAGACAGGACATTGAGCATTTGAAAGCACAATCAGTGGGAGGTACAGGATTAAGAGAAAGAACGGGTTTACAAAAATGCAAAATCTACAAAAATCAAGGATTTCAGTGCTATTCTTTAGCACAGGATAAGTATAAAACAAAGGAGGAGAGGGAATTAATAAATGGATCTCATATATATTTATATATATATATATAAAATACATATATAAAATCTAAAATTTCACCTCTCCTGTCATATATTGACATGTCCTAGATTTCTATTCTGGGAGGACTGGAAATGGAGGAACAACAGGTAATTCCTTTTGCTTTACATTTGCTCACTAATCTTCCTCATCTTCCACAAAACCCTAACATCCACATCAGGTCCAGTGCTCACTTGGAAAAACGTGCATGGAATAAGTCACCTCCAGGTCTCACTATTTACTCTTGGCATCAGCAGTTACCGCCACAAGCCGATCAAAATCAAGGCAACACATTCCAAACCTGACTGACACGCACTGATTTGTTAGCCGGTGGAACTGATACGCATTCAAGATCTGCTCAAATATATCATATCTTCTGATTTCATTTGCTTCAGCCCTTCCAGCTGACTGGCTTAAAGCTGTTATCCCCCGCACATATACCTTAGCAGCCAGTGTCGACACACTGGAGGAGAGCTAAGGTTATCTCCATTACGCACAGACCTAAATCAAAGTTCTCTCACATGAGCTTCTAATTAAATTACAGACATCCCCAGAGCAATTTTGTTTATGTTTGCAGCTGCCAAATTACTTTTCTTAACAAAAAAGAAAAAAAATAACTCCCTTGAAAATTTGTATAATCCCTGTTTACCAGTCCCTTTTCTTCCTTCTTCTTCAGGCCCCCAAGTTGAAAATAAGAAATTTTAAAGAGAAAAAAAATTATTTAAACTTAAATTTCTGCCTAAATTAACGACGTTTTCAACAAACTTTCTTCCTTATTTTTCTGAAGCCTCCCGTCCCTTTAGAAGAAAGGAGCTAGTACAACACTGTCCAAGAATGGCAATTTCAGCCAATGACCTCTATTTAAAGCTGTCATACTTAACCCATATCCTGCTGGTTGACAGCCTTAATGGTTTCCAATTTAATTAAAACCATGCTGCTCTCCCGAATTTCAGTTCCAGCTGTGGTGACTGGGGGAGACAGCAACGAACACGTGAACCAGCTGCAGCCGATGCAATGACGTCTGCTGCACTGCAGAGCGCCGCAACCAGAAGCGCTCGCAACACGGTTCAGCGCTCTCCAAAGAGACCGAGTCTGAAGACTAAGTTGGAAATGTAAATGTCGACATAGTTTAATAACGACGTTACACACTGGTAAGTTACTACTAAAAGTTAGCGGCCAGCGGGGCTGCCTTTCCCCTGAAGCAGCTACCGCGGCCCGGCCCGCCGATGCCCGCCTGGGGAAGGCAGAGAGCAGCCCCACATCGCGCAGACCTCTGCGCTACAGCAAAGTCCTCGTCTCAGGGTGTATTTGCACCTCAGTCAGGAACCCAGCGGGCTTGCAGTTCAAATTGCCAAAGCCGTGAGCTAAGCTTTGCATATACTGTGAAGGTACTGCCTTTTGCCAGCAACCCTAACTTCTTCAATTAGCAAGCAACTACTATATTCAGACTTAGTTACTTAACAACCATTGAACTATCAGAGTTGCTCAAATTTCCTAGGAAATTGGTAACAGGAATTTTTGACTCATTACTGCACAGGGAGTAGAACACAATATATCTGTACAATAGCCAGTACAATGGAATTATGTAGGTACAGCTGGCAGAATTAGATATACCATGACAGTTAAGAGGATATTTGGAGCCAGGATTTCTACATCAGATTAGCTCATGGTTATTTAATATCTTCCTCATTCTCTAAGGACAGACCTGAAAAGGATGGAACAATGTACTGAATTAATGCAATACCACGGTACAATGCAATTCCCATTGCTAGCACTTGAGATGGATTCAGGCTATTCAGACATAACATTATATAAAAACCGCACATTGCGACATCTCTTGTTGCCTCGAACAGCAGCAAAGCAATCATAAAAAGCAGCTAGTTGTAGCTATATAATGTAGCAGTGTGACATTTCCTATCAACGTGGCAAAGCTCAGCGAGCAGCAGCGATGTGGCTCAGCGAGTATGGACCCATGCTTGTTTCAGCTCACGTAACAGGAACAAGGAAAAAATGATACTCTCCATAAATTCCCACGAGAGTGATTATGAAAGAAGAGGAAACCACGCATGAAGAACAGACAAAGGCTGGTGACACCGTCTCCACTTCCTGTCTGGCCAATTGTTACCTATTTACATGCAAAAAGAGCAAATACTTTGCCCTTAATATTAACAGTAAATAATTAAATTACCCTTTTAAAGACAAATTTACTTTTGATTCTTTTGAATAATAAAAATATACGGCTAAAAATGCTACAGAAAGAAGAAATAGCTATATGATAGTCCTGCACACATTTTCACAGACTAACAGAATAATTGAGTCCAGAAGGGAGTTCTGGAGTCCATGTAGTCCAATCTTCCTGACCAAACCAGGGTCAGCTAGAACAGGTTGCTCTGGATCACGGCCAGTCAGGTTTTGAATATCTCAAGGAAGGAGACTCCACCACCTCTCTAGGCAACCTGCTCCGGTGCTCAGTCACCCTCAGAGTAATTTTTCCTATGTGTAAGTGGCATTTGCTGTATTTCAGTTTGTGCTCATTGCCTCTTGCCCTGTCACTGGGCACCACTGAAAAGAGTCTGGCTCTGTCGTCTTTACTGCCTCCCATCAGGTATTTATACACACTGACAAGATCCCCGTGAGCCTTCTCTTCTCCAGGCTGAACAGTCCCAGCTCTCTCAGCCTCTCCTTGTACATCAGACACTCCAGTCCCTTAATCATCTTAGTAGCCCTCCACTGGACTCGCTCCAGTAGCTCCATGTTTCTCTTGTACTGGAAAGTCCAGAACTGGACCCAGCACTCCAGATGTGGCCTCACCAGGGCTGAGGAGAGGGGGAGGATCACCTCCCTCGACCTGCTGGCAATGCTCTCCCTAATGCAGCCCAAGATATCATTGGCCTTCTTTGCCACAAGGACACATTGCTGGCTCATGGTCAACTTGTTGCCCACCAGGACTCCCCAGCCCCTCCCCACAGAGCTGCTTCCCAGCAGGTCAGCCCCCAGCCTGTCCTGGGGCATGGGGTTAGTCCTCCCTAGGTGCAGGACTCTCCACTTCCCTGTATTGAACTTCATGAGGCTCCTCTCTGCCCGTCTCTCCAGCCTATCGAGGTCCCTCTGAACGGCAGCGCAGCCCTCTGGGGTATCAGCCTCTCCTCCCAGCTTTGTACCACCAGCAAACGTGCTGAGGGTGCGCTCTGTCCCATCACCCAGGCCGTAAATTAAAATGTTAACTGGTATCAGCCCCAGCATCAACCCCTGGGGCACACCACACGTGACTGACCTCCAGCTGGGCTTCATGCTGCTGACCACAACACTTTGACCCCAGCAGTTCAGCCAGCTTTCAGTCCACCTCACTGTCCACCTTTCTGGTCCATACTTCATCAGTGGGACAACTTTCTCTCAAGCACAAAAAATGCAAATTAAAAATATAGACAAAACATTTGTATTATTTCTACACAAATTTTCAGACACGCAAACTGCAGGCACACCTAAGCGATTTGCAGTGTTTATGTGAGAATATTAATTTTAGAAATGAAGAACTTGTTAGCACTAATTAGGACACCATTTTCTATTTCCTTCGGCTTCACAACTAGAGAAATACTAAGTGGGATATCTATAGTAGAAGCAATATTTGAAGTAGTTAACTAAGCTAAATTTAACTACATTTAGCTATCTAATTAATTTAATTAGGCCCAGAGCAAAGTCTTCTGGTTTCAAATTATGTAAAGATTAACTGATTACTTTTTGAAATTAACAATACCTTTTCATAAAGTCCTCAAGTGCAACCCAACAATATTTATTTCTGAGGAACCAAACACTGACATATGCGTTGTTCACACATCATAATCGTAATTTGAAATGCTAAAAAACTCCCTTATCCTTTTGCACAGTAACGCTCACAGGGAACAGCCAATTAGATTTATACTAATGCCATTCCAGCTTTGCCTAAGTGCAACAAGAACTGTTGACAAGCAACCTATATAATCAAAATAAAGACTCAATAATTGTTATTAACTTTAATTAACAACCAAATGTCTTTAAGTACCAGGTTTAAGTTAACACGAGCTATAAAAAAAAAAAACACACAAGGATATGTTTCTCCCCAATTAAGAATACTTTTAAAACACAGACCAGGCTGACAGATGCACCCTTTCTAAACCAAAATTGATTAAAATTAAGAACAGATGAACAAATCTCGTAACTTCTCTGATAATTTGTCCTGGACGTTTGGGAAAAGCTTGCTATATCCATGCAGGACAAACAAGCTGAACCTTCTGCTTTAAGTGCAAAAGAGAAAATTACACTTAATTGTAGAATTGTAATTGGTGCCTCCATAATGACAGGAAAACATCTGCTACCTTGTTTTAGACCTATTAAACTGAAGTTTTACGGCATGCAGATATCAGACTGGCTTCATGCATGTTGCAGACACAGAAAATAGAGGCAGGAGACAAAATGCATAATGCTGAGTTGATCAGATGGTGAAAATTCAATTTCAAGGCAACTCTTGCAGTTTAATAAGTGTATTTCCACATTAGAACTAATAATAGGGCTTTACAGGTTTCTGCAAACATTGAAAGCATTGATATATCTGCTTTAGGGCTGAGACCTCATCTTTTAGATCTGAGGAAGGAGGGATACATTTTCTTTATTGATAGCAGTCAACTAACCAGCAATTGTCCATTTGGGAAAAGTCTGTTGAGTCACTCATTCAAATTCAGATACAAGCTGTAGCAAACCATTTTCTCCCTGTCATCCCAAGAGTTTCTCTCTCCAAGGTTCCCTACGAGAACCTCACGCAATGCTGCTGAACATGACATTATTGAAATTCCAGTTATGTAATATTCCTCCCTTTATATTAACTGGTGAACCCTCTTAATCAAAATTAATCAAGCTTTTTGAAAAGCTCTCCACTAACAGACCAAAGCGCATCTCATCCATGCTCTCTACTATCCATTGTATTTGATTTCCAACCACAATGTTGTGAAATGCACACCATCTATTATCTGTTATCTAAATACCACGTTATATAATGACTGACTTTTATTTTAATTCACATGATTTTCTCCATGCCTTTTACTAATTTGAACTGGAAAGAAGAAAAGCTTGTAGTGTCCTGTAGACAATCAATGTTTTAGGCTAAGCAATTGAAAAAGGAACAGTATCACTACTTAAAAAAGGGGAATCAGAGAGCTGTGATAATGATCATACTGTACAAGAATTTAGTCATCACCTTAAATAACTAAACAGAAAATGCATGGCCTTTACTTGTGCACATCAAAGGCTTGAATCTCAACAAAAGAAACAGCAATATTCACTGGTAGCTGATCTGTGTGTACAGTTTTCATTTGCACACACCTTATCAATACTTAGGATTTTCTACTTCTGGCTTTTGGTTATATCTGAACATGAAAATTAAATTACTAGGAAGACCAAACCAAACAAAAAATCAGATTTATTGCTCATTGCCTTTTTGGTTGCAGTACAAACAATGTGTACAGTTTATGGCACTAAATTTAGTAAATGTAAAGCAAATCTAGCCACATGAAACATAAAAGGAAGTTTTGTCACTTGACTTCAGCCAGTGATTGTATCTTCTCTGTAAACGGTACTTATTTCCAGAGCAAGGAAAAGGTTTCTTCAAGCATCAGTTTTTAAATAATTCTACAAATACTGGCAACAGGTATTTCAATACATATTATACAGAGAATACTCTGCTTCTTAAGTTTATACTAGTGTGTATCAGTTGAAATTATTTTTAAATTGGTTTTACTTAGATGAGTTTTTTTGTGAAGCAAATACATGAACTCAAGTGCTTATAATATGTTATTGTAATGTTTATCTAATATTTCCTCAGAGCAATTTTTTTGCCTGATTGGTGGAGTAATGTCTGTGATACATTACAAATTTAGTCCTCTGGCCAGTCCCTCTCCTTGTCAGGATGCTAAGAGCGATGCCTTTGCTGGGCAGAGTAGCAGATGGAGACTGCAGCCAATACTTAGCTGATTATTCATTCAGAAGGAAAATGGGACAGGAATGATGGTGAGGTTGAATATCCTGTCCTTTACAGGAAAATTCTGCAAGGAAAACTCATCTCTCACCTCTCCCAAGTATAACTGGGATATATGACCATTGCACACCAGCACTGAGCACTGTCATTGCTTCTCCAACCATTGCACACCGGCACTGAGCACTGTCAATGCTTCCCCTTTGTAGTGAAGAGAAGTGTGAAGTAACTTAACTTAGTAAGATGAACAGCAGAAGAATAATGATGGCAGAAGAAATGCACAAGGGAACATTTTAACACGCTCGATACATTCGTTTAGTACTCTGCACTATGAGGTACATCTGCTGACCAACACTAGCTCACAGTTCCCAGTGGAGATGTCCTGTCAGTAGCCAGCCGCACACTCCTGCTCTCGCTGTGCGTTGGGCGTACGCATGCATGAGACACAGGTCGGTAGCAGTTCCAACAGGTAAAGCTGTCCTGACATTTTAAGACTTCCTTCTAGAAGCTTAACTTTTCCAAGCTGGGTGTCTGCCAGAACAGGCCTGTCACTTCTTGGAACGATGCTAGCAAGCACTGTATTTTGACTGTGTTAAAATATTCTGGAAACCTTTCCTTTGAAAGCTTTCAGAATTTCCTCTGCAAGACTCTGGCTGGGAAGAGGATTTTATGTAAGGGACACCTTCTGCTATTTTTGTGAAAGTCCATCAGAGTCTCATGCCCTTGAGAAATCAGCTCCATCAAAGTCATATGCCCTTGAGAAATAAGCGATCGGGGAGCTTGCCCAGAATCTGTAGCTACAATTCCCTAGACGCCATCCCTCCTGGAGATTTTGCAGGCCTATCTGGCACCATCACTGAAAGCACAAAGGCCATCGTTTTTGGACAGCATCCCACAGTCACTTGTAAATACCACCAAAATATGATTGACTGGAGTGCAAAGGGGCCAGGAGTTTGATGTGCAAGAGGAGGAGACTGGAAGCTTGAAAGAAAGATTAGTACTAGGAGCTACCTGCAGAAGAAAGCGGGAACTGGGATTTGAAGTATCATTTTTGCTTTGTGTATATTTAACACCAACTTTCTAGGACTAGCTGTGCCTCAAAAGGGAAAAAAAGTAATCTTTTGCTTACATTAACAAAATTAGAATAAATCATATTAAGTGCAATTTTGTTCACAAGAATAATGATGCCAAATCAAATTAAAGTGTTTTCAAGTCTACAAAGTAACTCCTGCACATTTATTGCTCTAAAATTAGCAAGATGTTTTCTAGCACAAACTATATTGCTGATCTGTTGTACTTCAATGTACCTTTTTTTTACAGTAATCTCAAGCTCAGAGAAAAATTCTTACAAACTATGTAGTATATTATTTATAAACTCTGTAATATACAAATTGAACAGAATTAATGCCTTATTCCACTATGCAACATTATGAGGTGATTCATCGTCCACATTCTGTTTTTTAAAAAGGTTGGTTGTGTATCTTTGCTTGATTACAAAGCCACTTTTTTAAAAGTAAAAATGGTATTAAATTATCACATTTGAAATTATTATCTTCCTGTTCCTGAGCCATAGAGAACACAAAGAAAACCCATATTAAAACAGATGTACCTGAAGTAAGTGGTTTACACCCATTCATGCAAAAACAAAAGCTCCCATGAACAAAACATGCTCCCTGATAATATCCCCCGTGAGCTTTTGTTAGCACCAAACACTAACCACCATATCAATCAAATTAGCTCCAAAGTGTCACAACTTTATCTCAGTGGGGTATCACGGGCATTAAAAGAATTATGTATTGAAATTATTCTTTATATCAACTCATTTTATTTAAAAAAATAAGAGAAAAATGATCAGACATGTAGGAACAATATTTATACATCTAGATGAAAACACTTTGGAAATCCACAGGAAAGACAAATTCTAAAGGCGTATTTGTAAAGAGCTGGCAGTTACCCCTATAAGTGATCCCTCTTGCACCAGTTCAAGATGAGTGGAAAAGAAGCACTTAGAAGTAGCATAAATGACAGAAAATCCTATGCCAAAGTAGTCTGGAAAATGCTTGTTGCATCATGGCAAGTTTAAAAATTAATTTACTCATTTTCATACAAGCAAGCAGAAAGAAAAAAAAAGGTAAATGTTATTGTGGTCACTAAAACGTTTGTGGGAGACTGTCAGTCATGGTCACAGTCTTCTCGCAGTACCAACAGGAATAAATGGAATCCACAGTTACCAAATCGTGAATGCAAAGCTATGGGCAGGCCAGTCTGGAGAAGCTTTTTATATCTCTGTTTTCTATAACATGAAGTTAAGAAAGAAAATAAAGAAATAGGATCTAACTGGATCATAAACTTTAGTAGCTAATGTGGGAATCACCTGTCACGCTACATTCTGCGCTGCAGGATCATCTGGCTTATCCACCTTCTCTTCCCATGCCTCTCTCCACCTGCCGCTGAGGCAGGAGCATCACCCACCCCTTCCTCCGACACGGCTGCGCAGGAGACTAGGAAGGACGGAGAAGCGCTGTCAGGAGCTGCAGTCCTGCTGCCACTTTCATTTCCAATTCTAGTTTACTGGATAATGAAAGTTCAGTGAACCCAGCAGCTCTGTCTGAGAAGGTTGATCTCACCTCCTCCACCTACCTACCGCATTTCTCACCTACCGTGGGGAAACCTGTCCTGCCCCGGACGGCCTGGGAGCAAAAAATACAGCTCTTCCCGGGCAGCTCAGCAACGTCAGCAGCAGGATCGGATGGCGCGGCTCCGACCCCTGCTCCCCAATCCCGGCCAGCCGCGGCGACCCCTTCCCCAAGCGGCTGCCCCAGAGGGGGGACGTGCCCGGGGGACTTCCTGCAAAATCACCCCCTGCTCAGGACACGCAGCCCCTGCACTCGGACCGCGGGGAAAACCCTGGCTGGGAGAGCAACAGACCCCAGGCTTTCCCCACTCGAGTAACCTTCTCTGAGCAGACTTGCTTCAATTAGTAACTCAGGAGCTATTCCAGTGACAACCAGCAGCTATATTTGTACCTCTTACTACACAAAACCTCAACGGCAAGCCATGTGTGAAGATCACTGCTCTCTCCTAATTACCGTTCCTACAGGCAGGGACGGTTAACTAAATGATCTATTACCACCACTGTAATTATTATTTACACAGCCAATAATATGCACATTATAGGCTGTCTTTTTCTTGCCTAGATTATTCTGAGAAAAAGCTTAACAAATACATTATGAAAAAGTTTCAAAAGGAAAAAAAAAGGATTTCATTTTTTGTGATGGTTGCCTCGCTTATAATAAATATATAGAGAGATACTTTGGCCCGCATTTTCTGGTCCCATCATCTGGTCCCATATATACTATATATCTACATTATATAATTGTTCAACTCTGTGTACAAAAATTGAGGTAAGGAAACAAATTTACCTATAACAGATTGCCTATTAAGTAAAAACTCTTACAAAAGTTGGAGATTTTTAGAATTCAATTTGTCACTTCAGGTCTCAAAGCTCAGACTATACCAATTCTTATGTTAAATAAATAAGAGAAATTTGAGCAAGATATAGATAGAGACATAGATATACATATGTATTTACAAAGGAAATAAAACACTGCTAGAGTCAACTGAAAAATATATTTTCCATATTTCTCAGAAGTTTGCTTTCAATTTTTATCATCCCATATTTTCCTATTTAGTATCATGTTGCTTTCTAATAGAGACATTCCAGAAATGTTGGAAATAAAGCAAACGACAGTTCAAATTCAACTTAAATTCCTGTTCTAATAGATACTAGCTTTATGATCATACAATCCGTCAGCATACATAGAACAAGTGTTGCGTTGAAGCCCTATATCAGTAGTTTTGAAACCAAATTCATCTGCTTCATTGCTTCCTAAACTATTATTTTACAACAATATCTATCCTTAGTTATCATCTGGTTAATCTATTCTTCGTAGTAGTCAGACCACTCTGTGTTTCAAGGAAGGCTTTGAGGAAAGAAAATTTCACAGTACGCTGCATTTGTAAAATACCCATTTGGAAATGGGATGGGAAGGACTGGTTGGAGCTGGAAAGAGAAGGTTTCATGGCCTAAGCAGTGGGACTGAAATACATAGACAAAAAGCCCAAAGACCCAGAAAAGTGAATGTCATGCTTCACATGGAAATAGGGTGCTGTACAATCTAGCCAGAGAAAGGCAAGTTTCTTTAAAAAATAAGGAATGCTCTGTTTACAAGTAAAAATCTTATGATACTTAATCATACTTGCTTTCCTTAATTCCCCAATCCCAGTCACTGCTGTGTGGCGTATTTACAGTCTTGCAAGATACAGTCACTGCCACTGCTATCTGAGAAGTGACTTTGCGTAACTGATGTTATGTTTTATTTCTATTTCCAGTATCATTAGTTGGACTGGCATTAACCTTGAGGTGAATTTTAAATGGATCAAATACACTATTTAGTTGTAGAGTCGAGACTGTATGTTAACAGCACAACAAATTAATCCTGTCTTTTTTTCAGCTTCATGTGTGCCTTGATCAGTAGGGCCAATGATACACAGCAGGACCTAAATCTCAATTTTATGAATAAATATGAAATAAATCTAATATGAATAAATCTAATACCTAGACATCATCTAGTGAGCATTTCAAAACCAAGAATATACACAATTTGCAAAGTTCTATTGTCAAGCCAACTCACCAAAAACAGCCAATGAAAAATTTATAGTATTAGCCTCAAATTACTTGACTCGTAAGATGGCCTTACTGACCTCCTAACTCCAGTCCTATTAATTTGGATCCTGCCACCCTGAAACAAGCTAAAAACCATGTTTTTTTCCAGATTTTCTGCAAAAGTTTTCCTCTGTGTTTCTCCTCATATCATATATTTGGCAACGTATTGTACCTCTAAAATCACAGAACACAAGCTGTAAAACCTGGAACAGAGCTTCATGAGATCATGCACATACACTTGCTCTTCTTCAGACAGAGAAAAATTGGAATCGTTGAAATCCTACATCAGTTCATCAAACTGCCAGTGCAGGGTTCTCCCCTCCGTACATTTGTCAGTGCTTTTTCTGGACCACTTTAAGTACACTACAAGTAGGGGACTTTTTTCATTCCAAGTGTATTCCATAATGACAGCGCAGGAAGATGATTCAGACTTGTTCCTGTTTCCTTGTCTCATCCAAAGCCAGATGACACTGACAGTGAGCCATCACACCGGCTAAGATGAAAAAATCATCCCAGATATGTTTCCCTTTGTTTACTGATTTCCAGGATTATGCAAGGCTAAGCCTTCCACAGATCCATCCTCACATAAAAATGGCAGTCAAATAGCATTCCTCCTTCTACCCATCCTGCTCACCCTTAAAACACAAGACACTGAGATCTTGACACATGATCTAAAGTTGGAATGTAATTTTGTGCACTGCCTGAGGAAAGACAGCAGAGGTAAGAACACCATTACGAAGGATGGTCTCTGCTCAAATTCTCACCAAAATTAACTCAAACCATTCCAAAATTACTAGTGCCAACCTCCCTGTGGACAAAACCTGCAACTGTGTGTGGCGAGAACGTGATGCGGTAAGACGGGGCCTGCAAGCGCCCAGGGGCACATCGTGCTACGCAGAGTACGCGAAACTGCTGCTGCTGCTGCCAGGCGCTAGCCGTCCTTCCTCGTTATGTTCCAGTTTTACCTTTTTTCCAGCTGTATGCTCTCACTGTGACTTTCTGCTTTCTGCAGTACCTGTTCCTTCTCCACCTGCCATTTCTTCCCCAAAGGTGACCTGCTTACTTATAGACCAGTCAACCTCGACTGACAGCTGGACCTTCTGTCTGATAAATGACTTCTCATTTTCACAGACTTCTTCAAGTCAACAGCTGGGACTGCTACTTCTATTTGCTGCTTAATGTTAATGGTAGGGAACTGTGGAAGAAAAAAATAGAATTCAGGCCAGCCCGTTTACTTTGGTTGTCATTTAATATTAACATGAACGAAAGTTTGCCTCAATCTTTCTGTATTTTTTACTATTTCTGTCCCCATTTCTGCCCTCATTTTTTTTAAATGTATCTATTTTAACCTGGGACATTGTTAGCAGTGATGGGAGAACTTATCTGGACAAAATAAGAGCGGACCTGCACCTTCATGTACATTAAAAACAAATGGTAATTTTATCTGCATTTTAACATGAGAAACAACAGCTTGAGAATATGTTTTAAGACCACTGTAACTGAGAATAGAAACATCTTTCCCATTTCAACTACCAAAATAACTGAAAATGTATTTTGGAGAATAAAAGTTATGTTCTTATGGTTCTTCTTCAAATAAAGAAGAGACTTCTACTCAGATCCAATAGTAGGTTCATTTAGCATGACTGTCCTTGGCAGGCTGCTACAATAAAACACGGGATCTTTTGCTGTTGCCTCAAGAAATACAACTTCTGATGGCTTTCTGTTGATAGGGATGGTACACCCTGATCTATTGGATTTCGAGCTTTGGAAAGAAATGATCTGACCTGTTAATTACCCCAACCCATTTTACTCTGTGCAAATAAACAATCTTTCCTAAACAGCTAGGGTCTCCTTCTCTCTTTCCATTTTGACATTTTGAAAACAAGACTTTATAAAACACACTCATACACATACACACACACAAAGAAAAGGTCAATGCTCTGCCTGACAACAGCTAGAGAGTGGAAAGCAACTACTGTTGAAAAGAGATGACATTTCCATCCTCTTTTCAGTCACTGATAACATGGAAAATACATGGAAAAACCCACAGACCAATATACTTTCCAAGGCTTTAGATAATTCAGTAGGAAACTTCCAAACTACCCATAAACGTATCCCCCTCTTGCAATACTCTATAGCCCCCAAAATAACTTTAAAGCTTCCAACAACATTTAACTGTATTGGGAGTGAAGAAATTAGGAAAATTAAAAGGAAATAGGAATTGAATGGCTAAATAGTATGTATTTATACATTATGCTTGAGACACTTAATTTTTTCTCCGATTAAAAAAAGAACAAATAGACGAGCCAAATTCAAGTAGTTGATAAATGAAATCTAAAGCCTTTACATCTTTTTTTTTTTTAAATCCTGTAAAACAGAAATATATTTTGCACTTAGCACAACTCATTAAGACCATTTCTGATAGTAAAAATAACTTCTCCCTGCAACCCAGATAGCTACTACTTTTGGATGCAAATATATTCTTCACAAATATAAAGAATCATTCGCTTGGCTACCACATCTGCATTCTCAATACATACATGAAGTTTCATCTATCCCTGCACAGCAGCTATTGTGCTAAGACCTTATTTTCAGCTACTTTTACCATTTCACCTTTGTAGAGAGTAATTTTTTCTGATGGTTCTTATCTTACAGGTTGCCTACCTGTATTTCTGCATCAGACAATCAGTCAAGAAAAGTGGCACAATAAAATTATGTGCCAAAATCTCTTGAACTGCTTTCAGTATAACGAAGTTAAAAATTTAGTTCCACTATTTTCATAAAATCTTTCATTACGTATTCTGGAAAAAGTAATTACAAAAAGCAGTAAGGTGAATTAACACCTTCCTTTCTCTCCTAGTAAAGCCTAAAGCCTGTGCTACAGCTCTACCCTGCTGCTCCATGTCCCCTACAGCCAGTCCACGTTCACAGGATCCCTCTCCCCCAAAATGAAACCCTTGTCAGGGAAGCTTGCGTACACCTTCAGTGCAGGGCATATCTGGGGCCCCTGAACCCGGCCCCGCAGCCGTTGGAGGAGCGGTCCGCCTGTGCGTGACGTGCACTGGTACAAACAGCATCATCTCGGGCTCTGCTGAGAACATGCGTGGAAAGTGGGTGCCAGCAACAATCTGGGCAACTCCACTGATTTCTCAGATAGATGTTTCACTGTCATACACAGATGTTATAGTTCCATTGGGAAATGTGTTGCTTTTTTTTTTTCTGGCTGCAATAAAATTGTTTCCTTCTTTTTTTTTTTTTTTTTCA